>NC_092273.1:13300924-13318424 GCF_036320965.1 Panulirus ornatus
GTTTCTGGCCATGCTAGTGTGGTCTGTCTGTTTCTGGCCACCCCAGTGTGGTCTGTTTCTGGCCATGCTAGTGTGGTCTGTCTCTTTCTGGCCATGCTAGTGTGGTCTGTCTGTTTCTGGCCATGCTAGTGAGGTCTGTTTCTTGTCACGTAAATGTGGTCTGTTTCTTGCCATGCTAGTGTGGTCTGTTTCTGGCCGTAACAGTGTGGTCTGCTTCTTGTCATGCTTGTGTGGTCTGTTTCTTGCAATGCTAGAGTGGTTTATATCCAGCCACGCCAGTGTAGTCTGTTTCCTACCGCGCCAATATGGTCTATTTCTTGTCATGCCAGTGTGGTTTGTTTCTTGCCACGCCGGTATGGTCTGTTGCCGCTCCAGTGTGGTCTGTTTCTGGCCTCAGTCATACAGTTCGACCTGTTGCTACAGCCGGTAATAAAATCGTCTCCATGTGATCACAGGTTAACCACTGAACACACTGGCTGTGCGCATCTTTGCCATGTACAGAATATCAACAAGGCACGTGAAGACATAGGTTTAAACTTTATCTAGTGATACCCTCTGGTAGATGTGGGGGGTCGAGTCTCATAACACTGTCTTGCTCATATGGCTACCAAACACTCTTGCTCACAGGACTCTTAACACTGTCTTGCTCACAGGACTCTTAACACTGTCTTGCTCACAGGACTCACAACACTGTCTTGTTCACAGGACTCAGAACACTGCCTTGTTCACAGGACTCACAACACTGTTTTGTTCACAGGACTCAGAACACTGCCTTGTTCACAGGACTCACAACACTGCCTCGTCCACAGGACTCACAACATTGCCTTGTTCACAGGACTCACAACATTGCCTTGTTCACAGGACTCACAACATTGCCTTGTTCACAGGACTCAGAACACTGTCTTGTTCACAGGACTCACAACACTGCCTTGCTCGCTGGACTCGCAACACTGCCTTGCTCACAGGACTCACAACACTGTGGCTCATAGAACTCATCTTTACCATCACATATTCAGTTTTCATTCGAATCCCCTCGACCACTCCTTCCCCTCTCACCTCGACCACTCCTTCCCCTCTCACCTCGACCACTCCTTCTCCTCTCACCTCGACCACTCCTTCTCTAGACCACTCCTTCCCTCGACCACTCCTTCCCTCGACCACTCCTGCCCCTCTTCCCTCGACCACTCCTTCCCTCGACGTCACCCACCTCACCTCGACCACACACCCACACACCTCCTCTCCCTCCCTCACCACATCATGGAGTCATTCCCCACGACAGTCGACCCACAAGTTCTCCCCATCAACGGATAATTCATTGTTATATCATCTGGGACTTTCTCTAGTAAGCTGCTCGGGTTATTTGCTGGCACGTCCACCACAAAAAAAAAAAACTAAATAATGGAAAATTAGTTGTGTGGGAAGCGTTAAAAAGCCTCGACTCGTCCTTGATGCCAGACTTTGGCGTATTGTAAGTTCTATTAAAACTTTCTCTTTTCAAGAAATGGTTCGTAAGAAAGGAGAAATTATTTAAAGGTATGCTTTCCTATATATGTTGAATGCCACAAGGCAAGAAATATGGCGAGAATGGCTACTGCAGAGGTGAGGGAGAATAAGATCATGAGGGGGCGAAGGTTCTTGGAACGTTGAAGAATGTGTGGAAGTCGAGAACATTATCTCGGAAAGCAAAAATGGGTATGTTTGAAGGAATAGTGGTTCCAACAATGTTATATGGATGCGAGGTGTAGGCTATAGATAGGGTTGTGCGGAGGAGGGTGGATGTGTTGGATATGAGATGTTTGAGGACAATATGTGGTGTAAGTAATGAAAGGGTAAGAGAGATGTGTGGTAATAAAAAGATTGTGATTAAGAGCAGAAGAGGGTGTATTGAAATGGTTTGGTCACATGGAGAGAATGAGTGAGGAAAGATTGACAAAGAGGATGTATGTGTCAGGTGGAGGGAGCGAGAAGTGAGAGACCAAATTGGAGGTGGAAGGATGGAGCGGAAAAGATTTTGAGCGATCTGGGCATGAACATGCAGGAGGGTGAAAGGCGTGCGAGGAATAGAGTGCATTGGAACGATGTGGTATACCGGGGTCGACGTGCTGTCAATGGATTGAACCGGGGCATGTGAAGCGTCTGGGGTAAACCATGGAAAGTTTTGTGAGGCTTGGATGTGGAAAGGGAGCTGTGGTTTCGGTGATTACACATGACAGCTAGAGACTGAGTGTGAACGAATGTGGCCTTTGGTGTCTTTTCCTAGCGCTACCTCGCTCGTGTGCGGGGGGAGGGGATTGCCATTTCATGTGTGGCGGGATGGCGACGGGAATTGATAAAGGCAGCAAGTATGAATTATGTACATGTGTATATATGTATATGTCTATGTATATATATATATATATATATATATATATATATATATATATATATATATATATATATATATATATATATATATGTATGCGTTGAAATGTATAGGTATGTATATGTGCGTTTGTGGACGTGTATGTATATACATGTTTATGTGGGTGGGTTGGGCCATTCTTTCGTCTGTTTCCTTGCACTACCTCGCTAACGCGGGAGACAGCGACAAAGTATGATAATAGAATATTGATATATATATATATATATATATATATATATATATATATATATATATATATATATATATATATATATATATATATATATATATATGTTACTCGATTACGTAGTATGATGATGGAGCATGTGGTATGCTGGTATGGACCTTCTGCTGGAGAGGTCGCTGGTTTGAACCTTCTGATGGAGGGGTCGCTGGACCGTTGGTACAGCAGTGGCTGGAACGCATGACTAAAGCAAAGGTGAAGTGGCTTAACAGGGTACAAGACTCGGGTCTGGACTCTGGCTCGTAGGGTCTTAAACTAGGGCCATTAGGCTGGTAGGATGTTGACCTAGGGTCAGTAGGTTTATAAAGCAGGAAACTACAATCATTATCCTTGTAGGGCATTAAACCAGGAGCCACTAGCCTTGTTAGACGTTGCATTAGGGTCATTAGCCTCGTAGGGTTAAAACTAGGTTCATGAAGCTCATAGGGTGTTTAACTAGCGTCAATAGACTTGTTAGGCGTTAAACTAGGGTGTTAAACTAGGGTAGGGGAAGGTTCGTGAGGTGTTCACGACAGGGCTAGCTGGTTCGTGAGTGTTTCGCTAGGGCCAGAAGATTCGTAGGGTGTTTAAAACTAGGGTCAGAAGGCTAGTAGGGATGTTAGGCTCGTAAGTGGGCGTTAGGCTCGGGTCAGATGGCTCGTAAGGTGGGCTAGGAAACTTGTAAGGGTATTAGCTTTTGGCTAAGAGGCTCATAGTGTGTTCAATCGTTCAGGAGGCTCGTAGAGGGAATGGCTATGGCTAGGAGGCTCGTTGGGTGTTGGCCTCTGGCCAGGAGGCTCGTAGGGTGCTGGCCTATGGCTAAGGGGCTCGTAGGGTGCTGGCCTATGGCTAGGAGGCTCGTAGGGTGCTGGCCTATGGCTAGGAGGCTCGTAGGGTGTTGGCCTATGGCTAGGATGCTCGTAGGGTGCTGGCCTATGGCTAGGAGGCTCGTAAGGTGCTGGCCTATGGCTAGGAGGCTCGTAGGGTGCTGGCCTATGGCTAGGAGGCTCGTTGGGTGTTGGCCTCTGGCCAGGAGGCTCGTAGGGTGTTGGCCTATGGCTAGGATGCTCGTAGGGTGCTGGCCTATGGCTAGGAGGCTCGTAAGGTGCTGGCCTATGGCTAGGAGGCTCGTAGGGTGCTGGCCTATGGCTAAGGGGCTCGTAGGGTGCTGGCCTATGGCTAGGAGGCTCGTAGGGTGCTGGCCTATGGCTAGGAGGCCCGTAGGGTGCTGGCCTATGGCTAGGAGGCTCGTATGGTGCTGGCCTATGGCTAGGAGGCTCGTAAGGTGCTGGCCTATGGCTAGGAGGCTCGTTGGGTGTTGGCCTCTGGCCAGGAGGCTCGTAGGGTGTTGGCCTATGGCTAGGATGCTCGTAGGGTGCTGGCCTATGGCTAGGAGGCTCGTAGGGTGCTGGCCTATGGCTAGGAGGCTCGTAGGGTGCTGGCCTATGGCTAGGAGGCTCGTAGGGTGCTGGCCTATGGCTAGGAGGCTCGTTGGGTGTTGGCCTCTGGCCAGGAGGCTCGTAGGGTGTTGGCCTATGGCTAGGATGCTCGTAGGGTGCTGGCCTATGGCTAGGAGGCTCGTAAGGTGCTGGCCTATGGCTAGGAGGCTCGTAGGGTGCTGGCCTATGGCTAAGGGGCTCGTAGGGTGCTGGCCTATGGCTAGGAGGCTCGTAGGGTGCTGGCCTATGGCTAGGAGGCTCGTAGGGTGCTGGCCTATGGCTAGGAGGCTCGTAGGGTGCTGGCCTATGGCTAGGAGGCTCGTTGGGTGCTGGCCTATGGCTAGGAGGCTCGTAGGGTGCTGGCCTATGGCTAGGAGGCTCGTAGGGTGTAAAGCTCGAAGCAGGAGACTCGCATAACCTCGGAGCAGGGGACCCCAGTGTGGGATAAGACTCAGTTCAGTGTGGGGGTAACACAAGACTCCCACGGTACACGGCTCGTACCGTAGTTCGTGACGCTATCACGACAGGAGTGAGAGATTTAGGTCGGTCGTGTTCGCACAAGAGTGGACCAGTGATCTCCCAACGTCTCCTCCTCCTCTCCTCCTCCTCTCTTCCTTCTCGCACGTGCATTGCGTCACATGGGCAAGTGGATGGTTCGGTATAGCTCGAGTTCAGTGCTTGGCGGAGGAGGAGATGATGAGGGAGGAAGGGGAGGGTAATGACTTCACCACCCTTGCCAAGAGACTGGTGACCTCAGCTCCGGTGACTGGACGAACAGCTGACTGTCAGACGCCGTGTTGGTGACTGTGGAAGACCGATCCAGTTAGCAGTTTAGACGTCTAGTTTCTAGGTGTTATTTTGGCATGGGGTTGGAGACATGCACTCGCTCGACGTACTTACGAAATGTAGGTTGTTAGTGGAAATGTCTTTTTTATATATCCTACACTGCATGATCGTCGACTGCGCATGAGCGTAGCGAAGAAGGTGGTGTCGATGTGTCGTATTCCGTCGCTGGGGAAGATGGGATCTGATCCAGGCTTCACAAAACAGGGGATTCCAATCGTGAAGGTCGACGTGTGTTGGTAAGGTGGTACACGAGGCATAGTAATGGGTGGCCACGCTTGCCAGAGTGGTGTGTGGCCGCTCTTATAGTGGTGTGTGTGGCCATGCTTGCCAGTGGTGTATGGCCGCTCTTTCTAGTGGTGTGTGTGGCCACGCTTGCCAGTGGTGTGTGTGGCCACGCTTGCCAGTGGTGTGTGTGGCAACGCTTGCCAGTGGTGTGTGGCCACGCTTGCCAGTGGTGTGTGTGGCCACGCTTGCCAGTGGTGTGTGGCCACGCTTGCCAGTGGTGTGTGGCCACGCTTGCCAGTGGTGTGTGTGGCCACGCTTGCCAGTGGTGTGTGGCAACGCTTGCCAGTGGTGTGTGGCCACGCTTGCCAGTGGTGTGTGTGGCCACGCTTTCCAGTGGTGTGTGGCCACGCTTGCCAGTGGTGTGTGGCCACGCTTGCCAGTGGTGTGTGGCCACGCTTGCCAGTGGTGTGTGTGGCCACGCTTGCCAGTGGTGTGTGTGGCCACGCTTGCCAGTGGTGTGTGGCCACGCTTGTCAATGGTGTGTGGCAAATCTTGCCAGTGGTGTGTGTGGCCACGCTTGCCAGTGGTGTGTGTAGCCACGCTTGCCAGTGGTGTGTGGCTACGCTTGCCAGTGGTGTGTGTGGCCACGCTTGTCAATGGTGTGTGGCAAATCTTGCCAGTGGTGTGTGTGGCCACGCTTGCCAGTGGTGTGTGTGGCCACGCTTGCCAGTGGTGTGTGTGGCCACTCTTGTCAGTGTGAAGCTTTGACTGATGCCCGTCATAATTGGTTAACCCTGTGTGGCAGGTCGCTCACCCCTCCTTCCCCACACTCTCTCTCTCTCTCTCTCTCTCTCTCTCTCTCTCTCTCTCTCTCTCTCTCTCTCTCTCTCTCTACACATAAATATTTCCTCAACTTCTCTGTGCAATGAATGGGGCGCTGGTGGGGTGCCCGACCCTACCAGAAAGGATTTAAGATGATTAATGTAGCCCACACTAGCCCAAAAACTCGAACCATTTTGACGTCATAGTATATTCCCAATTTCTTTAACGTTAGTGTCTATATATATATATATATATATATATATATATATATATATATATATATATATATATATATATATATACATATATATATATATATATATATATATATATATATATATATATATATATATATATATATATATATATATATATATATATACCGGGGTCGACGTGCTGTCACTGGGTTGAACCAGGGCATGTGAAGCGTCTGGGGTAAACCATGGAAAGTTTTGTTGGGCCTGGATGTGGAAAGAGAGCTGTGATTTCGATGTATTATACATGACAGCTAGAGACTGAGTGTAAACGAATGTGGCCTTTATTGTCTTTTCCTGGCGCTACCTCGCGCGCGTGCGGGGGGAGGGAGGTATCATTTCATGTGTGGCGGGGTGGCGACGAGAATGAATGAAGGCAGCATGTATGAATTATGGGTATGTGTATATGTGAATACGTCTGTGTATGTATGAATATGTATACGTTAAAATGTATAAGTGTGTATATGTGCGTGTGTTGACGTGTATGTATATACATGTGTATGTGGGTGGGTTGGGCCATTCTTTCGTCTGTTTCCTTGCGCTACCTCGCTAACTCGGGAGACAGCGACAAAGTATAATATATATATATATATATATATATATATATATATATATATATATATATATATATATATATATATATATATATATATATTGTAATCCACTACAAGCCTTCGTGTATTACAATGATCCCACTAATACATGTCGGAAATCACATAATCATATTTGGCGTGTTGTATACCACTGTGATATTTGGCTCCAACACACAAACACACACACACACACACACACACACACACACACACACACACACACACACACACACACATACTCGACTCTTGAGCAATAAGATTATTCGTATATACTCTCCAAATACGGACGGGTTTATTGATAGTCAAAAATGTTGATCTCTGCTGCTTGAATACAGTTGAGAATAATTCTCATGATTCTGTTTAGAAAAGAGACACACAGACACACAGACCGGCTAATTATTGCGCTCGTCAGACGAGGAACACAAGTGCATATGCTTGTCTTCAGTTTATTTCATAATCATACCCTGGTGATGCTTGGCATGCTGGGGAGCCAAGCTGGTGAGGGGTAGGGAAATGTTGGCAGATGGTGGTCATCACACCCGTAAGACCCGACCACACAAAACCAAATTTGCATTTCCGTGAGTTAATTAGCTTTAAAGAAATAGGATTCCATTTTTCTTTACAGTTAACCGTTGTAGAGGGCAGTGGAGGTCGTTCCATTATCTTTTTTGCTCTGTGTGTATATGAGGTTCTCTTTGGCTCTTCATAACGGAGGAAGCTTGCCAGACCACGACAAACTTCTGTTGTTTTGTACGTCCGTCTGTCATCCACATTAGCGAGTTAATGTAGATACGATGATTTCTCTTCTTTTGTCTTTCGTTTATCAGAATGTCTATATATATATATATATATATATATATATATATATATATAATCCCTGGGGATGGGGAGAAAGAATACTTCCCACGTATTCCCTGCATGTCGTAGAAGGCGACTAAAAGGGGAGGGAGCGGGTGGCTGGAAATCCTCCCCTCTCGTTTTTTTTTAATTTTCCAAAAGAAGGAACAGAGAAGGGGGCCAGGTGAGGATATTCCCTCAAAGGCCCAGTTCTCTGTTCTTTACGCTACTTCGCTAATGCGGGAAATGGCGAATAGTATGAAAGAAAGAAAGATATATATATATATATATAAACGTCCCGCTTCTCCCGTTCGTGGGAGACCAGAACGTTTTCGCTCGTTCACTCATGTTGTCAAGTTTGACCTTGACCTTTATGGCCTACATTCAAACCCCCCCGCACCCCCCCCCCCCCCAAAAAAAAATACACACGATTAATTTCATCCCTGCCTAGTATTCTGAACGCGAGTTGAATTTCATGAGACTCGATTGAGTTTAATGTACGAGACAGACAGACGGAAAGACGGACTTATCTCTAAACAGGAAGGGCACGGTACAGGTCCCCTTGTGACAGAGCAGACAGACTGATAGACGGGTTCCAAAAGAGACAGGAGCCACTGCACAGTAGAAGCTCTTTGTGGACGATGATGAGTTATCAGACGTTTCGTATCATCATACTGTTATCAGAAAGTCTATACGTGAAGTTGAAATGAAATTTAGCTTTTGTCCGATTTTCGCAGCAGATGTGTGGTGCGGTGTGGTGTGGTGTGTTGCTGTATGGTGTGGTATAGTGTGGTACTGTATGGCGTGGTGTTGAACTGTGTGGTGTGGTGTGATACTGTGTGGTGGCGTGGTGAGTGGTACTGTATGGTGTGGTATAGTGTGGTACTGTGTGGCGTGGTGTTGAACTGTGTGGTGTGGTGTGATACTGTGTGGTGGCGTGGTGAGTGGTACTGTGTGGTGTGGTGTGGTTGGATGTGGGTGTGGTGGCCGAGAATGAGTATGGACCATTTTCCTTAAGATGTGCAACATGAGTTTTGTACGTCCATAGACATGTTGTTATTGTTATTGTTGTTATAGTGCAATGTGGGTTCGAGGTTTCCGTAGAGTTTTGTATAGTGTTTTTGTGCTGAAATGTATGTTATTGTGGGTCAGCTCCCCGTCTGCAGTATACGGGTGGTCCAGACTGGAGACATTAAAAAGGCATTCCCACGCCTCTGCTGTTGTCTGCTGGGTTAGTGTTGTGTGCTGGGACATTGTAGTCTGCTGGGACACTGTTGTGGGCTGGGACATTGTTGTCTGCTGGGACATTGTTGTCTCCTGGGACACTGCTGGCTGCTGGGACACTGTTGTCTGCTAGGACACTGTTGTCTGCTGGGACATTGTTGTCTGCTGGGACATTGTTGTCTGCTGGGTTACTGCTGCCTGCTGGGACATTGTTGTCTGCTGGGACATTATTGTCTGCTGGGTTTACTGTTGTCTGCTGGGACACTTGGTGTCAAGCTTACCCCCCTCGACAGATCGGGGCCTTGACAGCTCAAGCTTACAGCCCCGGTAAGTAAAGCTGAGAGGCAGCAAGCATGGGACCTGGTAGCGACCTGGTAGAACTATGTTCAAGAATCTACGTTTCATTCCCGTCGACCAGTGTTTGGCCCCAGACTCTATACCAAACACATCCAACAGACCTGGTACAGAGAGGGAGTTACTTTGTGACACACACACACACACACACACACACACACACACACACAGACAGGGGGTTCTGTGTCCACAGGCAAAGTGATGGAATATGTGTATTATGATAATCCAGTTGGAAGAAAAAACATGAACCAAATTATTTCTTATATTTTTTCCCCACGTGAATCTAATTAGTGTGGAGCTGAACTGTTGGATTAATGAATTAATCACAGATGATCGCCAGAAAATTGTATTGTGAAATGTCCTCAACTTATGTTATTGTTCAGGAACATGTATATAGTGTTATCCAGGTACGATACATGAATAATAAAGTGTTGAAAATATTAGACATTTCAATGACGATTCGTTTGTGTGAAACCTAAGGTAACTGATTAAAGTCTTTCTTGATATCTTACTGAAGTATTACATCAGGTAATTCGATTTAGAATATTTTGTGTCGATTTAGACAGAGAGAGAAAGATGATTAATGAATGAGGAAAAATAAGATGATGTAAGGTCTCTGAGCTGACGAAGCCATCATATATTATACAAGAAAAAAGGTATAAAAATTTACCTATATATTACTAACAATCAAGATCTTACGAATTTGTCATTATATATATATATATATATATATATATATATATATATATATATATATATATATATATATAATGACAAATTCGTAAGGGGATAGGGGATTAAGAATACTTCCCACGTATTCCCTGCGTGTCGTAGAAGGCGACTTAAAGGGAAGGGAGCGGGGGGCTGGAAATCCTCCCCTCTCGTTTTTTTTTTTTTTTTTTTTATTTTCCAAAAGAAGGAACAGAGAAGAGGTCCAGGTGAGGATATTCCCTCAAAGGCCCAGTCCTCTGTTCTTAACGCTACCTCGCTATCGCGGGAAATGGCGAATAGTATGAAAAAAAAAAAAAATATATATATATATATATATATATATATATATATATATATATATATATATATATATATATATATGTATGTATATATATATATATATATATATATATATATATGAACACTCCAACCAACTTAATTAGTCTATGAAAACACCAGCCCAACATTTCGCCAGCAGCACACTCGTTCGTGGCCAAAGGTGAGCTGGTGGTGGTGGGGGTTGGTGATGGGTGGGGGGCTTGCTCCACCACTCACTGCTTATGGTCAGTCCTGTTGGAGCGTAGATCTCCAACAGGCTGAGGTGGGAGGTCAGGAGGTGGGAGGGGAGGGAGAGGGATCTTGGCATGAATCCACTCCAACACATTTCGAGGAGAAAGAGTTTTCGTGTGTATTAGCATGCGTACAATGCTCCCTGCATATGATTAATGAAGATTATGCATTTTGATTTAGGAATTCTAATAATAGATTTCGTTTTAGGTTACTCATATGACAACATGGCTCGTAGACTGATCTGGTTGTTATGATGTCATCAGATATGTTGGTTATAAAACTGAGGCTTCTATAACCTGAGGTCAAGCTAATTTTTTTTTTTTTTTGTGGCTGTTGACCCCGTAGGTTTAATGGTGCCACGACCTTTGACCTGACTCATGAAAGGGTCCAAGTCGAAAAGACCTGGTAAAATCTTGCGTTCAAGGATCGTACCGTCGTGGTTGAAGGGTCGTGCCGATGTGCTCCTAGGGTCGTACTGTCGTGCTTCGATACGTACCGTCGTGTTTCAAGGGTCGTACTGTCGTATATCAAGGGTCGTACCCTCGTGGTTCAAGGGTCGTGCCGTCGTGCACAGTGGGGGCTGGGTGGTCCGTCGTACACAGAGATGGTCTGGTTGGTCCGTCTCACTCATGGTATGAATAACATGACAGTCAAGAGACCCTCCCGGGGAAACCTCACTTCACCTCACCTCACTGCACCTACCCTCACCTCACCTCACCTCACAATACCTAACCTCATCTCACCTCACCTCACTGCACCTAGCCTCACCTACCCTCACCTCACCTAACCTCACCTCACCTCATCTAGCCTAACCTAACCTAACTTAACCTAACCTAACCTCACCTCACTGCACCTAACCTCACCTAACCTCACCTCACTGCACCTCACCTCACCCAACCTCACCTCACCTCACCTCCGTATTACAGCCAACACTCTATATTGCTTATGAATCATTTCTGAACACCTGTGGGTGTGCATATTGCATATTAATCTGGAGCCGAAATGACCAGAATTCTGTTCCATATCCTTGTTTTTTTTCTTCTTCATTTGCATACGACGAAGTCTCTCTCTCTCTCTCTCTCTCTCTCTCTCTCTCTCTCTCTCTCTCTCTCTCTCTCTCTCTCTCTCTCTCTCTCTCTCTCTCTTAATGAACGAATCAGCAATTTCACGAGAATGCTCCATGGACGATTGGGTGGGTAGTTGAACTGCGCCACTTGTCACAATCCACCAGTTATCTAATTGAGATTATGCCATCAAAAATCTATATCTCGATCACAGCTGGTGGTTTGACACCCTTGACCTGGGGGTGGGTTACTCCACCCCTTTCAACCACGGACTACCAAGCCTGGTCGACCACTTGGGTTTTGGTCGACTGGTCGAATCTTTTCTCTCTTGGGCCGGGTCGTGTCTACTGCTCCTCCACAAGGGGGGAGGGAGGCGAGAATATTCTCACCATTTCCGAATGAAACAAGAAATAAAACCATGTGAGTACTAGGTTAGATCTGGTACCAGGAAAGCAAGACGACGAAGGTTCATATGTCTGGTACCAGGGTACCAGGAAGACGTGACGATAAGGTCGTATTTGGTACCAGGAATTCAATATCACAAGGTCCCATATCTGGTACCTGGTATACAAGACGAGAGAGTCGTATAGGGAAACAAAAAAGGATCTTTATAATACCTAGAATAACTGAATAGATTGTTTAAAACAAGGAATTTGATTTTACCTTGCTGGTAGGAATGTGCGCCAGCAACCCCAGGGGATGGGAGGTTCTCAGAGTGTGAGCTGGGAAGGATGTTCGCTGAGGCTGGTCGCTCGCGGGGTCACTGCCGAAAATTACAAGCGATTTTTCGTCAATAAGAAGTTCACTTATTTGCACTGTTTGTGGACAAGTGTTTACATAATCAGTAGTAGTTGATATTTATAACTTTGGTAGGGTTTCATACGCTGTGGCGAACGTGACCAGTGAAAAGTCTTTGGGAAAATCTTGATGTGGGCGTTGGGAACGGCCTTGCCCTGCAGGCACGTGTGTGTGTGTGTGTGTGTGTAGGCAAGTGTGTGTGTGTGTGTGTGTGTGTGTGTGTGTAGGGGAGAGGGGTTTCCGTGACTCCGAGGGTTTGAAAGATAAACAATAATCATAGTTTTCTTTAATCTTGGCCGTGTAAAAAAAAGATGATAATAATAATGATAATTATGATAATAATGATAATGATAATAATAATAATAATAATAATAATAATAATGATAATAATAATGATAATAATAATAGTAATAATAATAATAATGATAATAATAATAATAATAATAATAATAATAATAATAATAATGATGATGATAATAATAATGATGATAATGATAATAGTAATGATAATAATAATAATAATAATAATAGTCTGGTTTCCAGACATCATCTCGAAAATAAAATAAAATAATGATGTTGGAACAAATTAATGACTTGCAATGATAAAAAAAAAATGACATTAAATTGGCCCGTCTTAAATGTCCTATTCCCGAGGGAGGTAATTAAGAAAAAAATAATAATACCACAATGACGTAACTCAATTTAAATCATCAAAACATTGTTGTTGTTGTTGTTTTTGTTGTTGTTGATCATTCGTAACGTAAATAAGACAGCAACGTGGAAAGCTCCTTTGGGGGAGAGAGGGAGGGCGAAGGATTGGATTGTGACAGCGAACAGCATAGGCAGAGCGGCATCTCATTGCAAGACACACACAACCTCCAAAACCTTTCACAAGTGACTTGTTATCACAACCCGTTCACACAACCTCCAAAGCCTTTCACAAGTGACTTGTTATCACAACCCGTTATCACAACCTGCCGTCTCCACCGACGTGAGGGGTCGACGCTGTTGTAGAAATTTATAAAACCGGATGATTGGTCGGTTGGGTAGTTGAACTGCGCCACTTGTCACAAGCCACCAGTTATCTCTTCGCAAAAATCAGGGTTTCTAGACGGGATGTTTATACGTGGGCCCCTGTAACTGTTGTAGTGAACTGGTGTGGTCTGGGATTTTGCTAGACAAAAATCCTCCCCTCTCTTTTTTTTTTTTTTTTTTTTAATTTTCCAAAAGAAGGAACAGAGAAGGGGGCCAGGTGAGGATATTCCCTCAAAGGCCCAGTCCTCTGTTCTTAACGCTACCTCGCTAATGCGGGAAATGGTGAATAGTATGAAAGAAAAAGATATATATATATATATATATATATATATATATATATATATATATATATATATATATATATATGGGAGCGGGGGGCTGGAAATCCTCCCCTCTCTTTTTTTTTTTTAATTTTCCAAAAGAAGGAACAGAGAAGGGGGCCAGGTGAGGATATTCCCTCAAAGGCCCAGTCCTCTGTTCTTAACGCTACCTCGCTATCGCGGGAAATGGCGAATAGTATAATATATATATATATATATATATATATATATATATATATATATATATATATATATATATATATATATATCTCGTTCTAAGCGACTAAAGGGGCGAGAGCGGGAGGCTGGAGGAATTCCTCCCCTCCTGTTTTACTTTCCCAAAAGAGAGAAGTGAGGAAGGAGCCACACGAGGATATTTCTTCCCACCTTAAAGGTTCTCAGTCATCGGCTCCCAACGCTCCATCGATCACGCGGGAAAACGCAAACACTTATGGAAGATATGAATAGATAGATAGATAAACAGAGAGATAGACAGATAGACAGAAAGAGCAAATGAGATACTATTGTCTGTCTAGGGCCCCAAACAACCCCCGACATTGTTTATGGCGGTAAACAACACCCGACATTATGACTTTAGGAAGACGCCCAACATTATTTGTGGGCCCCCAGACAACACCCAGTACGAACCCCCCCAGAGACCCACACATCATTCTCTGTAGCCCCAAACGATATGTATCAACACGACCCAAAAGCGACACACCCAGCACTATGACCCCAGAGACGCACCCAGCAGTATGACCCAGAGACGCACCCAGCACTATGACCCCAGAGACACACCCAGCACTATGACCCCAGAGACGCACCCAGCACTATGACCCCAGAGACGCACCCAGCACTATGACCCCAGAGACGCACCCAGCACTATGACCCCAGAGACGCACCCAGCACTATGACCCCAGAGACGCACCCAGGACTATGACCCCAGAGACGCACCCAGGACTATGACCCCAGAGACGCACCCAGCACTATGACCCCAGAGACGCACCCAGCACTATGACCCCAGAGACGCACCCAGTACTATGACCCCAGAGACGCACCCAGCACTATGACCCCAGAGACGCACCCAGTACTATGACCCCAGAGACGCACCCAGCACTATGACCCCAGAGACGCACCCAGCACTATGACCCCAGAGACGCACCCAGTACTATGACCCCAGAGACGCACCCAGTACTATGACCCCAGAGACGCACCCAGCACTATGACCCCAGAGACGCACCCAGGACTATGACCCCAGAGACGCACCCAGCACTATGACCCCAGACACACACCCAGCACAATAACCCCAGAGACGCACCCAGCACAATAACCCCAGAGACACACCCAGCACAATAACCCCAGAGACACACCCAGCACAATGACCCCAGACACACACCCAGCACAATAACCCCAGACACACACCCAGCACAATAACCCCAGAGACACACCCAGCACAATGACCCCAGACACACACCCAGCACAATAACCCCAGAGACGCACCCAGCACAATAACCCCAGAGACGCACCCAGTACAATAACCCCAGACACACACCCAGCACAATAACCCCAGACAC
The DNA here is from genome assembly GCF_036320965.1 of Panulirus ornatus. Classification (NCBI taxonomy): domain Eukaryota; kingdom Metazoa; phylum Arthropoda; class Malacostraca; order Decapoda; family Palinuridae; genus Panulirus; species Panulirus ornatus. The sequence continues at coordinate 13,316,215 of NC_092273.1, forward strand.
ACCCAGCACAATAACCCCAGACACACACCCAGCACAATAACCCCAGACACACCCAGCACAATGACCCCAGACACACACCCAGCACAATAACCCCAGACACACCCAGCACAATAACCCCAGAGACGCACCCAGCACAACGACCCCAGACACCCAGCACAATGACCCCAGAGACGCACCCAGCACAATGACCCCGACACACACCCAGCACAATAACCCCAGAGACGCACCCAGCACAATAACCCCAGAGACGCACCCAGCACAGTAACCCCAGACACACACCCAGCACAATGACCCTCCAGACACACCCAGTTACTTCGTCCAACTTGTCCCCTCACCAGCCATTCCCTCACAAGTTTGAACTCATGTCACTCCCTTGACCCCTCACGCAGGCAAGATAGGTAGGCTCCTCCCTCCCACACCATCTCGCCCCCCATCACCCTGTTGTGACCTCAATTCTTTCTTCCAACCCAGTGCACAACACAACCCTAATGCCTCACGTACGTTCCAGCCATTCCTCGCTCGGCGGGCGAAGCCGCCAGGGGGAAGGCATGACGTCAAACCCGGTGTATATTTCATTTTCCATCTCGACAGGAAATATTCCCTTTGATATCCCACGAGTCCAGCAGCAGCCACCACCTGACCCTTTTTAAACCCACCCCTCCTTCCTCCTCCTCAGGTTCCAACCCTCCACAGTGTCAACATGATCCTGTGGTAGCCAGGCAGTCAAAACCCACAGTTTTAAAAAGAAATAGAAAGGATTTCATCTGCAAGTGGCCAAAGGCAGGTTTAGATGAGGATTAGATTGTACTTAATACTACTGACTGACTGGTTTTTGTTCCCCGAGGTTGCTGCAGGATAGACACAGATCCTATTCTTCACATCCGGCACTGTGTCACACTATCTGTTGACTTTTATCTGTTCCAGCAAAGTCCAGACACTTCCCCCCCAAACTTTCCTTCGTCTATTCCAGCTTAATCCAGATGCATACTCGACTCTCCTTCATCTGTTCCAGTTCTTCCCATTTACTTCTTGAACTCTCCTTCCCCTTTTTTTTCAGCTTAAATCCAGATCTTTACTCGACTCTCCTTCATCTGTGTCAAAATAATTATTATTCTTCTCCAACTCTCCTTCCTCAGTTCCAGTTTAGTCCATCTTCTTACCCGACACTCCCTCAACAGTTCCAGACCGATCCAGATATTTCCTCAACTTACCCCTTTTCCTGGAGGGTCCAGAGCGAGAGACACACACCTCCCCAGTCCCTACACCAAGGTCAGTAATGGTCTATAGTAAACACCTTCTTCTTGATCTTCAGTTTGAAACTTCTCCCCACATCTCTGCCCTTCGTCAGGTACAGTGGTCCGTCACCCCCCTTTCTCCTGATGGTCCGACACCACTCGCTCCCCCCAATCCTCCCTTTTTCATGGTCCGGAGTGGTGGTCCACACATCTTCCTTCTTTAGACCACTTTAGACCAAGGTCAATCATAAACCCATCTATGCAATACCCCAATACCAGACCTCGATACCCACCCACCCCTTTAGTCCAGCATTACATCCAGCCAAATTATCTTCCCAGTCTGGCAGACCATCCATCCAACCATCTCTCCAATCTGGCAGACCATCCATCCAACCATCTCTCCAATCTGGCAGACCATCCAGCCAACCATCTCTCCAATCTGGCAGACCATCCAGCCAGCCACCTTCACATCTTGAAGTGTCCTAGAAGACCACCTTTCGTACTCCATCACAGGTCGGGCCCGAGTTACATGTAGAAGACCAACCTCAAGCTACACTCTCACCCCAAAGCCGTACAAAACCTCCAGTCGAACCATTAACCCCAGCCAAAACCTCCACCCGAAACCCCACACCCCAAGACAAACCTCCTCCCAAAAAAAACTCCCAGCCCCAGACAAACCTCACCCTCACCCCCACCACAACCTCACCCTCACCCTCACCACAAACCTCACCCTCACCCTCACCACAAACCTCACCCTCACCCCCACCACAAACCTCACCCTCACCACAACCTCACCCTCACCCTCGCCACAACCATTATAACCTGATGTGGTCAAGTGATGCGCGAGGGGAGCCAGCCCGTCTCCTCGTTTTCCGCCCAAACTTGAGACACTTTCACTGAAGTTGTGAATATGATATTGCAGCGAGGAGGAGGAGGAGAAGAAGAGGAAGAGGAAGAGGAGGAAGAAGAAGAGGA
>NC_092273.1:13320924-13343424 GCF_036320965.1 Panulirus ornatus
TGGGCTGTGGTGGACAACGTTAAGCTGGGCTGTAGTGGATAAGGCTAAGCTGGGCTGTGGTGGACAAGGTTAAGCTGGGCTGTGGTAGACAAGGTTAAGCTGGGCTGTGGTGGATAAGGTTAAGCTGGGCTGTGGTGGACAAAGTTAAGCTGGGCTGTTATGCACAAGGTTTAAGTTAGGTTATAGTTGACAAAGCTTAAAGTTAGGCTGCGGTGGACATGGTTAAGTTAGGTTGTGATGGATACGGCAATGCATTTAACCATCCATATACACCTCAGTGAACTCCTGCTTTGCAAAAATGTTTCGATAACTCCGTAATTGTCGTTGCTTTACCGCAATACTCTAACACCGTACGTGATTCAGATGAGAGAAATGGAACGTCAAGATTTGAAAAAAGAAATAGAAATAGGCTGCCTTCGCTTCACTGGCTGGGGGGTCATAGTCTGTGTTTACCTGCCTCCTCACTGTGTTCCTATCCACCCAGAGGTCAGACAGATGGCCTGCAACACGTGAACCTAGCCAGGTTACATGGACCAGACTGCTGAAGCCTAGCCAGGTTACATGGACCAGACTGCTGAAGCCTAGACAGGTTACATGGACCAGACTGCTGAAGCCTAGCCAGGTTACATGGACCAGACTGCTGAAGCCTAGCCAGGTGACATGGACCAGACTGCTGAAGCCTAGCAGGTTACTTGGACCAGCATGGACCAGACTGCTGAAGCCTAGCCAGGTTACATGGACCAGACTGCTGAAGCCTAGCCAGGTGACATGGACCAGACTGCTGAAGCCTAGCCAGGTTACATGGACCAGACTGCTGAAGCCTAGACAGGTTACATGGACCAGACTGCTGAAGCCTAGCCAGGTGACATGGACCAGACTGCTGAAGCCTAGCCAGGTTACATGGACCAGACTGCTGAAGCCTAGCCAGGTGACATGGACCAGACTGCTGAAGCCTAGCCAGGTGACATGGACCAGACTGATGAAGCCTAGCCAGGTGACATGGACCAGACTAAAGTTACGTCGAGTGATCCAATGCAGGAACTTCCCTGCGAAGACGCAGTTAATATAATGCTTTTTCCCCCACGCAGGGGAGGAACGGGAGCAGTTATCAAATAAAGAGGAGACGCTATTATTAATCATTCGTTATCATCTTTATCATTAATTTAGCGTTATTACAATTATCATGAGTTGGGGGGTTAGAAAAATAAATTGGACAGGGAAGGTGGGGGTAAGTACAAGACACAACAGGAGGACAGTTGTAGACAGTTGTAGAGTTTGATGATAACTGAGTTATGTATATATGGAAGTGTTGGATGTGGTTATTTGAATGTCTATTTCCGTTGCCCTGTTTATATACCCCGGTATGCAAAGGGAGTGTGTGTGAGTGTGTGTGCGTCTGTGTACCTGTGGGTGTCTGTGTGTGTATGTGTGTGTGTGTCTGTGTGTGTGTGTCTGTGTGTCCTCCTCCTCCTCCTCCTCCTCCTCTTCCACAGCCACTCTGTCTCGTGTGACGGTTGGAGAGGGAGGAAGGGAGGAGGGGGAAAGGGGAAAGGAGGGGATCTTCGTGTGTGACGTCCACCCCACCCCACCCAACCCAACCCCACCCCACCCAACCCCACCCAACCCAACCCAACACCACCCAACCCAACCCCACCCCACCCAACCCCACCCCACCCCACCCACCCACCCCACACCCACCCCACCCCACCCACCCCACCCCACCCAACCCCACCCCACCCCACCCAACCCCACCCCACCCAACCCAACCCCACCCCACCCAACCCCACCCCACCCCACCCAACCCCATCCAACCCCACCCCACCCCACCCAACCCCACCCCACCCAACCCAACCCCACCCCACCCAACCCCACCCCACCCAACCCCACCCCACCCCACCCAACCCCACCCCACCCCACCCCACCCCACCCCACCCCACCTCACCCAACCCAACCCAACCCCACCCCACCCAACCCCACCCCACCCCACCCAACCCCACCCCACCCCACCCCACCCCACCCCACCCCACCTCACCCAACCCAACCCAACCCCACCCCACCCAACCCCACCCAACCCCACCCCACCTAACCCCACCCCACCTCACCCCACCCCACCCCACCTCACCCAACCCCACACAACCCTTTTCGAGATCCGGTTGGGAAATTGAAAATCATCCGACAGGGCCCCCCCCCCCCACCTCGGCGAGAGAGCCCCCCCCCCCCCCACCTACTGGGGAAAGTTGATTATGCGTCCCCCCCAACCTCTCTCTCTCTCTCTCTCTCTCTCTCTCTCTCTCTCTCTCTCTCTCTCTCTCTCTCTCTCTCTCTCTCTCTCTCTCCACGCCGTAAGATCTTCACTACATTAGCAAGTTAATGAGGAAGATATCGCTGCTGCATAATTGGCAATCTCTCGACGCCCCACCCCCCAATTCCCCCAATTCCCCCCCCCCCCCCCCGCAAAAAACACGATAAAAACTAAAATTGAAAAAAAAAAAGAAAAAGAAAAAAACGTTTTCCATCAACGTTCCTATTTACGTTTTCTAATACCCTACCAGGCCTTCTCTCTCTCTCTCTAGTGTCTTATGAATCTAAACTTCTAATTCTCACTTTAATCTAACACTATAAACACACGTCTGGCTAACAACAAGATTCAATCACATTTACTTCATTCCAATTCTCTTTCTCAACCTCAACAATAGATTATGATAGATAATGTCCATTGATGGTGTGAATATTCTAAATATCTGTCAATCCATCAGTCTTCCATATTTACGTGAATATTATCCCGTGAACCCATTCAAGAAGATCTGTCTCCGAATATCATCACCCAAAGATTCTCCTCCGAATATCATACACTCTTTAATGAGATGTTTTCATAGACTTTTTTAAATGATATTCATAGAATTGAGACCAGCGACTCCTTGAATGGCTTCTTCTGAAAAACTTCATCATTAAACTTGGATTCAAAAGTTTGTGTTAAGGTCAGAAGCTAAATAAGGAAGCACCCGGTCGTTATCTGTATGAAGTTACAGGTGTGTGTAACACAGGTGTTACATACACACACATATACACACACATACATACATACACACACGCACACACACATATACATACACATATACATACACACACACACACACACACACACACACACACACACACATACGTGCATACATATATACACACATACATACATACACACACAGACACACAGACACAGACACACACACACACACACACACACACACACACATACATATATATATATATATATATATATATATATATATATATATATATATATATATATATATATATATGTGTGTGTGTGTGTGTGTGTGTGTGTGTGTGTGCGCGTGAAGCTTCAATATCTACATATGGGATATCCGCAAGAGTGACTCCCTCATCTTCTTTATTGACGATTAGGTCGGTCTGCACCCGCTCACAGAGAGAGAGAGAGAGAGAGAGAGAGAGAGAGAGAGAGAGAGAGAGAGAGAGAGAGACGTTCCTCTTCCAATACCGCCTTGAGCCAGTGCCTCCCTATCTCGATTATCAAAGATACTTGGGAGAAGGATTGAGACGCCAGAACTGTGGACCAATGAATATACTGATCCTGTCATATGAGTCAGTTTATTCTATTTTCTTTTTTTTTTTTCCGATGAATTTCCATTGATACAGTCTTCGTATACCGTCTGCATTCACCTCGTTATCCCTCGTCGTTACAACAGATAAATAGATCTTAAAAACTATGAGAAATGTTTAATTTCTTTAGGTAAAGATAAGAACAGAAATTCATAATATAGAAACTTCGTTGTATGTCTGTCTTGGACAATCGCATGTTTACCAAATGGCGTCCTAGCTACGTCTCTTCGTTGTATATCAACTGACTGTTATATTTCTCTCTTGTGGCTCCCCTGATGATGTGATTATTACACGAAAGTGCACTTGGGAGCTTATCGTGTTTCATTTTCCCTGTGGACTCATAGAAATATATATATATATATATATATATATATATATATATATATATATATATATATATATATATATATATATATATATATATATATATCATGCAGAACTTCGCTCATTGTGTGATAGACGCCCAAATTGGTTTTATAGGCTCGTGTTCGGCTTCAGCTTCCATCGTATATCATACTGAACGACCCTCCATCGTGTATCATACTTGACTTTCCCATCGTATATCATACTTGACGTCCCCCCCACCCCCTCTTTCCCATCGTGTATCATACTTGACGTCCACCATCGTGTATCATACTTACACCTTCCATTCATCATACTCAGCTCCCTTATATCGTGTTTCATTACTCCTTACCTCAATCGACGGTGTACCTCCTCCTCCTCCACCACCACCTCCTCCTCCTCGGCCACTAGCAGTCCTTCATTACGACCCTTGAGCATGACAGTACGACCCTTGAGTATGACGGGACGACCCTTGAGCATGACGGTACGACCCTTGAGCATGACGGTACGACCCTTGAGCATGACGGGACGACCCTTGAGCATGACACCGTGACCCTTGATCATGACGGTACGACCCTTGAGTATGACGGTACGACCCTTGAGCATGACGGTACGACCCTTGAGCATGACGGTGCGACCCTTGAGCATGACGGTGCGAACCTTGAGCATAACATCACGACATTTAAGCGCAACATTATTACTCTCTGAGTACCACGGTACGACCCTTGCTCATGACGGTGCAAGCCTTGAGCACGACGGTACGACTCCTGTCGGTCTGATGGTCTAGCCTTTGATTAAACTCACCCTTTATGGTCGGGCTCCATCACATCCAAACCTCGAGAGAGTATGTAAGGCCAGGCAGGACCCTCGAAGCAGGAGTTAGGGCTCGTTAACGTTCCCAAAGCCCTCGAGACCTCGAGGTCCTCTGACCCCACAGGACTTCGAAGTCCTCAACGCCCTCCCCCTCTCAAAAGACCCCGAGGTCCTTTGACCTCACAGGACTTCGAAGTCCTCAACGTCCTCCCCCTCCCAAAAGACCCCGAGGTCCTTTGACCTCACAGGACTTCGAAGTCCACAACGCCCTCCCCCTCTCAAAAGACCCCGAGGTCCTTTGACCTCACAGGACTTCGAAGTCCTCAACGTCCTCCCCCTCTCAAAAGACCCCGAGGTCCTTTGACCTCACAGGACTTCGAAGTCCACAACGCCCTCCCCCTCTCAAAAGACCTCGAGGTCCTCTGACCTCACAGGACTTTGAAGTCGTCAACACCCTCCCCTTCCCAAAAGACCTCGAGGTCCTTTGACCCCACAGGACCTCGAAATCCACAACGCCCTCCCCCTCCCAAAAGACTTCGAGGTCCTCCGACCCACCAAGACCTCGAAGTTCTCTGACTCCAGAAGACCTCAATATCCTCCTACATCACAAGAAGAATAATTAACGCTTATCACACGTTATGTTCCTAAGATAACGGCGTCGACTTCACCTCATTCCCGCTATCTTCATAATGACGGGCGGGATTTATGAGATAACTAACCCTCTATAAAAGTTGTGAAAAGTGACCCGTTAGGGGCAATGACCCGCACGAAGTTACTCGCGCCGCCACCAGGGTACGGAATGTTCGGGAACCAAGTGACGGGTGATGTGAGATAAGTTCACCACAGTGGTGGAACTTCAACTTTTAAGTCAAGTCTTTTACACCGATTTAGAAATAAAAGTAAAATTATACTTTTTTACGTTCATTAACTTATGAAACTGGGCAATCAATAAGGTGAATTACTTTGACTCGGAATTCAGTGTCAATAGGACTAAGAACTGTAGAGTTTTTCATTAAGATTCTCGCTCTTCTGTAACAAATTTGATTTTTTACGTAAAATAATTTCAGCGGAGTTAATTAATCCGGTGATATTTTTAATATGACGGACCGATTACCTTCACGCTAGTAAGACAATTTTATGTCCGTGGATTAACAACATATTCCATAAATGATGAAAATTATGTGGGGAAAAATTAAATTCCTCTGGATATTTTCGATGTATATAGTAGAAAAAAAATTCATTAAAACCTCGCATTCTCACCATAATATACATATATATATATATATATATATATATATATATATATATATATATATATATATATATATTTGTCGCTGTCTCCCGCGTTTGCGAGGTAGCGCAAGGAAACAGACGAAAGAAATGGCCCAACCCACCCCCATACACATGCATATACATACGTCCACACACGCAAATATACATACCTACACAGCTTTCCATGGTTTACCCCAGACGCTTCACATGCCCTGATTCAATCCATTGACAGCACGTCAACCCCGGTATACCACATCGATCCAATTCACTCTATTCCTTGCCCTCCTTTCACCCTCCTGCATGTTCAGGCCACGATCACACAAAATCTTTTTCACTCCATCTTTCCACCTCCAATTTGGTCTCCCACTTCTCGTTCCCTCCACCTCCGACACATATATCCTCTTGGTCAATCTTTCCTCACTCATTCTCTCCATGTGCCCAAACCATTTCAAAACACCCTCTTCTGCTCTCTCAACCACGCTCTTTTTATTTCCACACATCTCTCTTACCCTTACGTTACTTACTCGATCAAACCACCTCACACCACACATTGTCCTCAAACATCTCATTTCCAGCACATCCATCCTCCTGCGCACAACCCATTGACAGCCCACGCCTCGCAACCATACAACATTGTTGGAACCACTATTCCTTCAAACATACCCATTTTTGCTTTCATATATATATATATATATATATATATATATATATATATATATATATATATATATATATATATATATTATGGTGTTCGTTTAATGACTCTCGTAACATTGCACACACTGGTGTATACCTCACTGTACTTTGTCAGGAGCTCGGTCAAGACTTCATGCGTCTGAACAATTGGTTGTTGATATCTTTGGTCGCTGGGGTGAACACCACGAGCCCAGTACCGGAGGTTCAATGCAGTGTTCAAATGAGACCAGATTTTTTTTTTCTCTCTCTCTCCCTGAGACACCAGGCGAGCCACCAGTGTGTCAGGTCTGACCAGGTCATGGCCAGTAAGCCCTCGCGACCTGTGTTGCTAATCCCCCATCCCCCCTATCCCCCCACTCCCAATAACCGCGACTTGTGTCCCCAAGCTCCCAATAACCGCGACTTGTGTCCCCAAGCTCCCAATAACCGCGACTTGTGTCCCCCAACTCCCAATAACCGCGACTTGTGTCCCCAACTCCCAATAACCGCGACCTGTGTCCCCAACTCCCAATAACCGCGACCTGTGTCCCCCAACTCCCAATAACCGCGACCTGTGTCCCCAACTCCCAATAACCGCGACCTGTGTCACCCCAACTCCCAATAACCGCGACCTGTGTCACCCCAACTCTCAATAACCGCGACCTGTGTCACCCCAACTCCCAATAACCGCGACTTGTGTCCCCCCCAACTCCCAATAACCGCGACCTGTGTCACCCCAACTCTCAATAACCGCGACCTGTGTCAACCCCAACTCCCAATAACCGCGACTTGTTCCCCCCCCAATCCCCAGTAATGGAGACCTATGTCCACCTCCCCCCCACCCCCCACACCCCCCACACACCCCCACCCCCCACACCCCCCACCCCCCTCAGTAATCGAGACAGAAAAGCGTTTCGAAAGAAACAAAAAAAAAAAAAAACCAGTTCAGGATTTATTTCCCTCCTTCAGAGAGGGACAAAATCCCATCTGAGGAAGGGCCGGGCGAAGCCTTCACCACGCCAGGACTCTTGAGTCTTCAAAAGGCAAGATGGTTGGTTGGTTGGTTGGTTGGTTGGTTGGTTGGTTGGTTGGCAAGATGGTTTGTTGGTTAGTTGGTTGGTTGATTGGTTGGCAAGATGGTTGGTTGGTTGGTTGGTTGGCAAGATGGTTGGATGGGTGGTTGGTTGGTTGGATGGTTGGCAAGATGGTTGGTGGTTGGTTGGCAAGATGGTTGGATGGGTGGTTGGTTGGTTGGATGGTTGGCAAGATGGTTGGTTGGTTGGTTGGCAAGATGGTTGGTTGGTTGGTTGGCAAGATGGTTGGTTGGTTGGTTGGTTAGGTGGTTGGTTGGTTGGATGGTTGTTTGGTTGGTTGGCAAGATGGTTTGTTGGTTAGTTGGTTGGTTGACAAGATGGTTGGTTGGTTGGTTGGCAAGATGGTTGGATGGGTGGTTGGTTGGTTGGATGGTTGGTTGGATGGTTGGCAAGATGGTTGGTTGGTTGGCTGCAAGATGGTTGGATGGGTGGTTGGTTGGTTGGATGGTTGGTTGGATGGTTGGCAAGATGGTTGGTTGGTTGGTTGGCAAGATGGTTGGTTGGGTGGTTGGCAAGATGGTTGGTTAGATGGTTGGCAAGATGGTTGGATGGATGGTTAGCAGGATGGTTGGATGGTTGGTTGGTTGGCAAGATGGTTGTTTGGTTGGCTGGTTGGCAGGATGGATGGTTGGGTTTACAGAGGCTGGTTGGCAAGATGGTTGTTTGGTTGGATGGTTGGTTGGATGGATGGCTGGTTGGCAGGATGGTTGGCAGGATGGATGGTTGGATGGTTGGGTTTACAGAGGCTGGTTGGCAAGATGGTTGGTTGGATGGCTGGTTGGTTGGATGGTAGGTTGGATGGTTGGTTGGCAGGATGGTTGGCAGGATGGATGGTTGGATGGTTGGGTTTACAGAGGCTGGTTGGCAAGATGGTTGGTTGGATGGCTGGTTGGTTGGATGGTAGGTTGGATGGTTGGTTGGCAGGATGGTTGGCAGGATGGATGGTTGGATGGTTGGGTTTACAGAGGCTGGTTGGCAAGATGGTTGGTTGGATGGCTGGTTGGTTGGATGGTAGGTTGGATGGTTGGTTGGCAGGATGGTTGGCAGGATGGATGGTTGGATGGTTGGGTTTACAGAGGCTGGTTGGCAAGATGGTTGGTTGGATGGCTGGTTGGTTGGATGGTAGGTTGGATGGTTGGTTGGCAGGATGGTTGGCAGGATGGATGGTTGGATGGTTGGGTTTACAGAGGCTGGTTGGCAAGATGGTTGGTTGGATGGCTGGTTGGTTGGATGGTAGGTTGGATGGTTGGTTGGCAGGATGGTTGGCAGGATGGATGGTTGGATGGTTGGGTTTACAGAGGCTGGTTGGCAAGATGGTTGGTTGGATGGCTGGTTGGTTGGATGGTTGGTTGGCAGGATGGTTGGCAGGATGGATGGTTGGATGGTTGGGTTTACAGAGGCTGATGTCCTCCCTCAGAGCTGCTCTAACATCTTCAAGACGTTGATGTCCACGTGTCGTGGGAGGAGGGGAGGATCGAGGGCCAGGCCTGAAGTCGGGCGTTGGCCTGAATTAGGAGTGGCCAAGTCTTGGGGATGGCCAGGTCTGGTTTTGGCCAGAAGTAGGAGTGGCCAAGTCTTGAGGATGGCCAGGTCGGGTTTTGGACAGAATTAGGAGTGGCCAAGTCTTGAGGATGGCCAGGTCGGGTTTTGGACAGAATTAGGAGTGGCCAAGTCTTGGGGATGGCCAGGTCTGGTGTTGGCCAGTATTAGGAGTGGCCAAGTCTTGAGGATGGCCAGGTCGGGTGTTGGACAGAATTAGGAGTGGCCAAGTCTTGTGGATGGCCAGGTCGGGTGTTGGACAGAATTAGGAGTGGCCAAGTCTTGTGGAGGCCAGATCGGGTGTTGGACAGTATCTTCTTCTTTGTCATTTTCACGTAATCTTTTTCTTCTGAACTACTCTCTCTCTCTCTCTCTCTCTCTCTCTCTCTCTCTCTCTCTCTCTCTCTCTCTCTCTCTCTCTCTCTCTCTCTCTCTCTCTCTCTCATGAATAACACACACACACACACACACACACGGGGCAACACGAGAGTAAACTCTCGCAATAACAAGCCAATTATTATAATCACACACACACACACACACACACACACACACACACACACACACACACACACACACACACGAGAATCTTTCCTTTGTTTCTTTTTTTAACTACAAGGGCGCCGGGTCGTACACGCGATGCGTCCGTCCCCAGTGCGTAGTATGCGTCGCTTGGGAAATACTTCGGTGGATCACCACCACGTCTCCATTGCCACGCGTCAGCAACTGCGTGTCGGTAATACAGTATACTGTATCTCAAGTAATACAGCCTATTGTATTTCAACAAAATCGTTAGTAATAGAGTACACTGTATCGCAGCAACAGCGTGAGTTATACTGTATACTGTATCTCAACAACAGAGTTAGTAATACGGCCTGTTGTATTTCAACAAAAGCGTTAGTAATACAGTATACTGTATCTCAAGAACAGCGTAAGTAATACAGCCTATTGTATTTCAACAAAAGCGGTAGTGATACAGTATACTGTATCTCAACAACAGCGTTAGTAACACTGTATACTGTATCTCAACAGCAGCGTTAGTAATACAGTATACTGTATCAACAACAGCGTTAGTAATACAGTATATACTGTATCTTGATAACGTTAGTAGTATACTGTATCTCAACAATACAGTAGGCAATTATACCATCACATCAGTGGATACAGTTTACCCTTATGGTGAAATACAGGAATACTGTACCACCTCAATTTCAGGATACGCCAGACGTATACCGTATGACGTATTACGTCACGAACTTATGTGCCTCGGTAACCCTTTGATGCTACAGTGAATGACGTCATTTGCTAAAACAGGAGAACAGAACAACCACTCTTTATCACAACCAATGAAAAATAACCTGACATATTTTTGGAAAACATTATTTGCTCTAACAACCAAATTATATAGAAAACGTGAGATTACCTTCTCATAGAAAACTGACGTGTTCGAAGCGCTTCGAATATAAAAGAAAAAAAAATCTGTGTCACTAGTGGAAGAAAAATATAAAAAGGAGATTGCTAATATCTAACGTTGTGATCTTATCTACACACCGGTTCAGCAAGATAAACAAGGAAGTCATTAAACTTTCGTTAATCTTCGAGGGAGTTTCATTAAACTTTTGTTGATCTTCGAGGGAGTTTCTTACCTCTTGGAGTTGTGTCAACACATCCCACTCCTCTTGTTTCAAAGCGGATGTTCATCACGAGCTTTACCGTCGTGTCGTATGGAGGTGCCAGAACGACCCATCACCATCATCATCACCATCATCATCATCATCATCATCATCATCTTCTTCCCTAGCGTCTCTCCAAAGCCAGTTTCTCGCTCACTGCCTCATTGTCTACATAGGCTTCCCTCAGGATGGGTACTATAGCCTTTGAAGGCCCTCTGTGCCTTTCCAAGGGAACCACACACACACACACACACACTCATACAATCCTACTCTTCGCTTACCAAAGGCCCTCTCTCTCCTGGTCTAATTCATTATTCACATGCTAGGTGATGTGAATGACGCGTCGCCCACCACACAGCCCTATCTTTGCGCTCAGCCATAATTCACACGGGGCAAACAGGTCCAAATGGCCCTTATAAACCTTGCATTGCTTCCCTGGGAGTGGAGTCGATCGACGGCACAGACGCCCAGTTTTGTTCGCGCACCTCCGTCGCCCGTCAACGTGACCTTGGCTTGTCCTCCTCCACGTCTTCTTTCTTCAGCATCAATACCACCAACACCACGGGAACTCGTCGACACCACCTCCGCCGCCGCCTCTACCACCCTCCTGCAGGATGGTATGGAAATGAACGGGTTTAGAGCCGAGACACACCTCATCGTCTCGATCGTTCAACGGTCTTCCTCAGGAGATACTGATTCCAGCCTTCGGGCGAGATCATATTCCCCAGCAAGTGATGGTCACCCGATAGGACGCCTTTGGCGTGTCGCACTCTGGATTGGATAGCTTTGGCCTGCTGCCTCCACTCGTTCCCAGCGATCTCCGCCGCCTGACGTGACCAGCGGATGAAATGATGTAAACCGCTTCTGATGTCTTTCTTATTCGGTAGGTGGAGGTCCATGTTCGTCGACACGGACCACAAGAGCATTGGATGTCCTACACTAATCGATCCTTTTCTTTACTCCTTTCCTTTGTCTCTCCATAATATGCGCGGTCACAAACATCACAGGGAATCTTGTACACAACGCTTTCCTCAGTGCTGTGTCGCATGTCTGGTTTATAACTTAACTGTTTCACCAGTCTTTATTCTCGACGGTGTAGCTATATTCATGTCAGCTTATTGTTGGTCTCTGTCAATAACATGAGCTTGCTTGGAATTGGGAACGACTAAAAACCTTTTCGTGTTGGTCCCAACACTCGCTTCTCCATCTTCCCTTCGTTTCTCCTTTATTTTCTTCGCTTCGATTAAGCAAGCCTCTTGGCGTATCCTAACTTCATGAAAGCGTTAGTGATGTATTCCTATTCCTCCTCTAGCAAGTCGCTGCTGCAAATCCGTGTAGCTATGAGGATAAACCCGATCACCGCTCCGGACTTGGTCCTATCGCTGTCTGTGTGCAGAGATATGATTGATGAAATCATCCCCGTTCGTTGGTTTTCTATACACAGAAAACTTCGGGCCTTCATCGTTCCTCCATAGAAAATGTTCAAGAGATGTGGGGGCGACCACAAGTATAGAACTCCTTCCCCAGACCGTATCAGTAGGAAAGCACACACGCACACACACACACACACACACACACCTATGACAAACCACAAAATAAACCATTTTCCACCTCATCTTAAGGAAGTCCTCCCCTTCCTCACTTGAGGTAGTCTTCCCCTCACTCCTCACCACCCACTTAACCTCCCCAAGGGTTCCAGTGACCCGTGAACAAGACATCAGACATTAAAGTTCTCTTCCTTACCTCCCTCCGTCGTGCAGTGTGTGGTATGATGTCCATAAATGAACGCCATAAGTGCCTGGTATGGCCACTTGGACTCACCTGGAGCGCCTCCAGCAGCGTGAAGAGAAATGCCTTAATGAACACGTCTCTGGTACGTTACCATGGCCTGCTGTGTACGAAACCAGATCTCTTACCAATCGACTGTCTTCTCCGTTTTCGTAAACAAGTCATGTTGGGGTATTCCTCGAGTATATCCTTTTCTAACCTTCTATATTCTTCCGTTCATCTCCTTTCCGTCTCTTGCTCTTCAGAACTCTTGCCCAGAAAACTGGCTAACGATCAGTCATAAGCTTGTAGTGGACGACTGTTGGAGTCGACAGTAAACTACAGGTCAATAGCACCCTTCGAAGCACGCAAACTACCGGGGTAGAACGACAGACAACCGCAGTAACTACCGCCCTACTAACTACCACTTCATTAACTAGCACGGCACTAACTACCACCCTACTATAACTAGCACGGTACTAACTACCGCCCTACTAACTACCACTTCATTAACTAGCACGGCACTAACTACCGCCTTACTATAACTACCACCACCCTAACTAGCACGGCACTAACTACCGCCCTACTATAACTACCACTACACTAACTAGCACGGCACTAACTACCGCCTTACCATAACTACCACTCCATTAACTAGCACGGCACTAACTACCGCCTTACTATAACTACCACTACACTAACTAGCACGGCACTAACTACCACCCTACTATAACTACCACTGCACTCACTGCCGCTACTCTAACTACCACCTCACTAACCAGCGAGAGACATCCACTTCACCCATAGTATTACCAGGCGAAGAACGAATCCAGGGTAGCGACCAGCCCTGTGGTAGCAGCAGCTCCACGAACAAGGCAAGCTTGACGGAGCCTCTGAAGACACTTGGGATCTGCAGGAGAAGCGTGAGTGCCTCGGTGACCTGAAGACCAAAACGACCTTTCCCTCCCTCCTCCTCTGTCTCTCCCTCTCCTTGGTCGTCCGCCTCCTGAAGGCGATACAGACGGAGGAAACATACTGCAACTCAAAGTTCGCTGGCCGGAAAAATCCTCGAAGGAGTAAAACAGGAGAGCCACAGCCTGTCACCAAGACGGGAAGACACACATACACACACACACACACACACACACACACACACACACACACACACACACACACACACACACAAAGGAAGTCTGTAACATTTCCCCAATACACGACAGGCAACAGGCACACGGCACGCGTGTAAAAATGTGGAAAATAACACAACGACAGACAACACCACTGTAACAAAAATTCACAGGGAAAAATATATATATATATATATTGTCTTGGACGGACAGACAGCCTTCCTGCTTTTCACTTGATCCTGTGTTTTATTCTACGATCATTGAATGCTTCGAGACCGACCCATCTCTTAACCTATATTTCCCCATGTCTTCCATGGGACAAAGATTCTCTTACCTCTCACCCAAATCCAAAGAGATCCAACCCATCGTGGGTTATATGTACAGTGAGGGTGTACGTGGCCTTGGAATGATATTGGACACCTTAAGATTTATTTTATTTATTTATTTTGCTTTGTCGCTGTCTCTCGCGTTAGCGAGGTAGCGCAAGGAAACAGACGAAAGAATGGCCCAACCCGCCCACATACACATGTATATACATACACGTCCACACACGCAAATATACATATCTATACATCTCAATGTACACATATATACACACACACAGACATATACATATATATACACATGTACGTACGTACGTACCTTAAGATTTATTTTCAAAAGTTTCTTCGCGTTGTGATTTTACGTTTACGTTGACGGTCTGAATGACACGGGTCGTTGAGAGACGTCAAAGCCCAACTGACTAACCAATTATCCAATTACGTGGTTAAGAATAGACTTGATAAATGCATCGCTTCAAGTCCACGACTTTCATTGGTTGCGTCTCCATAGTCAAAATAACAATATGCAGGTTATTCTCTCTGAATCATCTGTATGTCTTCTAACCTTTACCACACTTAATCTGTGGGTTTCTGATGTCTTCCACTAACACAAACAGCTTCGAAAGGACCCATTGGTCTGTTGCTGTTTAAACTATGGTCTGCTGCTATTTGAACAATGGTCTGCTGCTATTTGAACAATGGTCTGTTGCTATTTAAACAATGGTCTGTTGCTATTTGAACAATGGTCTGTTGCTATTTGAACAATGGTCTGTTGCTATTAGAACAATGGTCTGCTGCTATTTGAACAATGGTCTGTTGCTGCTTGTACAATGGTCTGTTGCTGTTTGAACAATGGTCTGTTGTTGTTTGTACAATGGTCTGTTGCTATTTCAGTAATGGTCTGTTGCTATTTGAACAATGGTCTGTTGCTAATTGAACAATTCTGTTGCTGTTTGAACAATGGTCTGTTGCTGTTCATGTAATTGCCTCTTTATTCCTCCTCTGTACTCCTTTGTAATACCAATGAGCCATAAACATACCGAGAGTGTACAGTCATGTCACAGACGCGTCTCTCTCTCTCTCTCTCTCTCTCTCTCTCTCTCTCTCTCTCTCTCTCTCTCTCTCTCTCTCTCTCTCTCTCTCTCTGTCTCGCCTGTAGATGGTGGTGTCAAAAGAATGTTTGCCATGGGTGAGGCAGGTTGTATGTCTGTGAGTTTTACCTCCTCTTTAATGCCTTTCCTCTCATTCCTTCCGCAGATCGCGAGACACACTCCTGTCGCTGGCGACGTCATGCTTCAGCAGGTAGGTCCTGTAAATTGTGTTTACATTGTGTAGGATTGTATGTGTGTGTGTGTGTGTGTTGTGTAGGATTGTGTGTGTGTGTGTGTGTGTGTGTGTGTGTGTGTGTGTGTGTGTTGTGTAGGATTGTGTGTGTGTGTGTGTTTGGTGTGTAGGATTGTGTGTGTGTGTGTGTGTGTGTGTGTGTGTGTGTGTTGTGTAGGATTGTCTGTGTGTGTTTGTTGTGTAGGATTGTGTGTTTGGTGTGTGTGTGTGTGTGTGTGTGTGTGTGTGTGTGTGTGTGTGTGTGTGTGTGTGTTTTGCCATCGAGAGTTGACCCCGGGAGAGAATTCATCTCTGCCCTGTGAGTCTAGCCTAACTTGGCGACCATTAAGTCTGATCATCTGCTTCAAAGTACACCCAATTTTTTTCTGGGGGTTGTTAGTACGCCAACCCCCAGAATCTGGGGCCTAGTACCACCAAGTATACACTCGTATAGTCTTCCTCCACCCCCGTAAAAGGGGATGTAGTGGTAACTTTACATGAATCCATATATATATATATATATATATATATATATATATATATATATATATATATATATATATATATATATATATATATATAACACTTAAATGGGCAGAAAGTGATTGTTTCTACCAATTATAGTGACTCGAAGACAAAACATATTCATTTCCACTGACTGGCCTCAAGATGAAACATATAGATACGCTTCTCAGTTGGCCTTGACAGAAGAGAGAGAAAGGAAAAAGAAAAAAAAAGGTGGGAGAAAAAATAATGCCTCGAGGCTAATTAAACGAGGGCACAACTTGTGGTGATACAGGGGGAAAACGAAGGCGTTTTTTTAGTTAAAGGCAAATCGTTAACATTGTCCAGTGCCCTATGCACGTACGACAGTGTCATGAATCAACTCTTATTTATTTTTTTTTCCGGTACGTCATGTCGTAAACACCAGCCACCTTCCCCTCTCAGCTGGCTTCGGACGGAGCCCAGTCTGTAATCCCTCTTGAACTACGTTCCTTCCATTCCAAACCCCCCCTTCAACAGATTAGCCGATGTTGCCAACGCGAGTGAATGGAATTGGAGGTGGGAAGGAGGAGGGGGATTTTAGAGAGAGAGAGGGAGAGGGTTAGCATTGAGTGCCTCGCTCCCTCCAGTTTCAAAGGATATCACAAGATGGGTATAAAGGGAAAGGGAAATACTTTGCAGTTGATAAGACATGACATTGAGGGGCTGATGTAGGATCAGTTTATATATATATATATATATATATATATATATATATATATATATATATATATATATATATATATTATACCCTGGCTTAAGCCAAGTACCTATTTTGTCGACCAACCCTTCGAGGCGGATGAACAGCTGCGTTGACTGTGGGCGGCGGGCCGTGAATGCCTCACGGGAGAGATATCTTTAGAAAAGACATTATCTTTTTAGGTATGGCGATACATGAGGAACGTCACTAACCCCTCCTCCATACACCTCTTGCCTCACTCACTCCCTCTCCATCCTCCTTCTGTGGGAAGTAAGAGGCGAGGGAAGAGGAGGGATGTCCAAAGGGAACCTCTCGCCTCTTGTTTGACAACGGGGGGGTCATCTGTCACGGGGACTAAGACCACTAATGGCCACTGTGTCAGGAGGAGGAAGGAGAGGGCTTGTGGACCCACCATCCCCCTGGCTGCGGCAGGGGAACTGGCATTGAAGGCGGTGATCGCCCTGGTCAGGGAGAGAGAGAGAGAGAGAGAGAGAGAGAGAGAGAGAGAGAGAGAGAGAGAGAGGGAGGGAGAGGATGAGTGATACAGACATCTGTTTTGACTAAATTAGGAAAGTGTGTGTGTGTGTGTGTGTGTGTGTGTGTGTGTGTGTGTGTGTGTGTGTCCCACTCACCCCTCAGGTTTAACGTGGGTTTAGAGACGAATATAACACTGATCAAGATATGCAAGTCGACCGTACCCTCTCGTGAAACGAACTTATCCCCGTGTGATTATAACCAGTCAGCCTTGTGTTGCAGCGTAGCAAAGAGGCCAGACGCCAGACTAAACGGTTGCTGGCTCGCGCGTTCGCCAGAGAGAGAGAGAGAGAGAGAGAGAGAGATACTGGCACCATAAACAACCCCTCAGAAGTTGGGAAAATGAATATATATGTAGATATAGTAATCAATCCAGTTGATCCTTCGTTCGCTCATGATTCACCCCATTAAAGTTTAATGAGCTTCCTTTTTGATCGAGGAAAATGTGGATGGATGGTGTTGTAGAAATGTCAAGAGGGCGGTGGCTCAACATTTCCATATATATTGAAACATCCTCAAGACTCATTTGCGACGAGGGAGACCCAAAAGGAGGCGAACACCACCACACCCCCGCTCCCCGCTGCCCCCATACGCTACGAGTGGAGAGTTAGCCTTACAAACACCGCTGTGGTGGTGGGCGTGGGTGTGGGTGGTGGTGGGCGTGGGTTTGGGTGGGGGTGGGGAGATGGGGGTTGGGGGTCAGCTGTTACCTCTCATCAAGAATTGAAAAGTTTCCAAAGGTCTGGCGAAGCTCTTTTTCTTCTTCTTCTTCTTCTTCTTCTTCTTCTTCTTCTTCTTCTTCTTCTTCTTCTTCTTCTTCTTCTTTCTTTTGTGGAGGAGTTGGAGGAGAAGGGGCCGTAGGAAGAGCCAGTCAGAGCCCCAGCGTCACGCGATCTCCCCCCCCCCCCCCGAAACGCACACACACACACACACACACACACAACAGTACGAGGGTTCGACTCTCGGGTATCATAAGTCTCGCCTTTGACCTCAACCTTGGTGGGTCAGGTCACATAGCTTCTGCCATCTTCGGATCTCTACAACATGGCTGTACAACTGTGAGAACTTGTTCCAGGACGCCTTCACCAAACTTGCATCCTGGAAAGGGTCGGGTTACCTGGAAACGTCCTTTGGGGTCTTGTTAAGTAGGGCTGTGCTATTTCCAGATATGTAGTAAGGGGGGTCGACCAGGTGGTGGTGGAGGAGGATATTCTAAAAGGATCCAACACCACAACTAGAGCTTGTTAGGGTTGGGTACGTTTCTTCCTTTCTCTAAAATCCTGTCCAGATCGGCCACACCAGACCCTAACCCCACCAGGAGAAGCTGTGCCATTGTAGCGTCGTACCAGAAGGGATCGACTCCCTTTCTCGTGACACTTCCAAAGGTGACTGGAACACTCCAGGATCGTAGCAACATCTTGATGATCAATCCATGTAATTTGCCTGGACTGTGTCGACCTGGAGAGGACGCCATCTCGTGCCATGTCCAACCTGGTCATCAGCCAGTCTCAGGATGGTAGAAGACAGCTGGAGCTCCTCCCTCCCCCACACTGGTCAGATGACCGCTGGTCCTCGGAGGGAAGGTCCGAGACCCTGAGGACACACCATCACTCCTCACCTTTAAGAAGAGTGGAGCTGCTCACTCACTCGAGGCCCTGACGGTGGTGGTGGAGGTCGTCCTCGAGGATGCTCGTGATCACAACTCCTGAGAACAACTCGAGAGAGGACGGATGGTCGAGGCTGCCAGGTAGTGCCAGTAGGATGATCGGGGGCTGCCAGATGGTGCCACTAGACCAGCTGTATGGTGGGGGCTGCCAGATGGTGCCACTAGACCAGCAGTATGGTGGAGGCTGCCAGATGGTGCCACTAGACCAGCAGTATGGTGGAGGTTGCCAGATGGTGCCACTAGACCAGCAGTATGGTGGAGGCTGCTAGATGGTGCCACTAGACCAGCTGTATGGTCGAGGGCTGCCAGATGGTGCCATTAGACCAGCTGTATGGTCGAGGGCTGCCAGATGGTGCCACTAGAGCAGCAGTATGGTGGAGGCTGCCAGATGGTACGAGTTGACCAGCAGTATGGTGGAGGCTGCCAGATGGTGCCACTAGACCAGCTGTATGGTCGGGGCTGCCAGATGGTGCCATTAGACCAGCTGTATGGTAGGGGCTGCCAGATGGTGCCATTAGACCAGCTGTATGGTAGGGGCTGCCAGATGGTGCCATTAGACCAGCCGTATGGTCGGGGGCTGCCAGATGGTGCAAGTAGACCAGCAGTATGGTCGAGGGCTGCCAGATGGTACGACTAGACCAGCAGTATGGTGGAGGTTGCCAGATGGTGCCACTAGACCAGCAGTATGGTGGAGGCTGCCAGATGGTACCACTAGACCAGCAGTATGGTGGAGGCTGCCAGATGGTGCCACTAGACCAGCAGTATGGTCGGGGTTGCCAGATGGTGCCACTGGAGCAGGAGATGGAACACGATGGAGAGACTTGATGTATGGGGTGGTGGGGGTGAGAGATGTGGGGAGATAACACCTAGAGTTGGGTGGAGACTGTCTCCCCCGGCAGCCTGGGGGAGAGGTTGATGGGTGGGGGAGGAGAGAGCAGGAACTTGAAGGCGACGCGGAACTGGTGAGACATGATGTAATACAGGAGGAAGTTGACGGCACTGTTGACCAAGGCCAGAAGATCCATCACCTCGCCCCAGTGCAGGTAACACTGCCTGTGGGCGCCAGAGCCAAGGAAGGGAAGGTGCCACGTTAAACTCACCATCATGCCACTCATTACCAGTGTGTGTGTGTGTGAGAGAGAGAGAGAGAGAGAGAGAGAGAGAGAGAGAGAGAGAGAGAGAGAGAGAGAGAGAGAGACTTGAAACACTACACACTCACCACCTCTTCCTCCTCCTCTCTCATGTAATGGAAAAAGAAATGTAACAACACAAATTGACTCATATAATGGGAAATACCTCGGCTGATGAAATCTAATGGAGTTTTCCCAGAACCGAGCCTCGTAACTAACCCATATTGACAACATTAACAACGTCATCTTAACGCCATAGACAGACAGAGAAAGACCACGCCCAAAAAACAGTCATAGACCATCCCCCCAAATAGTCATAGACCATGTCCAAAATCAATCTCAGACCATACACATAAACAGCCTTAGACCACACAAGACCACGGTAACATAATTTGATAAGTATTATTTCAGGGATGAACTAAGATGGGCGATCATTGGTATGGTGCCAGAACTTCAGTAAGATGTCTATATTGGGACCATTGTTCTCAAGATGTATAATAATATTAATGGTGTACAGTACTGTTCACTAACCACTAGCTCCAACCACAGCAATGTGCCAAATGCTTGGGGAACACAAGGAGAAGCCAGGTAACAGACCTGATGGTCTATGACGAGGTTATCTGCTGGAGGACAGTACATGGGAAGGACAGGTAACACAAGACCTGATGGTCTATGACGAGGTTATCTGCTGGAGGACAGTACATGGGAAGGACAGATAACACAAGACCTGATGGTCTATGATCAAGTTATCTGCTGGAGGACAGTACATGGGAAGGACAGGTAACACAAGACCTGATGGTCTATGATGAGGTTATCTGCTGGAGGACAGTACATGGGAAGGACAGGTGACACAAGACCTGATGGTCTATGACGAGGTTATCTGCTGGAGGACAGTACATGGGAAGGACAGGTAACACAAGACCTGATGGTCTATGACGAGGTTATCTGCTGGAGGACAGTACATGGGAAGGACAGATAACACAAGACCTGATGGTCTATGATCAAGTTATCTGCTGGAGGACAGTACATGGGAAGGACAGATAACACAAGACCTGATGGTCTATGATCAAGTTATCTGCTGGAGGACAGTACATGGGAAGGACAGGTAACACAAGACCTGATGGTCTATGATGAGGTTATCTGCTGGAGGACAGTAATTGGATCCTACATTCCTAGTTTAGATAGATGGAGACAGGACAGTAGAGCAGATGGTTCCTGAGATGAAATGAAACAGATGATATAACCCGACTGTACGTGAGGACCACAGGGAAGGAACAGTACAGAAGGAACGTTTGGAACTGGACACAACTTTAACAACATTGTGAGGCGAGGAGATCCTCACATGGGTTGTG
Organism: Panulirus ornatus; assembly: GCF_036320965.1. NCBI lineage: Eukaryota > Metazoa > Arthropoda > Malacostraca > Decapoda > Palinuridae > Panulirus > Panulirus ornatus. Next base: position 13,342,434 of record NC_092273.1, read on the forward strand.
ATCTATTGTACCTTCCTCAGCTGCTGATGATGCAGACCCTACAACATCTAGTTCCACAACTCTTGAGTGAAACACAAACCTGATTCATGCTACTTTGCTGCTAGAGAGAGAGAGAGAGAGAGAGAGAGAGAGAGAGAGAGAGAGAGAGAGAGAGAGAGAGAGAGAGAGAGTAAGAAGCTGAGGCTAAGTCACGTATTAGGGGAACCTCTTGTCGTACGTAGGGAGAGAGAGAGAGAGAGAGAGAGAGAGAGAGAGAGAGAGAGAGAGAGAGAGAGAGGAACTGCACCTTCGCTGGCACTTTGGTTCCTGTGTTGGACGTGGGATAACACTTTGATGTTCGCCGAGTGGGTTGTCACTGTTTTCCCGGAAGTTGACATTATTTACCCTGTAACAGACTTTACGTTCCCTGCAATAGACATTACGTTCCCTGCAACAGACCTGACCTTCTATGCAACAGACATTGAGTTCCTCGTAGACAGACAGACACAGGTGGTTCAAGTCGTACCATCTTCCGTGTTGAGCCCTGTCGTCAGAGGCCGGGTCAAGATCAATAAGCAGGGAGAGGCTGTAAGGTAGAGATTCCTGTGGAAACTCCCCGGGAAAACAACTTTATGTCTAATTAAGAGTTTTAGCAGATGATATGATTTCGTGTATATATATATATATATATATATATATATATATATATATATATATATATATATATATATATATATATAACAACCCGTTTTTAGGTGTGCCATTACTGGCACGGGATGTGTGTGTGTGTGTGTGTGTGTGTGTGTGTGTGTGTGTGTGTGTGTGTGTGTATCATGTCATGAACTGCTCCCACCCCAAATATATTCAATTCAGGTAGTACTAATACAATAGATTTGATGAAAGCAATTACTTAGATGCATTAGATTAGTAAGTAGATATGTTTTCCAATAGCAGTTTATAATCAGTTTGGTTCAGAACTTAATTAGTTTACCATATGTGAATCAAGAACAAA
>NC_092273.1:13348424-13445924 GCF_036320965.1 Panulirus ornatus
AATTAGGGTTTCCCTGTCGGATGAGAATTTCTATCAATTAGTGATATTTGCTGTAGATCAAAGATTGCAATAACAGTCCACATAATGAACCCACTCGACTCCATGTTATCGTTCAGTAATTATGAAAGTTCCTTTTTTTCATTATTAATCCACTAACTACCAGACTATGACCATAATTACTTTAATTATCAGTTACCTTTTGGGACCGATTTGAAAGACTCGAAGCAGAATTTTCTGTTGTTTAGCGTACGTACTGTACATGAAGACTGTACGTGTTATGGTGGGTTGTACGGGTTATAGGAGACTGGATGTACGTGTTGTAAAAAAGTGTACGTGTTACAAAGGGCTGTACGTGTTACAGGAGACTGTACGTGCTACGAAGACTGTACGCGCTACAGAAAACCGTACGACAGTTTCAAGGACACTGGCAGCAGCGGAGGGCCTACAGCAGCACTGCCGGCCGCACGATGTTTGACCTAAGTTGATTATATTTGCTGTAGGTTTACTACTGATCACCTCACACCTTGCTATAATAGCAGGGGTGATATGATGTTTTGGTGACGTATGTACCACACACACACACACACACACACACACACACACACACACACACACACACACACACATACACACACACACACGTTAACTGAGAGAGAGAGAGAGAGAGAGAGAGAGAGAGAGAGAGAGAGAGAGAGAGAGAGAGAGAGATGGGTGGTGGAGAGGGGAGAGAAGGAGATGCAATCCCTTTTCAAAGTCCTTTTCTCTCGTATCCCATTTCGAAGGCATCTGTCCCACACCTCCATCACACGAGGTAGAACTGCCGTCAGCTTCCCTAATTGGCCAATTTCCGATGATGAAGTCCAGGGACGGAACTGTGAAATGTTCAGTCGGGCCAACAATTCGATTTAATGTACTTTAGGCTCAGTACTTAGTACATGTACATATGTACAAACTTAGTTCATGTACGTATGTACAAACTTAGTACATGTACATATGTACAAACTTAGTACATGTACATATGTACAAACTTAGTACATGTACGTATGTACAAACTTAGTACATGTACATATGTACAAACTTAGTACATGTACGTATATACAAACTTAGTACATGTACGTATGTACAAACTTAGTACATGTACGTATGTACAAACTTAGTACATGTACATATGTACAAACTTAGTACATGTACGTATATACAAACTAGTACATGTACGTATGTACAAACTTAGTACATGTACGTAGGTACAAACTTAGTACATGTACGTATGTACAAACTTAGTACATGTACGTATGTACAAACTTAGTACATGTACTTATGTAGCAACTTTGGAAAGAGAAATCTGGGAAAAATATGTTAGTACTTAAGGAACAAAGAAAAGAAAATGGTTGATCGGAAGTATTATGAAAAAAAAGAAAACGGGATTTTTGCTCTGGCGCACTTTTCTAACATTTCTATGAACTTTTTTTATATATACTCTAATGACAGATATAATTAATAATCCTCCTTAGTTGTTACCGTTAATTATCTTTCTAAATTATTCTCCTTCTACAGATGAACATCAAACTTCCCCAGCTTCTGTTCTCATAGAAAAATCAAATACGAAAATTTTGTCTTCTGAATTTTGACTTTTGACTGTGTATCGTTTTCTACCTCGAAATCTTTCGTAAATTATATGAAAGTAACAAGTTTAGGATTGAACCTATGTTTAGTTACGTCATAACTTAATCCATAAGGTCATATATATATATATATATATATATATATATATATATATATATATATATATATATATATATATATATATATATATCATCCCTTGGGATAGGGGATATATTCGCCATTTCTCGCGTTAGCGAAGTAGCGTTAAGAACAAAGGACTATCCTCACTTGGCCCCCTTCTCTGTTCCCTCTCAGAGTGAAGTCATCTTTGACGAGATCGTATTGTCATCAGTTCTCGTTTAAGAAATCCTTTTCCCTGACACTGAGCGTAACGCAGCCTTAAAGCAGGAGAGTACCTAGCCAAGAGAAAGGGCAAGTACTTTGCCAAGGGAAAGGGCAAGTGCCAAGCCAAGAGAAAGGGCAAGTACCTAGCCAAGAGAAAGGTCAAGCGCCTAGCAAAGCGAAAGGGCAAGTGCCTAGCCAAGAAAAGGGCAAGTGGCTAGCCAAGAGAAAGAGTGTGACTAGCCAAGAGAAAGGGCAAGTGGCTAGCCAAGAGAAAGGGCGTGACTAGCCAAGAGAAAGGACAAGTGGCTTGCCAAGAGAAAGGGCAAGTGCCTAGCCAAGACTAAGGGCAAGTGCCTAGCCAAGAGAAAGGTCAAGCGCCTAGCCAAGCGAAAGGGGCAAGTACCTAGCCAAGAGAAAGGGCAAGTGCCTAGCCAAGAGAAAAAGGGCAAGTACCTAGCCAAGAGAAGGGGCAAGTGCCTAGCCAAGACTAAGGGCAAGTGCCTTGCCAAGAGAAAGGGCAAGTGCCTAGCCAAGAGAAAGGGCAAGTGCCTAGCCAAGAGAAAGGGCAAGTGCCTAGCCAAGAGAAAGGGCAAGTGCCTAGCCAAGAGAAAGGGCAAGTGCCTAGCCAAGAGAAAGGGCAAGTGGCTAACTAAGAGAAAGGACAAGTGCCTAGCCAAGAGAAAGGGCAAGTGCCTAGCCAAGAGAAAGGGCAAGTACCTAGCCAAGAGAAAGGGCAAGTACCTAGCCAGGAGAAAGGGCAAGTGGCTAACCAAGAGAAAGGACAAGTGCCTAGCCAAGAGAAAGGGCAAGTGCCTAGCCAAGAGAAAGGGCAAGTGCCTAGCCAAGAGAAAGGGCAAGTGCCTAGCCAAGAGAAAGGGCAAGTGCCTAGCCAAGAGAAAGGGCAAGTGCCTAGCCAAGAGAAAGGGCAAGTGCCTAGCCAGGAGAAAGGGCAAGTGCCTAGCCAAGAGAAAGGGCAAGTGCCTAGCCAAGCGAAAGGGCAAGTGCCTAGCCAAGCGAAAGGGACCTGGGGTGAACAAACGATAGAAGAAAAATTACATGATCCTGAAAATTATTCTGAAAACGTTCATTCGTGCGCCAGCAGATTTGACCGCTGTTTATAACTTGACGTTGATGGATTCTGATGACCCTCCCTGGCAGTCGATAGTCCCAGAGCACCACAGTTATATCAACCACCTGATTAATATTCCTGGCGAGGGAAGGAGAGGGTTATGATCCTCCCTGGTGGCGCGGGGTGAGAGTGGTGGGGGGGGGACGCTCTGGTGGTGGAGAGGGAAGTGGACGCTCTGGTGGTGGAGAGGGAAGTGGACGCTCTGGTGGTGGAGAGGGAAGTGTAGTGGGTTTGTGATTGTGGAGGAGGGGATTAGAGAGAGTGGTGGTGGTGGGTGGTGGAGTTCCAAGTTGTGGTAGGAGAGGCATAGGCAATATATATACCAAATGCATCCACAAAAATGCACACACTTACACACACACACACACACACACACACACACACACGTCAGTGTCCATCGTAATATACGAACAAGATTCATTGTGGGTGCAAGCATATGAAGCTCTCATGGTAAAATCAGCATACAATTGGTCGCCGAGACTAGTGTTTTCTAACGGTGTGAGCACCAGGAACGGCCTCAGTGTGCCTCATGCTATCTTTAGAGAAGGATAATCTTCCTTTACTTCTGGATTTCACTTGATTTTGGTCATTTCACTTCTGGGGCGCTGTGTTTCTTCCATCTGCGCTCCAGGAGTGTTGGCTCTTACCTTTGTAACGAGGAGAAAGCCCAAAGCAAGAAAATGTGGGTACATTTAAGATTTTAAGATGTACTAGGCGCCCAGAACGCACAAATCAGACGGTTTCCTTTCAACTTTCGTGGCCTCCCTGACCTCTACATCTACAGATAACCTGCTTGGGTGAGGAGTATTGAGGCAACCATGCATCTCAGCCTCCAAACTCAAGAATAGCCATCCGGAATTGATAGGAAACCGTCTCTCAAAGAACGATTCAACATTGCCATGAAAAAGAACTTACACACTCCATCCCATAAGTCATCTGCCAAACCCCTGGTTACAAAGAATGGAGTAAGTTGGTGCTTTCCGATGAAAGTTCCTTCGCATGCAGTCGAAGCAGGGGAGGGTGAGGAGGCCGGAGGGTGCCAGCCGGCATGACTCTCGTTTCACGGTTGAAGACTCTGAAACACCAAGGTAATGTGATAATCTGGGGTTGCTTTAATGGTGCAATGGATAAGGGAGAGTTGTGCTTCTTAGCTTGAAATACTACAGTGATGGAGAGCAGTATCTCAAGATGCTAAAGGACAATTTGCTTCCTTTTCATGGGGTTCACGAGTGCGATCACTTTTATGCAATATGGTGCCCCCCTGCGATGAATGGGTTGTAAGAGAAAACGAATATTCAACTGCTAGAGTGACTTAGGAACTCCCCAGACCTAAACCCAATGAAGAGCTGCTGGAACCAGCTTCCAGCAACACCTCATGAATGTAACTCTTCATTCAGATCAAGACATCATGGACCCAAAACATGAACATAGAATACTTCAGGAAGCTCACTAATTCCGTGGTCAGACGTCTGCAGATGGTAATCGAGGCCATAGTTGAGATGGTACACTACTAAAATACATGTGCAATCACCTGTGAAGATATATGAGGGGTGGACAAAGTTATGGGACTCTGCCTGCTCAGGGTAACACCGCGAGGGTAAAGTCCAATTTTACGAGGTGTATCATTGGAAGTACTCCCTTCAAAGCTGGCTCCGAAGGAGCTTACATTTCCCTTCTCCTGGAAGTAGTGCAGTCTCGAGCTGTAGGAGCCTTTAGAAAGATCCTGGGTATCATAAGAATTTTAAAGTTATTCCTTACCGTTTTCTCAAAGTTTTGAAAGAAAACGAAGGCGTCCTTTTAAGGTAGACTTATACCATTTGTCAGATGGTTTGTCATATCACTACAAAAGCCACCTAGTAGTCTGACACTTGTTTGACTGCTTTCCTTACAGTCCACTTCGATAGTACACCATCGTACAATAGATACTGAAGTACTGGATAGCCACAAACGGAAGCTCTTCCCAGTCCTCTTACCGTCTAGTACTGGAACATATGAGTTGGCAACGTTAGTGAAGTCATATATATATATATATATATATATATATATATATATATATATATATATATATATATATATATATATATATATATAAATTTGGTAAAGTGTGTGAAAAAAGAAAGCTGAGAGTAAATATGAATAAGAGCAAGGTAATTAGGTTAAGTAGGGTTGAGGGACAAGTTAATTGGAGGTAAGTTTGAATGGAGAAGAATGGAGTGTTTTAGATATCTGGAAGTGGATTTAGCAGTAGATGGAACCATGGAAGCGGGAGTTAGTCACAGGGTGGGGGAGGGGGCGAAGGTTCTGGGTGCATTGAAGAATGTGTGGAAGGCAAGAACGTTATCTCGGAGAGCAAAAATGGGTATGTTTGAAAGAATAGTGGTTCCAACAATGTTGTATGGTTGCGAGGCATGGGCTATAGATAGAGTTGTGCGGAGGAGGATGGATGTGCTGGAAATGAGATGTTTGAGGACAATGTGTGGTGTGAGATGGTTTGATCGAGTAAGTAATTTAAGGATAAGAGAGATGTGTGACAATGAAAAAATGTGGTTGAGAGAGCAGAAGAGGGTGTATTGAAATGGTTTGGTTACATGGAGAGAATGAGTGAGGAAAGATTGACCAAGAGGATATATGTGTCGGAGGTGGAGGGAACGAGGAGAAGTGGGAGACCAAATTGGAGGTGGAAAGATGGAGTGAAAAAGATTTTGAGTGATCGGGGCCTGAACATGCAGGAGGGTGAAAGGCGTGCAAGGAATAGAGTGAATTGGAACGATGTGGTATACCGGGGTCGACGTGCTGTCAATGGGTTGAACTAGGGCATGTGAAGCGTCTGGAAAGCTTTGTGAGGCCTGGATGTGGAAAGGGAGCTGTGGTTTCGCTGCATTACACATGACAGCTAGAGACTGAGTGTGAAAGAATGTGGCCTTTGTTGTCTTTTCCTAGCGCTGCCTCGCTATACATGTGTATATATGTTATGTCTGTGTATGTATATGTATGTATACGTTGAAATGTATAGGTATGTATATGTGCGTGTGTGGGCGTTTATGTATATGCATGTGTATGTGGGTGGGTTGAGCCATTTTTCGTCTGCTCCCTTGCGCTACCTCGCTAACGCGGGAGACAGCGACTAAGTATAATATAAATATATATATATATATATATATATATATATATATATATATATATATATATATATATATATATATGGTAGAGTTGATAGAGATGTTCTGTGGAAGGTATTAAGAATATATGGTGTGGGAGGAAAGTTGTTAGAAGCAGTGAAAAGTTTTTATCGAGGATGTAAGGCATGTGTACGTGTAGGAAGAGAGGAAAGTGATTGGTTCTCAGTGAATGTAGGTTTGTGGCAGGGGTGTGTGATGTCTCCATGGCTGTTTATTTTGTTTATGGATGGGGGTGTTAGGGAGGTGAATGCAAGAGTTTTGGAAAGAGCGGCAAGTATGCAGTCTGTTGTGGATGAGAGAGCTTGGGAAGTGAGTCAGTTGTTGTTTGCTGATGATACAGCGCTGGTGGCTGATTCATGTGAGAAACTGCAGAAGCTGGTGACTGAGTTTGGTAAAGTGTGTGAAAAAAGAAAGCTGAGAGTAAATGTGAATAAGAGCAAGGTTATTAGGTACAGTAGGGTTGAGGGACAAGTCAATTGGGAGGTAAGTTTGAATGGAGAAAAACTGGAGGAACTGAAGTGTTTTAGGTATCTGGGAGTGTATTTGGCAGTGGATGGAACCATGGAAGCAGAAGTGAATCATACGGTGGGAGAGGGGGTGAAAGTTCTGGAAGCGTTGAAGAATGGGGAAAATAGGGGAGAAAGAATACTTCCCACGTATTCCCTGCGTGTCGTAGAAGGCGACTAAAAGGGGAGGGAGCGGGGGGCTGGAAATCCTCCCCTCTCGTTTTTTTTTTTTTTTTATTTTTCCAAAAGAAGGAACAGAGAAGGGGGCCAGGTGAGGATATTCCCTCAAAGGCCCAGTCCTCTCTTCTTAACGCTACCTCGCTAACGCGGGAAATGGCGAATAGTTTAAAAAAATATATATATATATATATATATATATATATATATATATATATATATATATATATATATATATATAATGGGTAATGTGATATTTAAGTATAATGATGGATAATATAATTATAATTGTCCTCGGAGTTAAAAGCCAACTTTGTACCGTCTTAATGGTGCTCACTCATGACTGTTTTGAGTTCTTAACACCACTATTGTTATCATACCATAGGGCTTATTCTAGGGGTAATTATCTGCGTGCAAGTATTCATATATTTACTTATTTATGATTTATAATTACCCCAGGACCTATGTCTTTGAAGGAGTTTGGGTGTGAAACCCAAGACCTGTTTCTTAAAGCTGCGCTACTTTACAGCAGCAGGGGAATGTGGATTCCCTTGAAGTGAAAAGCTCTTTGAGGAGGCTGTACTCCTAATTATACGGCTTCCTTAAAGGTGTCTTTTCAATCGCGGTGTAACCTTGAGCAACCGGAGGCCCATTAACCCCCCTCAAATACTTACTTGTACGTACATACAAGAATACAGTAGTGACCCCCAAATTTTCAAATGTACTCGCCTAAAAAATACTGAACTGTAAGAAAATCAGATTAGAAAACACAGAAATCGATTCGATATATCCAGATGCTAGCTCAGACTCTCCATCGCCACTATCCACCCTTGTTGGATGGCACGCAAGAAGAAAAGAATATACTGGTTTGATGGTTCAATTTCCTCCTCCCTGGGGAAACCCGTTTTCTTTGGTATAAACGTGTGAAGCTGTGTTTCTATTACGTCACTTGTGACGTCACAGCTATCTGCCGTCGTGTGGCTGCTTGTCTGGCATGGTGTAAAATGGTGTAATAAATACGGGTTCCCGATAAATGTTTTATATATATATATATATATATATATATATATATATATATATATATATATATATATATATATATATATATATATATATATATATTGTACAAATATATGTACTATATATTATTATTACGATTATTATCATTATTATTGTTATTATTATTATCATTCTCATTATATTTATTTGATCGCCGTTTCCAGCGTCAGCGCGTTAGCGCCAGAAAACAGACGAAGAATGATCCATCCACTCATGTACACACACACACACACACACACACACACACATATATATATATATATATATATATATATATATATATATATATATATATATATATATATATATTTTATTATACTTTTTTATTATACTTTGTCGCTGTCTCCCGCGTTTGCGAGGTAGCGCAAGGAAACAGACGAAAGAAATGGCCCAACCCCCCCCATACACATGTATATACATACGTCCACACACGCAAATATATATACCTACACAGCTTTCCATGGTTTACCCCAGACGCTTTACATGCCTTGATTCAATCCACTGACAGCACGTCAACCCCGGTATACCACATCGCTCCAATTCACTCTATTCCTTGCCCTCCTTTCACCCTCCTGCATGTTCAGGCCCCGATCACACAAAATCTTCTTCACTCCATCTTTCCACCTCCAATTTGGTCTCCCTCTTCTCCTCGTTCCCTCCACCTCCGACACATATATCCTCTTGGTCAATCTTTCCTCAATCATTCTCTCCATGTGCCCAAACCACTTCAAAACACCCTCTTCTGCTCTCTCAACCACGCTCTTTTTATTTCCACACATCTCTCTTACCCTTACGTTACTTACTCGATCAAACCACCTCACACCACACATTGTCCTCAAACATCTCATTTCCAGCACATCCATCCTCCTGCGCACAACTCTATCCATAGCCCACGCCTCGCAACCATACAACATTGTTGGAACCACTATTCCTTCAAACATACCCATTTTTGCTTTCCGAGATAATGTTCTCGACTTCCACACATTCTTCAAGGCCCCCAGAATTTTCGCCCCCTCCCCCTCTCTATGATCCACTTCCGCTTCCATGGTTCCATCCGCTGCCAGATCCACTCCCAGATATCTAAAACAATTCACTTCCTCCAGTTTTTCTCCATTCAAACTCACCTCCCAATTGACTTGACCCTCAACCCTACTGTACCTAATAACCTTGCTCTTATTCACATTTACTCTTAACTTTCTTCTTCCACACACTTTACCAAACTCAGTCACCAGCTTCTGCAGTTTCTCACATGAATCAGCCACCAGCGCTGTATCATCAGCGAGCAACAACTGACTCACATCCCAAGCTCTCTCATCCCCAACAGACTTCATACTTGCCCCTCTTTCCAAAACTCTTGCATTCACCTCCCTAACAACCCCATCCATAAACAAATTAAACAACCATGGAGACATCACACACCCCTGCCGCAAACCTACATTCACTGAGAACCAATCACTTTCCTCTCTTCCTACACGTACACATGCCTTACATCCTCGATAAAAACTTGTCACTGCTTCTAACAACTTTCCTCCCACACCATATATTCTTAATACCTTCTACAGAGCATCTCTATCAACTCTATCATATGCCTTCTCCAGATCCATAAATGCTACATACAAATCCAATTGCTTTTCTAAGTATTTCTCACATACATTCTTCAAAGCAAACACCTGATCCACACATCCTCTACCACTTCTGAAACCACACTGCTCTTCCCCAATCTGATGCTCTGTACATGCCTTCACCCTCTCAATCAATACCCTCCCATATAATTTACCAGTAATACTCAACAAACTTATACCTCTGTAATTTGAGCACTCACTCTTATCCCTTTGCCTTTGTACAATGGCACTATGCACGCATTCCGCCAATCCTCAGGCACCTCACCATGAGTCATACATACATTAAATAACCTTACCAACCAGTCAACAATACAGTCACCCCCTTTTTTAATAAATTCCACTGCAATACCATCCAAACCTGCTGCCTTGCCGGCTTTCGTCTTCCGCAAAGTTTCACTACCTCTTCTCTTTTTACCAAATCATTTTCCCCAACCCTCTCACTTTGCACACCCCCTCGACCAAAACACCCTATATCTGCCACTCTATCATCAAACACATTTCTGTGGAAGGTATTAAGAATATATGGTGTGGGAGGAAAGTTGTTAGAAGCAGTGAAAAGTTTTTATCGAGGATGTAAGGCATGTGTACGTGTAGGAAGAGAGGAAAGTGATTGGTTCTCAGTGAATGTAGGTTTGCGGCAGGGGTGTGTGATGTCTCCATGGTTGTTTAATTTGTTTATTGGATGGGGTTGTTAGGAAGGTAAATGCAAGAGTTTTGGAAAGAGGGGCAAGTATGAAGTCTGTTGGGGATGAGAGAGCTTGGGAAGTGAGTCAGTTGTTGTTCGCTGATGATACAGCGCTGGTGGCTGAGTCATGTGAGAAACTGCAGAGCTGGTGACTGAGTTTGGTAGTGTGTGGAAGAAGAAAGTTAAGAGTAAATGTGAATAAGGCAAGGTTTTAGGTACAGTAGGGTTGAGGGTCAAGTCAATTGGGAGGTGAGTTTGAATGGGGAAAACTGGAGGAGTGAAGTGTTTTAGATATTGGGAGTGGATTGGGCAGGATGGACATGGAAGCGGAAGTGGTCTAGGGTGGGGGGGGGCGAAAATTCTGGGGGCCTTGAAGAATGTGTGGAAGTCGAGAACATTATCTCGGAAAGCAAAAATGGGTTTTGTTTGAAGGAATAGTGGTTCCAACAATTTTTGTATGGTTGCGAGGCGTGGGCTATATATAGAGTTGTGCGCAGGAGGATGGATGTGCTGGAAATGAGATGTTTGAGGACAATGTGTGGTGTGAGGTGGTTTGATCGAGGGGAGTAACGTAAGGGTAAGAGAGATGTGTGGAAATAAAAAGAGCGTGGTTGAGAGAGGGAGAGGAGGGTGTTTTGAAGTGGTTTGGGCACATGGAGAGAATGAGTGAGGAAAGATTGACCAAGAGGATATATGTGTCGGAGGTGGAGGGAACGAGGAGAAGAGGGAGACCAAATTGGAGGTGGAAAGAAGGAGTGAAAAAGATTTTGTGTGATCGGGGCCTGAACATGCAGGAGGGTGAAAAGGAGGGCAAGGAATAGAGTGAATTGGAGCGATGTGGTATACCGGGGTTGACGTAGGTATGTATATTTGCGTGTGTGGACGTAAAGTATATACATGTGTATGGGGGGGGGGGGGTTGGGCCATTTCTTTCGTCTGTTTCCTTGCGTACCTCGCAAACGCGGGAGACAGCGACAAAGTATAAAAAAAAAAAAAAAAAAAATTTTATATATTATATATATATATATATTATTATATATATTATATATATATATATATTCATTTATTTTATTTAGGAAGATTCTATCTTGAACACGAGAGTTAATTAGGGTTTCCTGTCGGATGAGAATTTCTATCAATTAGTGATATTTGCTGTAGATCAAAGATTGCAATAACAGTCCACATAATGAACCCACTCGACTCCATGTTATCGTTCAGTAATTATGAAAGTTCCTTTTTTTCATTATTAATCCACTAACTACCAGACTATGACCATAATTACTTTAATTATCAGTTACCTTTTGGGACCGATTTGAAAGACTCGAAGCAGAATTTTCTGTTGTTTAGCGTACGTACTGTACATGAAGACTGTACGTGTTATGGTGGGTTGTACGGGTTATAGGAGACTGGATGTACGTGTTGTAAAAAAGTGTACGTGTTACAAAGGGCTGTACGTGTTACAGGAGACTGTACGTGCTACGGAAGACTGTACGCGCTACAAAAAAACCGTTACGACAGTTTCAAGGACACTGGCAGCAGCGGAGGGCCTACAGCAGCACTGCCGGCCGCACGATGTTTGACCTAAGTTGATTATATTTGCTGTAGGTTTACTTACTGATCACCTCACACCTTGCTATAATAGCAGGGGTGATATGATGTTTTGGTGACGTATGTACCACACACACACACCACACACACACACACCACACACACACACACACACACACACCACACACATACACACACACACACGTTAACTGAGAAGGAGAGAGAGAGAGAGAGAGAAGAGAGAGAGAGAGATGAGAGGAGAGAGAGAGAGATGGGTGGTGGAGTGGGGAGAGAAGGAGAAGCAATCCCTTTTCAAAGTCCTTTTCTCTCGTATCCCATTTCGAAGGCATCTGTCCCACACCTCCATCACACGAGGTAGAACTGCCGTCAGCTTCCCTAATTGGCCAATTTCCGATGATGAAGTCCAGGAACGGAACTGTGAAATGTTCAGTCGGGCCAACAATTCGATTTAATGTACTTTAGGCTCAGTACTTAGTACATGTACGTATGTACAAACTTAGTACATGTACTTATGTACAAACTTAGTACATGTACATATGTACAAATTAGTACATGTACATATGTACAAACTTAGTACATGTACGTATGTACAAACTTAGTACATGTACGTATGTACAAACTTAGTACATGTACGTATATACAAACTAGTACATGTACGTATGTACAAACTTAGTACATGTACGTATGTACAAACTTAGTACATGTACGTATATACAAACTTAGTACATGGACGTATGTACAAACTTAGTACATGTACATATGTACAAACTTAGTACATGTACGTATGTACAAACTTAGTACATGGACGTATGTACAAACTTAGTACATGTACGTATGTACAAACTTAGTACATGTACTTATGTAGCAACTTTGGAAAGAGAAATCTGGGAAAAATATGTTAGTACTTAAGGAACAAAGAAAAGAAAATGGTTGATCGGAAGTATTATGAAAAAAAAGAAAACGGGATTTTTGCTCTGGCGCACTTTTCTAACATTTCTATGAACTTTTTTTATATATACTCTAATGACAGATATAATTAATAATCCTCCTTAGTTGTTACCGTTAATTATCTTTCTAAATTATTCTCCTTCTACAGATGAACATCAAACTTCCCCAGCTTCTGTTCTCATAGAAAAATCAAATACGAAAATTTTGTCTTCTGAATTTTGACTTTTGACTGTGTATCGTTTTCTACCTCGAAATCTTTCGTAAATTATATGAAAGTAACAAGTTTAGGATTGAACCTATGTTTAGTTACGTCATAACTTAATCCATAAGGTCATATATATATATATATATATTTATAATATATATATATATATATATTATATATATATTATATATATATATATCATCCCTTGGGATAGGGGATATATTCGCCATTTCTCGCGTTAGCGAAGTAGCGTTAAGAACAAAGGACTATCCTCACTTGGCCCCCCTTCTCTGTTCCCTCTCAGAGTGAAGTCATCTTTGACGAGATCGTATTGTCATCAGTTCTCGTTTAAGAAATCCTTTTCCCTGACACTGAGCGTAACGCAGCCTTAAAGCAGGAGAGTACCTAGCCAAGAGAAAGGGCAAGTACTTTGCCAAGGGAAAGGGCAAGTGCCAAGCCAAGAGAAAGGGCAAGTACCTAGCCAAGAGAAAGGTCAAGCGCCTAGCAAAGCGAAAGGGCAAGTGCCTAGCCAAGAAAAGGGCAAGTGGCTAGCCAAGAGAAAGAGTGTGACTAGCCAAGAGAAAGGGCAAGTGGCTAGCCAAGAGAAAGGGCGTGACTAGCCAAGAGAAAGGACAAGTGGCTTGCCAAGAGAAAGGGCAAGTGCCTAGCCAAGACTAAGGGCAAGTGCTAGCCAAGAGAAAGGTCAAGCGCCTAGCCAAGCGAAAGGGCAAGTACCTAGCCAAGAGAAAGGGCAAGTGCCTAGCAAGGAAAAAGGGCAAGTACCTAGCCAAGAGAAGGGGCAAGTGCCTAGCCAAGACTAAGGGCAAGTGCCTGCCAAGAGAAAGGGCAAGTGCCTAGCCAAGAGAAAGGGCAAGTGCCTAGCCAAGAGAAAGGGCAAGTGCCTAGCCAAGAGAAAGGGCAAGTGCCTAGCCAAGAGAAAGGGCAAGTGCCTAGCAAGAGAAAGGGCAAGTGGCTAACTAAGAGAAGGACAAGTGCCTAGCCAAGAGAAAGGGCAAGTGCCTAGCCAAGAGAAAGGGCAAGTACCTAGCCAAGAAAAGGGCAAGTACCTAGCCAGGAGAAAGGGCAAGTGGCTAACCAAGAGAAAGGACAAGTGCCTAGCCAAGAGAAAGGGCAAGTGCCTAGCCAAGAGAAGGGGCAAGTGCCTAGCCAAGAGAAAG
Source organism: Panulirus ornatus (assembly GCF_036320965.1). Taxonomy (NCBI): domain Eukaryota; kingdom Metazoa; phylum Arthropoda; class Malacostraca; order Decapoda; family Palinuridae; genus Panulirus; species Panulirus ornatus. Next base: position 13,362,629 of record NC_092273.1, read on the forward strand.
GGCAAGTGCCTAGCCAAGAGAAAGGGCAAGTGCCTAGCCAAGAGAAAGGGCAAGTGCCTAGCCAAGAGAAAGGGCAAGTGCCTAGCCAGGAGAAAGGGCAAGTGCCTAGCCAAGAGAAAGGGCAAGTACCTAGCCAGGAGAAAGGGCAAGTGCCTAGCCAAGCGAAAGGGACCTGGGGTGAACAAACGATAGAAGAAAAATTACATGATCCTGAAAATTATTCTGAAAACGTTCATTCGTGCGCCAGCAGATTTGACTGCTGTTTATAACTTGACGTTGATGGATTCTGATGACCCTCCCTGGCAGTCGATAGTCCCAGAGCACCACAGTTATATCAACCACCTGATTAATATTCCTGGCGAGGGAAGGAGAGGGTTATGATCCTCCCTGGTGGCGCGGGGTGAGAGTGGTGGGGGGGGACGCTCTGGTGGTAGAGAGGGAAGTGGACGCTCTGGTGGTAGAGAGGGAAGTGGACGCTCTGGTGGTGGAGAGGGAAGTGTAGTGGGTTTGTGATTGTGGTGGAGGGGATTAGAGAGAGTGGTGGTGGTGGGTGGTGGAGTTCGAGGTTGCGATAGGAGAGGCATAGGCAATATATATACCAAATGCATCCACAAAAATGTACACACACACACACACACACACACACACACACACACACACACACACACGTCAGAGTGTCCATCGTAATATACGAACAAGATTCATTGTAGGTGCAAGCATATGAAGCTCTCAGGGTAAAATCAGCATACAATTGGTCGCCGAGACTAGTGTTTCTAACGGTGCGAGCACCAGGAACGGCCTCAGTGTGCCTCATGCTATCTTTAGAGAAGGATAATCTTCCTTTACTTCTGGATTTCACTTGATTTTGGTCATTTCACTTCTGGGGCGCTGTGTTTCTTCCATCTGCGCTCCAGGAGTGTTGGCTCTTACCTTTGTAACGAGGAGAAAGCCCAAAGCAAGAAAATGTGGGTACATTTAAGATTTTAAGATGTACTAGGCGCCCAGAACGCACAAATCAGACGGTTTCCTTTCAACTTTCGTGGCCTCCCTGACCTCTACATCTACAGATAACCTGCTTGGGTGAGGAGTATTGAGGCAACCATGCATCTCAGCCTCCAAACTCAAGAATAGCCATCCAGAATTGATAGGAAACCGTCTCTCAAAGAACGATTCAACATTGCCATGAAAAAGAACTTACACACTCCATCCCATAAGTCATCTGCCAAACCCCTGGTTACAAAGAATGGAGTAAGTTGGTGCTTTCCGATGAAAGTTCCTTCGCATGCAGTCGAAGCAGGGGAGGGTGAGGAGGCCGGAGGGTGCCAGCCGGCATGACTCTCGTTTCACGGTTGAAGACTCTGAAACACCAAGGTAATGTGATAATCTGGGGTTGCTTTAATGGTGCAATGGATAAGGGAGAGTTGTGCTTCTTAGCTTGAAATACTACAGTGATGGAGAGCAGTATATCAAGATGCTAAAGGACAATTTGCTTCCTTTTCATGGGGTTCACGAGTGCGATCACTTTTATGCAATATGGTGCCCCCCTGCGATGAATGGGTTGTAAGAGAAAACGAATATTCAACTGCTAGAGTGACTTAGGAACTCCCCAGACCTAAACCCAATGAAGAGCTGCTGGAACCAGCTTCCAGCAACACCTCATGAATGTAACTCTTCATTCAGATCAAGACATCATGGACCCAAAACATGAACATAGAATACTTCAGGAAGCTCACTAATTCCGTGGTCAGACGTCTGCAGATGGTAATCGAGGCCATAGTTGAGATGGTACACTACTAAAATACATGTGCAATCACCTGTGAAGATATATGAGGGGTGGACAAAGTTATGGGACTCTGCCTGCTCAGGGTAACACCGCGAGGGTAAAGTCCAATTTTACGAGGTGTATCATTGGAAGTACTCCCTTCAAAGCTGGCTCCGAAGGAGCTTACATTTCCCTTCTCCTGGAAGTAGTGCAGTCTCGAGCTGTAGGAGCCTTTAGAAAGATCCTGGGTATCATAAGAATTTTAAAGTTATTCCTTACCGTTTTCTCAAAGTTTTGAAAGAAAACGAAGGCGTCCTTTTAAGGTAGACTTATACCATTTGTCAGATGGTTTGTCATATCACTACAAAAGCCACCTAGTAGTCTGACACTTGTTTGACTGCTTTCCTTACAGTCCACTTCGATAGTACACCATCGTACAATAGATACTGAAGTACTGGATAGCCACAAACGGAAGCTCTTCCCAGTCCTCTTACCGTCTAGTACTGGAACATATGAGTTGGCAACGTTAGTGAAGTCATATATATATATATATATATATATATATATATATATATATATATATATATATATATATATATATAAATTTGGTAAAGTGTGTGAAAAAAGAAAGCTGAGAGTAAATATGAATAAGAGCAAGGTAATCAGGTTCAGTAGGGTTGAGGGACAAGTTAATTGGAGGTAAGTTTGAATGGAGAAGAATGGAGTGTTTTAGATATCTGGAAGTGGATTTAGCAGTAGATGGAACCATGGAAGCGGGAGTGAGTCACAGGGTGGGGGAGGGGGCGAAGGTTCTGGGTGCATTGAAGAATGTGTGGAAGGCAAGAACGTTATCTCGGAGAGCAAAAATGGGTATGTTTGAAAGAATAGTGGTTCCAACAATGTTGTATGGTTGCGAGGCATGGGCTATAGATAGAGTTGTGCGGAGGAGGATGGATGTGCTGGAAATGAGATGTTTGAGGACAATGTGTGGTGTGAGATGGTTTGATCGAGTAAGTAATTTAAGGATAAGAGAGATGTGTGACAATGAAAAAATGTGGTTGAGAGAGCAGAAGAGGGTGTATTGAAATGGTTTGGTTACATGGAGAGAATGAGTGAGGAAAGATTGACCAAGAGGATATATGTGTCGGAGGTGGAGGGAACGAGGAGAAGTGGGAGACCAAATTGGAGGTGGAAAGATGGAGTGAAAAAGATTTTGAGTGATCGGGGCCTGAACATGCAGGAGGGTGAAAGGCGTGCAAGGAATAGAGTGAATTGGAACGATGTGGTATACCGGGGTCGACGTGCTGTCAATGGGTTGAACTAGGGCATGTGAAGCGTCTGGAAAGCTTTGTGAGGCCTGGATGTGGAAAGGGAGCTGTGGTTTCGCTGCATTACACATGACAGCTAGAGACTGAGTGTGAAAGAATGTGGCCTTTGTTGTCTTTTCCTAGCGCTGCCTCGCTATACATGTGTATATATGTTATGTCTGTGTATGTATATGTATGTATACGTTGAAATGTATAGGTATGTATATGTGCGTGTGTGGGCGTTTATGTATATGCATGTGTATGTGGATGGGTTGAGCCATTTTTCGTCTGCTCCCTTGCGCTACCTCGCTAACGCGGGAGACAGCGACTAAGTATAATATAAATATATATATATATATATATATATATATATATATATATATATATATATATATATATATATATATATATGGTAGAGTTGATAGAGATGTTCTGTGGAAGGTATTAAGAATATATGGTGTGGGAGGCAAGTTGTTAGAAGCAGTGAAAAGTTTTTATCGAGGATGTAAGGCATGTGTACGTGTAGGAAGAGAGGAAAGTGATTGGTTCTCAGTGAATGTAGGTTTGTGGCAGGGGTGTGTGATGTCTCCATGGCTGTTTATTTTGTTTATGGATGGGGGTGTTAGGGAGGTGAATGCAAGAGTTTTGGAAAGAGCGGCAAGTATGCAGTCTGTTGTGGATGAGAGAGCTTGGGAAGTGAGTCAGTTGTTGTTTGCTGATGATACAGCGCTGGTGGCTGATTCATGTGAGAAACTGCAGAAGCTGGTGACTGAGTTTGGTAAAGTGTGTGAAAAAAGAAAGCTGAGAGTAAATGTGAATAAGAGCAAGGTTATTAGGTACAGTAGGGTTGAGGGACAAGTCAATTGGGAGGTAAGTTTGAATGGAGAAAAACTGGAGGAACTGAAGTGTTTTAGGTATCTGGGAGTGTATTTGGCAGTGGATGGAACCATGGAAGCAGAAGTGAATCATACGGTGGGAGAGGGGGTGAAAGTTCTGGAAGCGTTGAAGAATGGGGAAAATAGGGGAGAAAGAATACTTCCCACGTATTCCCTGCGTGTCGTAGAAGGCGACTAAAAGGGGAGGGAGCGGGGGGCTGGAAATCCTCCCCTCTCGTTTTTTTTTTTTATTTTTCCAAAAGAAGGAACAGAGAAGGGGGCCAGGTGAGGATATTCCCTCAAAGGCCCAGTCCTCTCTTCTTAACGCTACCTCGCTAACGCGGGAAATGGCGAATAGTTTAAAAAAAAAAAAAAAAAAAAAAATATATATATATATATATATATATATATATATATATATATATATATATATATATATAATGGGTAATGTGATATTTAAGTATAATGATGGATAATATAATTATAATTGTCCTCGGAGTTAAAAGCCAACTTTGTACCGTCTTAATGGTGCTCACTCATGACTGTTTTGAGTTCTTAACACCACTATTGTTATCATACCATAGGGCTTATTCTAGGGGTAATTATCTGCGTGCAAGTATTCATATATTTACTTATTTATGATTTATAATTACCCCAGGACCTATGTCTTTGAAGGAGTTTGGGTGTGAAACCCAAGACCTGTTTCTTAAAGCTGCGCTACTTTACAGCAGCAGGAGAATGTGGATTCCCTTGAAGTGAAAAGCTCTTTGAGGAGGCTGTACTCCTAATTATACGGCTTCCTCAAAGGTGTCTTTTCAATTGCCTTGTAACCTTGAGCAACCGAAGGCCCATTAACCCCCCTCAAATACTTACTTGTACGTACATACAAGAATACAGTAGTGACCCCCAAATTTTCAAATGTACTCGCCTAAAAAATACAGAACTGTAAGAAAATCAGATTAGAAAACACAAAAATCGATTCCATATATACAGATGTTAGCTCAGACTCTCCATCGCCACTATCCACCCTTGTTGGATGGAACGCAAGAAGAAAAGAATATACTGGTTTGATGTTTCAATTTCCTCCTCCCTGGGGAAACCCGTTTTCTTTGGTATAAACGTGTGAAGCTGTTTCTATTACGTCACTTGTGACGTCACAGCTATCTGCCGTCGTGTGGCTGCTTGTCTGGCATGGTGTAAAATGGTGTAATAAATACGGGTTCCGATAAATGTTTTATATATATATATATATATATATATATATATATATATATATATATATATATATATATATATATATATATATATTGTACAAATATATGTACTATATATTATTATTACGATTATTATCATTATTATTGTTATTATCATTATCATTCTCATTATTTTTATTTGATCGCCGTTTCCAGCGTCAGCGCGTTAGCGCCAGAAAACAGACGAAGAATGATCCATCCACTCATGTACACACACACACACACACATATATATATATATATGTATATATATATATATATATATATATATATATATATATATATATATATATATATATATATATTTTTCATTATACTTTGTCGCTGTCTCCCGCGTTTGCGAGGTAGCGCAAGGAAACAGACGAAAGAAATGGCCCAACCCCCCCCCATACACATGTATATACATACGTCCACACACGAAAATATATATACCTACACAGCTTTCCATGGTTTACCCCAGACGCTTTACATGCCTTGATTCAATCCACTGACAGCACGTCAACCCCGGTATACCACATCGCTCCAATTCACTCTATTCCTTGCCCTCCTTTCACCCTCCTGCATGTTCAGGCCCCGATCACACAAAATCTTTTTCACTCCATCTTTCCACCTCCAATTTGGTCTCCCTCTTCTCCTCGTTCCCTCCACCTCCGACACATATATCCTCTTGGTCAATCTTTCCTCAATCATTCTCTCCATGTGCCCAAACCACTTCAAAACACCCTCTTCTGCTCTCTCAACCACGCTCTTTTTATTTCCACACATCTCTCTTACCCTTACGTTACTCACTCGATCAAACCACCTCACACCACACATTGTCCTCAAACATCTCATTTCCAGCACATCCATCCTCCTGCGCACAACTCTATCCATAGCCCACGCCTCGCAACCATACAACATTGTTGGAACCACTATTCCTTCAAACATACCCATTTTTGCTTTCCGAGATAATGTTCTCGACTTCCACACATTCTTCAAGGCCCCCAGAATTTTCGCCCCCTCCCCCACCCTATGATCCACTTCCGCTTCCATGGTTCCATCCGCTGCCAGATCCACTCCCAGATATCTAAAACACTTCACTTCCTCCAGTTTTTCTCCATTCAAACTCACCTCCCAATTGACTTGACCCTCAACCCTACTGTACCTAATAACCTTGCTCTTATTCACATTTACTCTTAACTTTCTTCTTCCACACACTTTACCAAACTCAGTCACCAGCTTCTGCAGTTTCTCACATGAATCAGCCACCAGCGCTGTATCATCAGCGAGCAACAACTGACTCACTTCCCAAGCTCTCTCATCCCCAACAGACTTCATACTTGCCCCTCTTTCCAAAACTCTTGCATTCACCTCCCTAACAACCCCATCCATAAACAAATTAAACAACCATGGAGACATCACACACCCCTGCCGCAAACCTACATTCACTGAGAACCAATCACTTTCCTCTCTTCCTACACGTACACATGCCTTACATCCTCGATAAAAACTTGTCACTGCTTCTAACAACTTTCCTCCCACACCATATATTCTTAATACCTTCTACAGAGCATCTCTATCAACTCTATCATATGCCTTCTCCAGATCCATAAATGCTACATACAAATCCAATTGCTTTTCTAAGTATTTCTCACATACATTCTTCAAAGCAAACACCTGATCCACACATCCTCTACCACTTCTGAAACCACACTGCCCTTCCCCAATCTGATGCTCTGTACATGCCTTCACCCTCTCAATCAATACCCTCCCATATAATTTACCAGGAATACTCAACAGACTTATACCTCTGTAATTTGAGCACTCACTCTTATCCCCTTTGCCTTTGTACGATGGCACTATGCACGCATTCCACCAATCCTCAGGCACCTCACCGTGAGTCATACATACATTAAATAACCTTACCAACCAGTCAACAATACAGTCACCCCCTTTTTTAATAAATTCCACTGCAATACCATCCAAACCTGCTGCCTTGCCGGCTTTCATCTTCCGCAAAGCTTTTACTACCTCTTCTCTGTTTACCAAATCATTTTCCCTAACCCTCTCACCTTGCACACCACCTCGACCAAAACACCCTATATCTGCCACTCTATCATCAAACACATTCAACAAACCTTCAAAATACTCATTCCATCTCCTTCTCACATCACCACTACTTGTTATCACCTCCCCATTTGCGCCCTTCACTGAAGTTCCCATTTGCTCCCTTGTCTTACGCACTTTATTTACCTCCTTCCAGAACATCTTTTTATTCTCCCTAAAATTTACTGATAGTCTCTCACCCCAACTCTCATTTGCCCTTTTTTTCACCTCTTGCACCTTTCTCTTGACCTCCTGTCTCTTTCTTTTATACGTCTCCCACTCAACTGCATTTTTTCCCTGCAAAAATCGTCCAAATGCCTCTCTCTTCTCTTTCACTAATACTCTTACTTCTTCATCCCACCACTCACTACCCTTTCTAATCAACCCACCTCCCACTCTTCTCATGCCACAAGCATCTTTTGCGCAATCCATCACTGATTCCCTAAATACATCCCATTCCTCCCCCACTCCCCTTACTTCCATTGTTCTCACCTTTTCCCATTCTGTACTCAGTCTCTCCTGGTACTTCCTCACACAAGTCTCCTTCCCAAGCTCACTTACTCTCACCACCCTCTTCACCCCAACATTCACTCTTTTTATCTGAAAACCCATACAAATCTTCACCTTAGCCTCCACAAGATAATGATCAGACATCCCTCCAGTTGCACCTCTCAGCACATTAACATCCAAAAGTCTCTCTCTCGCGCGCCTGTTAATTAACACGTAATCCAATAATGCTCTCTGGCCATCTCTCCTACTTACATAAGTATACTTATGTATATCTCGCTCTTTAAACCAGGTATTTCCAATCATCAGTCCTTTTTCAGCACATAAATCTACAAGCTCTTCACCATTTCCATTTACAACACTGAACACCCCATGTATACCAATTATTCCCTCAACTGCCACATTACTCACCTTTGCATTCAAATCACCCATCACTATAACCCGGTCTCGTGCATCAAAACCACTAACACACTCATTCAGCTGCTCCCAAAACACTTGCCTCTCATGATCTTTCTTCTCATGCCCAGGTGCATATGCACCAATAATCACCCATCTCTCTCCATCAACTTTCAGTTTTACCCATATTAATCGAGAATTTACTTTCTTACATTCTATCACGTACTCCCACAACTCCTGTTTCAGGAGTACTGCTACTCCTTCCCTTGCTCTTGTCCTCTCACTAACCCCTGACTTTACTCCCAAGACATTCCCAAACCACTCTTCCCCTTCACCCTTGAGCTTCGTTTCACTCAGAGCCAAAACATCCACGTTCCTTTCCTCAAACATACTACCTATCTCTCCTTTTTTCACATCTTGGTTACATCCACACACATTTAGGCACCCCAATCTGAGCCTTCGAGGAGTATGAGCACTCCCCGCGTGACTCCTTCTTCTGTTTCCCATTTTAGAAAGTTAAAAAAATACAAGGAGGGGAGGATTTCTGGCCCCCCGCTCCCGTCCCCTCTAGTCGCTTTCTATGTATTAGATTCCCAATTCATCGAGCAAATCCTAGAAGAGAATGAAAACAGACTTTCACGGCCCGTAACTGCGTCTCTCTCAGCATCAATAAAGTAGCATTCATTATTATCATTATTATTATTATTATTACCATTATCATCATCATCATCATTATTACTACTACTACTACAATTATAATTTCTCTCAACTAACTCAGAAATCTTTCCTGTTTGTCATTAGTAGTTATGAGCAGCCTGTACTGAACAGTTGTTGATTACTGATAACTTCTGAAGATGGAAGCAGCATAGATTTGTGAAAGTAGTTAAGCGAGATAATAACTGATAAACACAATTGTTAAAGATATTAACTAAATTGTACCTGTCATTTATATTCAAGAATAAGCTTAGCTTCAGTTGAATTAGTTTATTTACGAACTATATATATATATATATATATATATATATATATATATATATATATATATATATATATATGTGTGTGTGTGTGTGTGTGTGTGTGTGTGTGTGTGTATTTTGGATGCATACTCAACCAGTGACATCTGGTAACTTCACAGGACATTGCTACGTCACTCGTGATCATGACGTCACAGCTGTCGAGAGACTAACTGATATAGCAATGTGCTCTTTTATTTACTTCAACTTTCCAGATATTAAAGAAATCAATATGCAAATATAATCTATAAATGCTAAGTAAATAGTTTAGTGTTAAATATTAATTGTTTACTTCTGTGTGAAATTCATTTAAATGAAATGTATTACATTTCAAGGTCTTTCTGACAACTATTCCGCCAGATCACAGTACCAGCAGATCCGAACATGTTGGAAGACTCTCTGCCAAACGTACGATCATTTTCAATTACTCTCGTACAGTTCGTGTGATCACACGAAATGATATATGGAACTGCCATGTATATACAGGCATGAATAGGTATGATAATATGAGAAATACTATGACCTGCTGTAGTATGCATGTCTATTAAAGCCATTATGAATTTGGCACATATAATTCCTGTACTTTTTGTTTAGCATAAATGAAATCGGAAAATATACGAATAATCAGCGTTATCCTTTCTCACATAATATATGATATAGATAGAATAAATAAATACATAAATGAGAATATATGTATATATATATATATATATAAATAGATAGATAGATAGATAGATAGATAGGTGTTCTTGATGTGAATTGTACAGCTTCAGGAACCCTATTAAGAGCTCCTGAAGCTTCAACGATTCTCTCCAATCAGGAGCAGGGAAATGATAGTCAGTACTTCTTTCTAACCATTAGCGATGATTCTGCTTCATTGCAAGTGCCTGTTCACTCGCCGTGCAACGAAATACGGGCACAATCCGGTAACACCAGGCAGAACGATACGTATAAATGGAATATATATATATATATATATATATATATATATATATATATATATATATATATATATATATATATACATCATTATTTTCCCAGTCTCTTCACCCACCCCTTTTCAGACTTCATACAACGCACAGAAAATTGTATCTTGCCATCTAGTTGTAGATAGGAATATCACCAAATCTAACATTATCAAACACAGCTTTCATGATAATCTCTCCTGAACCTCACCAAATGAGTTAATGCGCCTTTCATGTTTAAACAAATCAGTGAATCTTGAAAAAATGAAATTTGTTCATTACCTCTGTATCCCTGAAGATGTAAAATATCGCGAAAGCTATCGGATCTTCGTGTTTTCAGTGCGATTATCAGCGCTTTCCTAGATCACACGTTCTTTTGGTAATTCATCTGATATATATATATATATATATATATATATATATATATATATATATATATATATATATATATATATATTGGAAAGGATCACAATTTTTGCGCGTGATCAAGATATTCCTATGAGTCCACGGGGAAAGTGAAACACGATAAGTTCCCAAGTGTACTTACGTGTAATAATCACATCATAAGGGAGACACAAGAGAGAAATATAAGTCAGTTGATATACATCGAAGAGACGAAGCTAGGACGCTATGGTTAACATGCGATTGTCCAAGACATACAACCTTGCAAGTCTTGGACAATCGCATGTTTACCAAATGGCGTCCTAGCTTCGTCTCTTCGATGTATATCAACTGACTGTTATATTCCTCTCTTGTGTCTCCCCTGATGATGTGATTATTACACGAAAGTGCACTAGGGAATTTATCGTGTTTCATTTAACCCCGTGGACTCATAGGAATATATATATATATATATATATATATATATATATATATATGTATATGTATATATATATATATATATATATATATATATATATATATATATATATATATTATCCCTGGGGATAGGGGTAGAAAGAATACTTCTCACGTATTCCCTGCGTGTCGTAGAAGGCGACTAAAAGGGAAGGGAGCGGGGGGCTGGAAATCATCCCCTCTCGTTTTTAATTTTCCAAAAGAAGGAACAGAGAAGGGGGCCAAGTGAGGATATTCCCTCAAAGGCTCAGTGCTCTGTTCTTAACACTACCTCGCTAATGCGGGAAATGGCGAATAGTGTGAAAAAAAAAAATATATATATATATATATATATATATATATATATATATATATATATATATATGTGTGTGTGTGTGTGTGTGTGTGTGTGTGTGTGTGTGTGTGTGTTTGTGTTAGAAATACGCACGCAACAAGGCATCAAGTTAAATCCTGAGTTGTTGACTCACGTCTTGTCGACCGAGGGTCCAGCGGGTATTTAAATGTCGCGCACCTTGGCCGACCAGTCAGTCTCGCACGCAAGCGCTGCTGAGCCGCACAATCTTAACGCCTTCTACCACGGCCGCCCCACACCTCTGTGGCATTCCCTGTACGAGACGTGCAGTCTTCACTACAGTACCACACATTAATTAAACTACTGTGTTGACGTTGTGAAGAGAAGAAGGCTTGCTAATCACCATGTTCCACCTGCTGGGATCTCCCGCTATTGGTGAGCTCTAGAATGGATCAAAGTTTATAGATCTATATAAAGTGATATGTGATTATATTGTGTTATTATACGTCTCTCATGATATATCCCTTTATAGAAATCATGGTTGTAATGTGTAACTTTTCATAGACACGGCAATATGTGCATATATATGTATATATCCGAGTGAACACTGCATAATTGGTTCCTTCTCGCACAGAGCACTACAATGAGTGGAACTACTGCATCAGGAGTATCCCAAGGGAACCTCTAAGTCCTCCAACACGGCCTGTCCTGATGGCCACCGTCCACTACTCCTCCATCTTGTACCACCAGGTCTACCTGTCCCAATCCCAGTATCCCACAACTAAACCTTGCCGACGCTATCGTAGAAGATGCCGCTCCTGTTGCTCCTTACTCTAAGGAACCCTAAAAGGGATCACGCATGTCTACGACATCTCCATCGCCTTCCTTCTACCACTTCGAGTGTACAACATTCCATCGCCCTTCACCCTCGCCTGATGGGCAGCCAGCCACTGTCTGAGGAGCGACGTCGCTCATCCTAAGCCCGTCAATGGCCATAGTTTCCGATAACAGTCGTCAAGCCTTCGCTACCGGACGCCGTAGTATCTCTCTTGTCATGCTTCTCGCTCCCACCAGTCAACAGGCAATAGTTGATGGTGAAGGAGCGAGAATGAGGTTATGGTTGATATGCTTTGAACCATTTCATTGTAACAGTGACCAAACCCTTCACTAAATGTATATGCGTTTGTGTGTGCGTCACATTTATATAAAAAAAATAGATTTGACAAGTGTTGGTAATACATTTGTAATATATATATATATATATATATATATATATATATATAGTTATTTTAATAGAATTCGTCGGTAAACGTAAATCCGATTGCATGACAATTTACCACCCACCCGTACCGTGGGTATAAAGATTTTATAAAGACATTTATATTAGGTGCACAATTGTGCATTACTGTTTTATAGTACGTATCTTGTTTTATGAAGCATAGTCTAGCATTGTTTTCCCGCTGATTGGCATAATCTCTAGTCATATATAAATGTTGAGAAAATTCCATAATGTTCGTTATTTTACTTTCCCAAGAGAAAACAAAGCTTGCTTGAACCACTCCTCTGTAGTGATGAATGATGACTTTGACCACAGATGTTTATGACAAAGTATATAAGCAATTTTGGACATAGAGATTTCAGGCGACCTGCTTCAGTTGATATACCCTAGCCAAGCTGCTGCAACTGTATATCCTAGGAACACTGCTGCATCTGATATAGCATAGCCAAGCTGCTGCAACTGATATAGCCTAGCAGCACTGCTGCATCTGATATAGCATAGCCAAGCTGCTGCAACTGATACATCCTAAGAACACTGCTGCATCTGATATAGCATAGCCAAGCTGCTGCAACTGATACATCCTAAGAACACTGCTGCTTCTGATATAGCATAGCCAAGCTGCTGCAACTGATGTAACCTAATATGAAAAAAATAAAGAACAAACGCTGATGGAATTCATAGAGCCTAATCTTGTGTAAAAGATGAACAAGGTTGATACAATTGACTAAAAGTTGATCAAGGCTGATGCAGTGGGCGGAACCTTGTAGGGCTGAAAGTAAATAAATGTGTAAAAGCTAAAACAAAGCTTTCCTTTCCCGACACTTCTGCAGATTGAAGACAAGCCCTTCCAAGGTGACCCGACCTTCCGATTCAATGAACATAAAATACCATAATAGCAGAACTACTTTTTCCTAATAATATATCATCCCAATAATTGACACGGAAATAATCACATTATGGCTACAACTATAATAATCAGATTTATGTACTAGAATTGAAAATAAGTTTTCCATGCTTTTAGATACATTAATGCTCATGGAGGCCAGTAAAACTTCCTCCTCGCCCACACAAATATGCAGTGATTAGTATTACCGATCCTGATCAGCAGGGGCCCACATCGAGTTCGAATCCTTGAGGCGGAAGTCGGCCCACATGCAACCAAGGTGTTCGTTCATCCTCTCCTTGGAACTAGTCGATAAATGGTTACCTGGCTTAAGCTGGATTGTGTATATACAACATAGGAGTAAAGACTACAAATTTACACAAGGTGAAGAGATGGGACAACATAGATGTATAACTCTGTAACACACAAATGGTAATTTCACACACACGCAATTGTTCATCATGCAAACATAAGTAGAATGTACCTAAACTTTCGACTTAAGTCTATGAATTTACATCTCCCAACATTGCCGAAGATACAACATACACACACACACACACACACACACACACACACACACACACACTTATACATACACATAATACAGGCTTTAACATATGGTCATAGGCACACATGCCGTATGTATGAAAAAAAAAAATCTGTAAATGTGTCGCAAAGGCCACTTGAGGTAACCACTACACTACACTTGATGGACCGTAATGGCCGAGGGATCAGTCTCAATGGAATGTGTTTTTGTCAGGAAAAGCAAGAGAAAATACGCCAAATTCCAGACTGGTATCACCGATAAGCGGTGAGTAAAACATATAACCTGAAGAGTAAACATATGAATACTGGCATAGAAAAAAAACTAAAGTTAGGGAAAGTTTGGATTTAGAGAAAAGTCATGCATAAGACCTAAACTTGCATGGCGTAGTAAATACTTTCCTAGATACACACTGCCACATAAACAAAGTTAAGGGACAGGGCAGTAAAAGTGAGCAACTCCCTCTCGCCACAGTACACTAATAGTAATCATACACAAGACAAGAGAAAAAAAAAAAAGGAGAGCTGGACAGTGTTCTTGAGCTGCTAGAAGGCATATAATGCTGTTCAACACAGGAGGTTGGTAAAAGGCAGAGGTATGGTTTTCCAACTATCTGTGAGTACTCCTTTAGATGGAGTGAGTATTTCTAGGGACTACTGAATATGATAGATGATAAAGTGGCATATGTGGGTTGTTTGGGATGCCTATAATAAAAAGGGAGGTAAGAAGAGCAATAATGAAGTTGAAGGTAGGAAAGGCACCTGAAGTGGATGGGAATATGGCTGAAGTATGGAGTAGAAAGTGTGATAGAGTGGATGTATCTTATATGTAATTTAGCATGGATACAGAAGGTTGAGCTTGAGGACTGAATGAAAGCTATTATTGTTCCTTTACTCAAAGGAAAAGGTGCTAAGGATATATATATAGCAATAACAGGGGAATAAGTCTGTTAAGTATACCAAGTAAAGTGTATGAAAGAATATTAATTGATAGAGGAATGGAATTGACTGAATGCACAATAAGTGAAGAGCAAGGGGGTTTTAGGAAAGTTAATTGATATGTGGATCAGATTTTTGTTGTAAAGATGACCATGGAAAAGTATTTAGCGAAAGGTAAGAAGTTGTATGCAGCTTTTAGGGACCTGGAGAAAGCGTATGACAGAGGTGAGTGGAATGCTTTATGGGATGAGTTAAGGATATATGGTATAGGGTGACAACCACCTGTTGGATGGTGTGAAAGCCTTCTATAGAGAAGCAAATTCCTGTGTAAGAGTGGGTGGAGAGTTGAGCAAAAGTTTTGGGACATATGTAGGTGTAAGGCAGGGCTGTTTGATGTCAAAGTGGCTTTTTTAATATATATATATGGATGGAGTGATAAGAGAGATGAAAGCAAAAGTAGGGAAAGGGGGTGCAGAGATGGAGTGTAGCAGTGATAAATGATAGCTAGTGGCAAGCTTGTTTGGGGATGATACTATGTTGCTTGCTGAGAGTGAAGAGGGGTCGCAGAAGGTTGTGAGTGTGTTTTATGGAGTGTGCAAGTGTAAGTGATTGAAGGTAAATGCAAGTAAAAGTAAAGTAATGGTGTTTAATAGTAAACAGTGAAAATATAGATTTTATAAAACCATATAAAGTGAAAGAAGAAAGTGTACCATATTATGCTTTGGATATTTTGGGGGGAGGGAAAGACTGGAAGTGAGAGAATTTAAGTATCTAGGAGCTGTCTTGGGTAAGTGTGATGATATGGAAGGAGAGATAAGGGAGAGAGCAGTACAGGGTAAAAGAATCATTGGGTCTCATAATAGAATAATGAAGGGTAGAGATGTTAGTATGGAAAAAAAGAGAAGATTAAGGGACGGCATAGTCATCCCAAACCTGATCTATACAGCCGAAACATGGAATGAGTCACAGAGGTCAAGTATACAGTTATTTGAGTAAGAGCATATGGCATATGGTGTGACTAGATGGAATGAAGAAAGAAATGATAGGGTGTATGAGAGGTGCAGTATGGCAGGGAATGAAATGTGGAGTGGTAGAATGGGTGGAATTTAATGCTTTGAGGTGGTTTGGGCACGTGGAAAGAATGCAAAACTGGGAGTTTACAAGAAGTGTGTGATCATATATTTAAAGGGATTGGTGTGAGTGAAAGCCCACTTGTGACATAGGCAAATAGGGTGGAGGAATACTGGAGGGAGAAAAATAGAGGAAGAATGCAAGGAATGGCATATATGCGAGGGAGGCATGTAAGGACAGGGATAAGTAGACTCTTTTGCTGTGGCCATCCCTTGATGAGATTTCCCGGAGGGAATGGACATCAGAAATATAGATAAACAGATAGAGAGATTGGGATGTGGAGGTATACAGAATGAGAAAGTAATGGCAATTAGTTTGGCAAAAAGTGGCAAAAATCGTGCAAAAGGTGAAATGTAGCAAAGCAGATAGAATAGATGATGGAGAAGTTAAATTTCTTATAAAAGGGGATGAGAGTGTTATTCATTGGTTAGTTAGGATTTTCAGCATATGTATGGCTTAAGCTGGGGTGGCTGAGAACTGGTGAAATACTTATACATTGCCTTCAAATCAAGGCAAGGGGTACAAAATACTTGAATTACAGAGGTGCAAGTCAAGAAAGTATAGCTGATGAATTGTGCAGGTTGGTGACAGAGTGTTAGGCGGCATGCACAGATCATCTGATTGGAAAGGAACAGTAATGCTTTTGGAATGGTATAGGATGTGTGAACCAGGAATTTGCTTTGAAGAATACTTGAGAGAAAGAGAGAGATTTGTATGTGGTATTTATGGGTCTGGAGAAAGCATATGATATCGTTGATAGAGAAGCATTGTGAAAGATGTTACAGATATGTGGTGAGGTAAGAAAGTTACCAGAAGCTGTAAGTTTTTAATGAGCTAGGCTTGTGAATGTTACTAGGAAGAGAGGTGAGTGGTTTTATGTAAAGGTGGGTCTGTGCTGTGGGATGTCAACATGGCTTTTTAATCAGTCTTTGGATGAGGGGGAAATGGAGGTAAATGTAAGGATCCTGAAGAGAGGGGTGGGTCTTGGGGAGTGGTGACTCGGTTGTTCACAGATGACATAGATCTCTCGTGGCATACTCCAGTGGGAAATTGTAAAAGATGGTGTCAAGTCTGGGACACTGTGAGAGAGGAGGAAGGTAAAAGATGATATGAATGAAAGTAAGGTTCTGAGGTTTAGCAAGGCAGAGCCAGGTTGGTTTAAATGTGAGCTTGAATGGAGAGAATCTCTACAAAATGGAGTTTTTGATACCTGGGACTTCACTTGGCAGCAGATGGAACTAAAGGAACTGCAGTGAATCATATGATTGGTGACTTTGTAAGACTTTGTAAAATAGTACCACTGAAATCCCAAGGTGCAATATGCACAAAAAGAGAGAACAACTTGAACATCCAGGGCCCAAGACTCTTCAAAACCTTGCCATCTACCATCAGAAATTGAATGGGATGCACAGTAAAGAGGTTCAAGATTACATTGGACAAGTACCTACAAAGTTTACCAGACCAGCTAGACTGTGGGGGTTGTGTAGTCCTGAGAGCTGTGGCTTCCAACAGCTTGGTCAACCAACAACCCATTCCAAAAGCCTTAGTGCAGCCTGGACTGTTGGGGTGAAGACCCATAAAGACTTCACAAAGGGGTAAAGGTCCTTGGGGCATTAAGGTGTGGAAAGAGATGTCGCTATCTGAGGGTAAAAATGGTTATATTTGATAGTATAGTCCACGAAGATTTCACAAGGTATTCACAAGAGGACAAAGGTCCTAAGTGCATTAAGGGCAAAAATGGATATATTTGATAGTAAAGTAATCCCAGTGGTGCTAGGATGGGCCTACATGCGAAAGAACAGAAGAGAATGGATATATCGGAAATTGAATACTCAAGGTCTCTAGTATACAAGGTGTAAGGAGGGTTGGCCATGTGAAAAATGTCATTCAAAGAAAAAGGTATGGTAAACCAAGTATGATTGAGAAAGCTGAAGAAGGTATGTTGAAAATGTTTGCACATTTGGGAAGGATGAGGTTTAGCAGAGAAGATACAGGTTGGTTTAAATGGAGAGAAACTCAGGAAATGGAGCGTTTTAGACACCTGGAAGTTTACATGGGAGTGGATGGAACTGAGAGAGGTAAAGTAAATCATAAGGTGGGTGAGGGGGCAAAAGTCCTAGGTACATTGAAGAGTGCATGGAAGAATGTCTTTGTTTGTGAAGGCAAAAATGGGTATATTTGATAGTACAGGAGTCTCATTGGTGTTATATAGGTGTGAGTTGTGGGCCCTCAGTGCAAAAAACAAAAGGTGGATATGTTGGAAATTAAATGCTTGAGGACTCTAGTATACATGGTATGAACAGGGTTGATTGTGTAAAAAATGACATTGTAAGAGAGTTGCAGTAGTAAACTGTGTATGACTGAAAGAGCTGAAAAGTGCATGGTGAAATGGTTTTGACATAAAAAGACTATGAGAGAAGAGGGACTAAGAGGATATATATTTAATGAGTTGAAGGAGCATTGAAGAGGGGAATGCTTGAGAGAGAGATTGATGGATGGAAGAAAAGAGGCTTTGAGTTATCAGGGCCTGAACTTGAAGGATGGTGTGAGGTATGCATGGAATAGAATGAATTGGAGAAATGCAGTATACAAGGGGGGGAATGTGTTGAGCCAGGGCATCTGATGTGGTCAAGGGAAACCATGGAAAGGTCTATGGTGTTAGGCTGTGGATAGGGAGCTCTGATTTTGTTGTATTACTTTACAGCTAAAGTGGATGTGGGAAAATGGTGACTGGAAATATCTGGTATATAAAGAAGGATATACATAAGTTTACATAGGTGAGTAGGGATGATGAAAAGCAAGCAAAACTTGCTTATGTACTAACTAAGGAAAAATGTGCTGCTGGTGAGATGTCTGATCATTCATTACTTAGTAGATGCAAGGGTGAAAGTTTGTAGAGGTTTAAGGAAAAAAGAGATAAGGGAGGGAAGAAGCCTGGAAAAAAAAGCTCATGTGAAGATACCAGGAGTGATTGAGTGTAGAATGGCAAAAGGTGAGACTAAATGAAGCATGGGGAATGGGTGAGGAATAGGTGTCATTTGGGAAGCACTACTTAACTGTGCAAGAGAAGTGCATGACATGAGGAAGGTGGCAAACGGACAGGTGAGAAAGGATAGTGAGTAGCGTGATGAAGCCGAGTTGGTAATAAAGAGTAACATATCCAGGGAAGGAGGAAAAGCGATTGGGAAATGTAACAGAAAAATAGCACGAGGTCAAGATGAAGGTGGAGGGGTTAAAGAGAGGGAAAATGAGAGTTGGAATAAGCAGTGAAGAGAAACAGGTTAACCTTGACTTGAAGTGAGCATAAGGAGGATGAAGGACAAAGGTCCTAGGTTCACTGATGAATGTATGGAAATAAAGGTCATAGGTTTTACAGGTAAAGATGGGTATGTTTGAGGGTAAAGTAGTCTTGTTAGTTAGGCATGGGATGCAAGGTGCAGGCCCTGGATAAAAAAGGTAAAGAAGAGGGAGGATGTGTTGGAAATGAAATGTTTGAGGACAGTATGTGATGTCAGTAAAGTTGATCCATACAAGAAATGGCAGAGTAAGATAGAGGTATAATAGGAAGAGCTGAAGAGGGTGTGCTGAAATGGTCTGAACATATGGAAAGGTTGAGAGAAGAGCAGCTGTTAGTGAGGGTATATATATCAGAGGTGAGGGGAACTATGAAAACGGGGATACCAAGGATGAGGCGGAAGGATAGAGTGAAAGATGCTCCGAGTGCTTGGGGCATGAACATGCAGGAGGGTGTGAGGTAAGTAGGGTATAGAGTGAACTGGAGTGATGTGGTATACAGTGAATGGTGTGCTGTTAATGGGCTGAAGTAACCCATATGAAGGGGTAGAGGGAAACAAAAGAAAGCCTGTGGAGCCTAATAATGGATAGGATGCTCTGGTTTCATTGCATTATACATGACAACTAGAGGTTTGAGCAAATGAGACCAGTGTTTCAGCTGTTCCTGCCACCACCTCACTAATGCAGAAAATGGTGAAAAATGTAAAAAATAAAACAAAAGGTGAAGTCACCATCTCTGTTGGAAAAGATGGGTGGTTATAATAAACCCATCAGTGCTGGAAGAGTGTGAGACATGGGCCTTTCACAAAAGTGTAAAGAACAGGGCAAATGTATTGGAAATGAAATGTTTAAGGACAGTATGTGATGAGAAGAGAGTTAATCAAATATGAAATGATAGGGTAAGAGAGAGGTGTGGTACTAAGATAAGTATGATGAGAAAGGTGAAGAGGGTGAGATGAAATGGTTTTGACATGGTGAGCACTAGTGAAGAGAGGATGACTATGAGGAGATGCATGTCAGAAGTGGAGAGAACACGGAAAAGAGGGAAACCACTAAGGAGGTTGAAGGATGAAGTGAAAGATGCTTTAAGGCTCAGAGCCAGAAAATAGACAAGGATGCATGGTGTATAGGGAATACAGTCAATAGGAGCAATGTAGTTTACAGGGGATGACATGCTACCACTGGGCTGAATTAGGGTATGTATGAAGCAGTTGGCAGAAACCACATAGGGTCTGGTTTAAATTGGTTTATAACTGCATATTTATACTGTATGGACAGGAAGTTTGGAAGGAGGTTAATACAGTGCATAAGACAAGAGAACAAATGAGAACATCAGTGAAAGGGGCTAATGGGGAGGTAATAACAAGCAGAGATGAAGTGAAAAGGAGATGGAGTGAGTACTTTGAAGGTTTGTTGAATATGTTTGATGATAGATTGGCATATATAGGGTGTTTTGGTCGAGGTGGTGTGCAAAGTGAGAGGGTCAGGGAGAATGGTTTGGTAAAAAGAGAAGAGGTAGTGAAAGCTTTGTGGAAGATGAAAGCCGCCAAGGCAGCATTATTGAATGGTATTGCAGTGGAATTCATTAAAAAAGGGAGTGACTGTGTTGTTGACTGGTTGGTGAGGAGTGGCGGGATGCATGCATAGTGCCATTATACAAAGGAAAAGGGGATAAAAATGAGTGTTCAAATTACAGAGGTATAAGTTTGTTGAGTATTCCTGGGAAATTATTTGGGAAGGTATTGATTGAGAAGGTAAATGCATGTACAAAGCATCAGATTGGGGAAGAGCAGTGTAATTTCAGAAGTGGTAGAGAATGTGTGGATCAGGTGTTTGCTTTGAAGAATGTATGTGAGAAATACTTAGAAAAACAAATGGATTTGTATGGAGCATTTATGGATCTGGAGAGGGCATATGATAGAGTTGATAGAGATGCTCTGTAGAAAGCATTAAGAGTATATGGTGTGGGAGGTAAGTTACTAGAAGCAATGAAAAGTTTTTATCGAGGATGTAAGGCATGTGTATGAGTAGGAAGAGAGGAGAGTGATTGGTTTCCAGCGAATGTTGGTTTGCGGCTGGGGTACATGATGTCTCCTTGGTCGTTTAATTTGTTTATGGATGGGGTTGTTAGGAGGTGAATGCAAGAGTTTTGGAGAGAGGGGCAAGTATGCAGTCTCTTGTGGATGAGAGGGCTTGTTAAGTGAGTCAGTTGTTGTTCGCTGATGATACAGTGCTGGTGGCTGATTCAGGTGAGAAACTGCAGAAGCTGGTGACTGAGTTTGGTAGAGTGTGTGAAAGAAGAAAGCTGAGAGTAAATGTGAATAAGAGCAAGGTTATTAGGTACAGTAGGGTTGATAGACAAGTAAATTGGAAATTAAGTTTGAATGGAGAAAAACTGGAGGAATTGAAATGTTTTAGATATCTGGGAGTGGATTTAGCAGCAGAAGTGAGTCACGGTGTGGGAGGGTGCGAAGGTTCTGTGAGCATTGAAGAATGTATGGAAGGCAAGAACATTATCTCGGAGAGCAAAAATGGATATGTTTGAAGGGATAGTGGTTCCAACAATGTTATTTGGTTGCGAGGCTTGGACTATAGATAGGGTTGTGCGGAGGAGGGTAGATGTGTTGGAAATGAGATGTTTGAGGACAATATGTGGTGTGAGGTGGTTTGATCGATTAAGTAATGAAAGGGTAAGAGAGATGTGTGGTACTAAAAAGAGTGTGGTTGAGAGAGCAGAAGAGGGTGTATTGAAATGGTTTGGTCACATGGAGAGAATGAGTGAGGAAAGATTGACAAAGAGGATATATGTGTCAGAGGTGGAGGGAACGAGGAGAAGTGGGAGACCAAACTGGAGGTGGAAGGATGGAGTGAAAATAATTTTGAGCGATCAGGGCCTGAACATACAGGAGGGTGAAAGGCGTGCAAGGAATAGAGTGAATTGGAATGATGTGGTATAAAGGGGTCAACATGCTGTCAATGGATTGAACCAGGGCATGCAAAGCGTCTGCGGTAAACCATGGAAAGTTTTGTGGGGCTTGGATGTGGAAAGGGAGCTGTGGTTTCAGTGTATTACACATGACAGATACTGTGTGAACGAATGTGGCCTTTGTTGTCTTTCCTGGCGCTACCTCATGCGCACGTGGGGAGGGGGTGCCATTTCATGTATGGCGGGGTGGCAATGGGAATGGATAAAGGCAGCAAGTATGAATATGTACATGTGAATGTATATATGTATATGTCTGTGTATGTATATGTAAACGTTGAAATGTACAGGCATGTATATGTGTATGTGTAGGCATGTATGTATATACATGTGCATGTGGGTGGGTTGGGTCATTCTTTCATTTGTTTTCTGGTGCTACCTCACTAACGCGGAAGACAGCGACAAAGTATAATAAAATAATAAAAAAAGCTACTGAATGGAAGTGAGTGAATGAGGCCACTTCTTAAGCTGTCCCTTGTGGTACCTCATTAATGCAGGAAATGGCAAATATGTCTGAAAAAAATATAGGAGTCCTGTGAAAAAGTTCATGGGCTAGTAAAATATTACAGAATAAAGCTAATCATTTCAATTGGACCATATATTCATCAAGGTGAAATATAATGTTACTATCTTTCATATCTTTTATTTTTTTTCAATTACAATTTACATATTTACAAACACTTCACCTTTGTCTAATCTGTAGTACATAGCACTTTTACATCAACCACATAATTTAGTACACATTATTACATGTCATTATTCTTGCTAAAAAACAAATGCATGTCTATCATAAACATATTCTTAATCTTCAGTTTTTCTGACAAATGATCATTTATGCATACCATAATTCTGATTCTTCTGAGATTTGTCTCTAGGTGTCACGCTCAAGAAGTGGAACCCAGCTGACTTGACAATCTAACATAAACTCTCTACGTGATAAACCATCCAAGAAAGCAATCTGCAAAAAACAAAAATAGCAATATAAATATAATAATAAGCAAGAAAACTCTCTGCTTCTAAACAGATCTTCAGGGCACCTTGCATTTTACAAGCACTGTAGATTTTAGCTACTCACTTAAACCAAAACACTGTACATGCATGTAGGAAGGTGTTTGTGACCCATTTACAAAGTACAAAATCCCCTACATTGACAGAAATGTTCTACAAGCCAATCTGTTGTGCAGCGATAAAACATAACAAACTGGTTGAGAAATATCTTTAGCCAGAACAATACATATATTACTAACAAAATACTGGTATAAAAATGCTTATCTGCTCCTAACTGGAGCACTGCCTTAATGATGCAGGAGCCCCATAGATGGAGTCCAAGGTTTGTATTGCTTTTTTTCATACATGTTTGCCATTTCCTGCATTAATAAGGTCTTATTTGTTCACATTCACTCTCTAGCTATCATGGATAAAATAAAGAGCCCCCTATCCAAAGGCAAGCCCCACAGACCTTTCTGTGGTGAGCCCTGATGACTTCATATGCTATTTCAGCTCACTGACAGTACATCACCCCTGTATACCATACTGCTCCAATTTCCCCCATCCCCTGCATGCCTCTCACCCTCCTACATATACATTCTGACCCTATTATCTCAGACTCTTTCAATTCATCCTTCTACTTTCATCTTGTTCCATCCAATAATTATTTGCTTTTGCTCTTAATTTGTCTCCCATCACTCACCCTCTCCATATCTCCATATGTCCTAACCATTTCAGTACTAACTGTTCAGCCCTCTCGGTCACACTCTACGTAGTAGCACACTTTCCTTTCACACAGTCATTCCATACATGATTAACCTTCCTCACACCGTATATTGTCCTTGAGTATTTACTTTCCAACACATTTATCATCTTGCATTTAGGGCCCACAAGTCACACACATACAGCACCTTTAGGACTATTATTACATCATAGATTACCATAGTTACCCTAACAGATAGTGAACCTTTTTTCAAAATACTCCTTATGGAACCAAAACCTTTGCCCATTCATAGTTCCATCCATTGCCATGTCCAATCCCAGAAAACTTAAACATCCCACTTCCTCCACATTCTTTTCATTACAACTCATACTTAACTCAACTTGTGGCAAACTCCTACTTAACCTTGAAACCTTACTTTTGTTCACATTAAGTTTAAATTTCCATCTTCCTGTACTCTCAACAAAACTATGCCCCCAGCTTCTACAGTTTCCCATTCAAGTCTACCAACTTGCAAATAGCAAGTAACTTTTCCCAGGCCCCACCACACTCCCAACTTCCAGCACACTGTAGACCTGCTCTCAAAGACCCTCGCATTTACCTCCCTCTCCACCTAATCTATAAATTGAATGAAGAGCCAAGGTAACATAAGGCACTCTTGACAGTGACTCACTGCATTCTTCTCACTCATACACCTTACTCTCCCAACCAAAACTCTTCACAGCATACAAGAGCTTTCTTCTATGCTATATGACTGGAGCACCATGAATAAGAAATCTCTGTCAACTAAGTCTTATACTCTCTCCAAAGCCATTAATGGAGCAAACACATTCCTCACTTTCTTCAAGTGTTTCTTGCACAAATCTTTCAAAGCCCACACCTAGTCCACACATCCTTTACCACTTCTGAACCTATAATGCTCCTATCTGATATATCGCCACCCTTTCAATCACCACTCCCATATATTCTAGACTTATAACTTTGTAGTTCAAGCCTTCACCTCTGTCCTCTTACACTATAATGTAAAGGCATTCTGCCAGTCCTTATGCATCTCTCATATGACAATCCTAGCTAACAATCAACATCATTGTTACCCCTTTTCTTGAGAAATTCAACTGAAATCTCATGCAATCCAGCTGCTTTGCCACACTGCACCTTATTCAAGGCTTTCACCACCCTCTTTCTTTTCAACAAGCCCCTTGCCATGATTCTCACTGCAGAATCACTGAATCATATCCAGACACTGAAATATCTCATTATTCTTGTCATCACTATTAAGGATATAATAACAAAAGCAAAAGTGGTAGTATTGTAATGAATGAGGTTAGGAGGTACTGCAACTGTGAAAAGTGAAAAAGCTCAAAACTGGGGAAAGTTGTCAAGTTTCAGTACCTCAAGGAAATACTCTAGTTTTTCTAGAGTATCCAGGTCTCACACCACCTTCTTGTGGTGACCCTATTAAAAAATCTGTTAGGGGTGGAAGTAAAGGGGGAGGCATTGCCCAATTCCATTGGGGCAATCCTTTTAACCTGAGGTGTGCGGTGACTTTTTAGTTTTTCGACATGTTTGGAGCCTTACTGCCTCTGGAACTAATGCACTGGAGCTGCCCTCTGCCAATGACCTGTCAAGGGTGCAAAAAAAAAGGCTAAGAAGCAGCACTGGAGTCTACCAATTATGCCGAGGAGTAAAACAGAAGACCTAGTGAGAGAGATGGCACCAAATATAAATTGTGCAGAAGTTTAAAAGTTGTAGCTTGGATGTGCTGGGGACTAGGGAAACCCATATCCTTGGGCAGTGTGTATGGAGTGAAAATAGGAAATGGTGAATGCATGTTGTGGGAGGGCATGAAAGGAGGAGTGGTATGATCAGGAAAGAGTGAAAATTATCGGGAATAGGGAAAGAAGGATGTGCAATTCTGCTATCAAGAAGAGTGAGGGTGTTACAGAGCATGGATGGAATGGATCAAGAATAGTGTTGGTGAAAGGAAAGACTGGGATTGTGAAGTACGCATGGGTATGTGCATATGTGCCTGTGAATATGAAAACCGTAAGAGGTATGGATGAAATGAAGCTTCTCTGGAGAAAGTTGAATGAATGTATAAATGGTAGAGAAACATGGTCACATTGGGTTATATGAATAAGAAAGTGTGATGTAACTAAAGTTGTAAGATAGTTGTAAAATGGGGAGAGTTGGGAGTAAATGAGAATGGAAGTTATCTTGTGGATATTTGTGCCGAGAGGGGTTTATCCCTTGCAAACACTTTTTTCTGCACAAGATATCCACAGATATACATGTACGAGGAATGATGAAGAGAAGAGCAAAGGGCTTTGATTGACTAAGTGGCAGTGGATAAAAGATTGAGAAAGGTAGTGCTAGATGCTAGAGTTACAAGAGAATTCTTTGGAGACTTTGACCATTTTGCAATTCTTGTGAGGATAAGGATCAGGGAGTAGAGGTATTGTGTAAGGAAGAATGTTGAAGTAAATGTGTTGGCAAGGAAGATGATGAATCAGAAAAAATGAAGAGAGGAGCTATGAAAGGAAGGTAACTGAGTGCACTGAATGGGGGGATGCAGTCATGTATGAATGAGGTGTTTAAAATGTTTAGAGAAATACTATTTAAGGTTGTAGAATTAGTAGTTGGATACAAGGTCATGAGATGTAGGAATGAAAACGGCAGTGCATGGTGTATGGAAGAGATTAGAAATGTTGTGAAAGAGAAAAAGGCAAGTGGTAAATTGCTCGATACAAATGTACCAGTGGAAGTTCAGCAAAGGAGGGAAGAATATAAAATATGTAAGCAGAATGTTAAAAAGCTGTAAGAGAAAAGCAAAGAAAGAGTAGATGAAGATTTAGGAAGAAAGTTAAGTGATAAGTTTCGGGATAAGAAACTATACTGGAAGGTGAAAAAGAAAAGGGGTGGATGTAAGAGTGGAAATGTTAATGTGAGAAGTAAGGAAGGGGAGTTGCAGAATCAAAAGGAGGAAGTGAAAGGAATATGGAGTGTTTTCAAGAATTGATGAATGTGGGAGAAAGGGACACAACAGTCGTTAAATGTATGGGTATGGAGGATGGAAGGAATAGGATACAAGTATAAGGGCCTATACCAAAAGGGAAGGTACGAAGGGCAATGATGAGGCTGAAGGAAGGAAAGGCACAGGGAGTGGATGGAATTACGACTGAAAAGCTGAAGTATGGAGGAGAAAGTGTGATAGAAAGGATGTATCTGATATGTATTTTGGCATGGAAACAGAAGGTAGTGCCTGAGGATTGTGTGAAAGCTAATATTGTTCCTTTATTCAAAGACAGAGGTGCTGAGGATGTATGTAACAATTATAGGATATCTTTTCCTGCTGCTACCTTGCGCGCATGTGGGGGAGGGATTTTCATTCCATGTGTGGCAAGGTGGTGACAGGAATGAATAAAGGCAGCAAGTATGAATTATGTGCATGTGTATATATGTATATGTCTGTGTATGTATAAATATGTATACATTGAAATATATAGGTATGTATATGTGCATGTGTGGACATGTATGTATATACGTGTGTATGTGGGTGGGTTGGGCGATTCTTTCGTCTGTTTCCTTGCCCTACCTCGCTGACACAGAAGACAGCGACAAAGTGTAATAGAATAAAAAAAAATAATATTATGTCTGTGTATGTATATGTATGTATGCATTGAAATGTATAGGTATTATTTTATTTATCATACTTTGATGCTGTCTCCCGCGTTAGCAAGATAGCACAAGGAAACAGACAAAAAAATGGCCCAACCCACCCACATACTCATATATAAACATAAACACCCACACACAAACATATACATACCTATACATTTCAACGTATACATACATATACATACACAGACATATACATATAAACTCATGTGCATATTCATACATGCTGCCTTCATCCATTTCCACCACCATCTTGCCACACATGAAATGACATCCCCCTTCCCCCGTGTGCATGCAAGGTAGTGGTAGGAAAAGACAACAAAGGCTACATTCGTTTACACTCAGTCTCTAGCTTTCATGTGTAATGCACAGAAACCATAGCTCCCTTTCCACATCCAGGCCCCACAAAGCTTTCCATGGTTTACCCCAGGCACTTCACTGCCCTGGTTCAATCCATTGACAGCAAGTCAACCCAGGTATACCACATCGTTCCAATTCACTCTATTCCTTGCACTCCTTTCACCCTCCTGTATGTTCAGGCCCCGATTGCTCAAAATCTTTTTCACTCCATCCTTCCACCTCCAATTTGGTCTCCCACTTCTCATTCCCTCCACCTCTGACACATATATCCTCTTCGTCAATCTTTCCTCACTCATTCTCTCCATGTGACCAAACCATTTCAATTCACCCTCTTCTGCTCTCTCAACTACACTCTTTTTATTACCACACATCTCTCTTACCCATTCATTACTTACTCGATCAAACCACCTCACACCACATATTGTCCTCAAACATTTCATTTCCAACACACCCACCCTCCTCCACACAACCCTATCCATAGCCCATGCCTCATAACCATATCACATTGTTGGAACCACTATTCCTTCAAACATACCCATTTTTGCTCCTTGAGATAACATTCTAGCCTTCCACACATTCTTCAACGCTCCCAGAACTTTCGCCCCCTTCCCGACCCTGTGACTCACTTCCACTTCCATGGTTCTATCTGCTGCTAAATCCACTCCCAGATATCTAAAACACTTCACTTCCTCCAGTTTTTCTCCATTCAAACTTACCTCCCAATTTACTTGTCTATCAACCCTATTGAACCTAATAACATTGCTCTTCTACACATTTACTCTCAGCTTTCTTCTTTCACACACTTTACCAAACTCAGTCACCAACTTTTCCAGTTTCTCACTCGAATCAGCCACCAGCGCTGTATCATCAACGAACAACAACTGACTCACTTCCCAAGCCCTCTCATCCACAACAGACTGCATAATTGCCCCTCTCTCCAAAACTCTTGCATTCTCCTCCCTAACAACCTCATCCATAAACAAATTGAATAACCATGGAGACATCACCCACCCCTGCCACAAACGACATTCACAGGGAACCAATCACTTTCCTCTCTTCCTACTCGTATACATGCCGTACATGCCTTGCTGGCTTTCATGTTCCGCAAAGCTTTCACTACCTTTTCTTTGTTTACCAAACCATTCTCCCTGACCCTCTTACTTTGCATACCACCTCAACCAAAACACTCTATACCTGCCACTCTATCATCAAACACATTCAACAAACCTTCAAAATATTCACTCCATCTCCCTCTCACTTCACCACTAGTTGTTATTACCTCCCCATTAGCCCCCATTTGTTCTCTAGTCTTACGCACTTTATTTATCTCCTTCCAAAACATCTTTTTATTCTCCCTAAAATCTAATGATATTCTCTCACCCCAACTCTCATTTGCCCTCTTTTTCACCTCTTGCACCTTTCTCTTAACCTCCTGCCTCTTTCTTTTATACATCTCCCAGTCATTCACACTACTTCCCTGCAAAAATCGTCCAAACACCTCTCTCTTCTCTTTCACTAACAATCTTACTTCTTCATTCCACCACTCACTACCCTTTCTAATCTACACAAACGCCCACATACACACATATACATACATATACAGTTCAACGTATACATACATATTCATATACACACATGTACACACTCATAATTGCTGTCTTCACTCATTCCTGCCACCACCCCACCACACAAGAAACAGCACTCTCCCCTCCAGTGAAGTATATATACAAATATTCATATTCATACTTGCTTATCTCCCTCCACTCCTGACGCCAATCCATCCCACAGGAAACATATGTAGCGGAAATGGGATGGTTTAGATTAAGGCCTCAGCTCCCTATGCCGTCTCGGCTAACATTGAAAAAATATGGATCTGGAAAAAGCGTATGAAAGAGTCAGGTGGAATGCTTTATGGGATGTGTTAAGGATATATGGGGTAGGAATACAACTGCTGGATCGTGTGAAAGTCTTCTATAGAGGAACAAATGTGTGTGAAAGAGTAGATGGAGAGTTAAACAAAACTTTTAGTTTACATGTAGGTGTGAGGCAGTGCCAAAGTCCCATGTGATGTCATTGTGGCTTTTAAATTATATATATATATATATTTTTTTTTTTTTTTTGCTTTGATGTCATTGTGGCTTTTAAATATATATATATATATATTTTTTTTTTTTTTTATACTTTGTCGCTGTCTCCCGCGTTTGCGAGGTAGCGCAAGGAAACAGACGAAAGAAATGGCCCAACCCCCCCCATACACATGTATATACATACGTCCACACACGCAAATATACATACCTACACAGCTTTCCATGGTTTACCCCAGACGCTTCACATGCCTTGATTCAATCCACTGACAGCACGTCAACCCCGGTATACCACATCGCTCCAATTCACTCTATTCCTTGCCCTCCTTTCACCCTCCTGCATGTTCAGGCCCCGATCACACAAAATCTTTTTCACACCATCTTTCCACCTCCAATTTGGTCTCCCTCTTCTCCTCGTTCCCTCCACCTCCGACACATATATCCTCTTGGTCAATCTTTCCTCACTCATTCTCTCCATGTGCCCAAACCACTTCAAAACACCCTCTTCTGCTCTCTCAACCACGCTCTTTTTATTTCCACACATCTCTCTTACCCTTACGTTACTCACTCGATCAAACCACCTCACACCACACATTGTCCTCAAACATCTCATTTCCAGCACATCCATCCTCCTGCACACAACTCTATCCATAGCCCACGCCTCGCCACCATACAACATTGTTGGAACCACTATTCCTTCAAACATACCCATTTTTGCTTTCCGAGATAATGTTCTCGACTTCCACACATTCTTCAAGGCCCCCAGAATTTTCGCCCCCTCCCCCACCCTATGATCCACTTCCGCTTCCATGGTTCCATCCGCTGCCAGATCCACTCCCAGATATCTAAAACACTTCACTTCCTCCAGTTTTTCTCCATTCAAACTCACCTCCCAATTGCCTTGACCCTCAACCCTACTGTACCTAATAACCTTGCTCTTATTCACATTTACTCTTACCTTTCTTCTTCCACACACTTTACCAAACTCAGTCACTCAGTGTGTGTGTGTGTGTGTGTGTGTGTGTGTGTGTAAAAAAATAAGAGAAATTAAAGCAAAATAGAGGAAAAGTGGTGCAGAGATGGAGTGTGGTGGTGAGATATGGTGGCTTGTGGCAAGCATGTTTGTGGATGGCACTGTGTTGTTTGTTGAGTGAAGTGGACTTGCAGAGGTTGTAAGTGTGTTTTATGATTTGTGTAAGCAAAGGAGATTGAAGGTAATTGCATGTAAAAGTAAAGTAATGGTGTTTGAAAGAGAACTGAGTGAAAGTATAGAATTTGTAAAACCATATAGAGTGAAAGAAAAAAATGTACTAAACTGTGCATTGGATATGGGGGAAGAAAGACTGGAAGAGGTGAGATAATTCAAGTACTTTGGAGCTGCCTTGGGTAAGTTTGGTGATATGGAAGGAGAGACAAGGGTGAGAGCAGTGCAGGGTAGAAGAGTCACTGGGTCCCTTCAAAGAATAATGAAGGGTAGAGGTGCAAGTATGGAAGAGAAGAGAGGATTAAGGGACAGCATAGTCCTCCTAACCCTGACCTATGCAGCCAAAACATGGCTATGGAATGAGTCACAGAGGTCAAGAATACAGGCTATGGGAATGAGCTATTTGAGATGAGCATATAGAATGAATAGATGGAATGAGGAAAGAAATGAAAGAGTGTACAAAAGATGAAGTATGGCAGGGAATGCAAGGGGTATGAATTCTGAAGTGGTAGAATGGATGAAGCATAATACTTTGAGGTGGTTTGGGCAAGTGAAAAGAATGCAAGACTGGGAGTTTACAAGGAGAGTGTTTGATAGTAAATCTAAATGTGCTTGATTGAGAGGAAGGCCACCTGTGATATGGGCAAATAGGGTGAAGGAATACAGAAGAGACAGAAATGGTGGAAGAATGCATGAAATGGTGTAAGTAAGGGAGGCATGCAAGAACAGGGATAAGTGGAGACACTTTTGCCATGGACACCCCTCAGTGGGAGTTCCTGAAGGGAATGGGCATCAGAGATATAGGTTTACAGTATATCATGATGACTATTTACCTGTTTTCTCACATACTGAACGCAACATTCTAATCTTTCTGGGTCCTCACAGTTCTTGCTAAACAATCTACGCCATAGAGCTGAAGCCAGCATCTTGTCATCACTCATTAAGCCTTCATCATATGCAAATAAAGATGCTTGGAATGATGAAATAATAATCTGCATTTGTTCCCGACGTATACTTAGTGATGCTGCCTGCAATAAAAAAAAAATTATGACTACTGTTCAGACAATACATATTAAATCTTAGATTAGCTAGAGGAGAAAATATTACATTCACAGTGAAATCCATATGAATGAGTGCTAAAAGTACAGAGTATGTAATAGGAAGAAAGCCTTAAGTAATTCTTTTAATTGAAATTTACTGAAGTAATTCTTTTTCCTGAAGTTTGGTTACAAAACACAGCCTCTCAGGTCACTCAAAGGTTCCCTTTGTCTAGTATGCTAAAAACAACATTCCCTTACTCTCCTGTGATCCTTCTTAATTGCCATATTCACAAACTCTCACAATATGAGAGTGAGTTTCCACTCCACTGTTCGTGACATAAGATCATGCTATCCACAACCTCTCTTGAAATACCACTAAAATAGATGTATCAAATGTATCACCTCAGGGCCATATCCAATCCACATAGGTGGTTCATCTGACCCATCAACATTTTCTGTTGGGGTGTATCAGTAATTGTAAACATAATGTCAACCTACTACAATGAACAAAATTTGCCCACTTATCATTTAAAGGAAAAGGGCCTTGTCTGAGAAGAAAGGAGTTAAATCTAATTTCCAATTCTGAGCTAAGTCAGTTCAAGAAATGGTGTCACATTAAGTAAATCGTCTACCACATTCATTCAGAGAATGACAAATAACCCCTTTCTAACAAGACAAACAAAAACTCAAGAGGATTTTCATACAACACAAGCTAGCACAGCAAATGCCATGCTTCTTAAATTTGTGATAACCATAAGCTATGAAGGGAAACGTGAGCAAGGAGTGCCATGTGTTTCAAGAGAAATGGAAGTAGTCATATTTCTTCTCACAAAAGCTTCAGTTGAATACATAAAGCAGCCGTTTCCAAATAACATAACATTAGATATTATGAGTCATGTCATGGTAAAAAGTATGATAAGTCTAACAGAATGTTATATTATGATGCATACCGTAAATAAAAACCCAATAGTCAATCTTCACTCTTGTGTGGCATGTAATTCCATGAAGGAACAGTGCTTCATCAAGGCTTCCTTTTTTTTCTTTCTTTTTTTGGGGGGAGGGATTCTAGAAAAAAATTTCCTCTGATGGCTGCAGAGTTAATACTGTAAGTGGTATTTCAAACAGGAATCTTTAGGATAATGCAGAGGAATTTTCTCTTTTCCAGGAGCTATGGATGAACACACAGAAGTTAATGATACTGCACAGCTTGTGATGCATACTCAACATTTCAGTCAAAATACAAATGTGAAAGTAGAGTTTGTGGTATTAATGTTGAAAGGCACAACTACAGCAGAGAACTAATGTTAGTATATTGTAATGAATGAAAGCATGATAGTCACTGCATCAGATAACAGGAATTATACAAAAAGATATGACATACCCCAAGTTTCTTTGATCTTAATTCAGCATCTTCCCAAAGGGCATCAATTAGTGCATTGCGAGTAAACCTTCCTTCCTCCCCCTCAGCCATAAGTCGTACCATCAACATCCAAACATGAAGCTCAGTTATCAAGAACCATGAGAAAAATGTATCGGGCAAATCACACACTGCAAGTGAGTGAATAACATTAGTTTAATCATATCAAAACAATGAAATAAAAATGCAGTCCATTATGCCTAACTATAATACATAACACTATCAAACCAATGCAAATTGTATTACACTGATGATATACAATCCAGCAACACCTTGATCAAAACAGTTTCAAGTTGTAATGCAGCCTTGCTAAAGGTAACTTCATTAGCAGTGTAACCTCAAGTAGGTGAAGTCCAGTACCATCACACATGCACAACAATTTACAGTTCTATTCCCTTTTAAGTACTTGGTGTTTTCCTCTCAATTGGATTACATTTTGTTGTTTTAAATATAAGAATTACTGAATTGACTGATTCTGTGGGGAAGTTTCTGATTACAGAAGTTACATGACACAACATCTATCCTAAGTTGGAAAACTAGAGCTTCTAGAAAACCTTACATATGTCAAAAGGTAAAATGATTAACTCTGTTTTAAACACAATTAACTACTCTTAAAATATACTTACATTTTATCTATAATACAGATATCTTTTTTGGCCATAAAAGGAATTACTAATATGTATGATATCAATTTGGATAAATGTATGTGACACTTACCAGAAAAGAAATGGTTGATTGGTGCTTTTTCACAAACATTTCCATACAATACATATCCTGATCTCCTCAGTTTCTGCAAGCAAATCAATTGCATCAACCAAATGGGTTATTAAGATATATGCACAAAGTAAAATTGTCTACACTGCTTCCTGAAACACAGTCCAGTACCCCATGCATAATAATCAACACATCTCACTAACTTCCCTTCTTTGCAAGCAACTCCTCTTCATGCTTTACCTTACCCCACATACATCCTTAACTGACTTCAAGGACAGACCTCAACCCCAACTAATCAATATTGTAACCAAACTTCCAAAGTGTAGGCCTAGTCCTTTGATGCTGCAGTTCTCATAATTGAGTATACCATGGGGCTTCTCCACTATGTTCCTTACAACAGCTGATACTAACTCAAACACCTGTGAAATCCTGATGTTTATGCAGTTTACCTAATACTCCTACAGCATCTCTACACCTCAGCATATCTATTTTGCCTGTTCTTCCAAATTTATCATGATAACAAAGAATTACATTACTATGCAGGCCTGGGGCTGATTCTTCCAATGTCTCCCATGTAATTTTTGAGGATCTTCAATACAAGCAGGTTTAGCATATGCATTTTCTATATCATGCAAGACCCTTTTCCTACCAAAAATTTGTGTGAAAATTTTGGGCTTATGCAGTTGGACAGTGCAAGTTAGATGTATACAAGGTACACACTAACACAAAACACATAAAATTTCTGAATATTTTTTTTTTATTGATTTTTTTACATGACTGTTTGATGCATGTGTGAGGTGCTCAAAATATGGATATCTTGCTTCTGATGGTGCAAACAGAATTACTTTGGTATTAGCCACCTGGAATTTTTGTTTTTCCCTATGTTTATAAATGCAATGATTTTTTTTTATTTGGTCTTTTTGTGTAAGTGTGACGTGTTTGTATTCTTTAAGTCAAGATAAATCAAGAAATTTGGATTCTCTATTCAGGTTTCTATTTAAAAGAAAGTTTTGTATATCACAATTTCAATTTTCCAAACTTTTTTTAGAGACTGCAACTCTTGTGATAACTAAAAACGAGACAAAGTATAGTTTTGTGTAAATGAAAAAAAAAAAAAAAAACAGCCCCACCAACCAGTGCTCAGCTATTATATGTAGAGCATTTTAAGAGTGGTTGGGAACTATGCCACAGTAGGTGGCATTAGTCAGTATCACAACGTCTGTTGTGCCCTGCAGATTCCCCCATGAGCATTGTGTTTGATATCTTTGCTTTTTTTTTTCTACCTGTCTCATCAAGTTAAAGTTCCTGGTGTCTGCTCAAAGCAGGATGGATTAAACTGACTGGATCATTTAATATCAACCACAGCTTCCCTCCCATTTTTTCTACTTATGTCACTCATCTACACTTAAGCCTATCTATTACCCTCCAGTCCTTTCACATGCCCTTTCAAAAGACAATACAAGAAATGTAGACATGTTTATTACTAGCCTTTATCACTGCCTTTTCAAAAGACAATACAAGAAATGTAGACATTTATCAATAGCAAGGAATATTTGAGAGGAGAATGCCAGGGAAAGTATTTTGTATTCCTAAGTGGTGAAGAGAATTGACATGCATGTTTTACCAAATAACTCAATTTTGTGCATATGAAAATAAATGAAGCATTCAAATAAAGTAGACTTAGTTGATTTCAACACAATGGGCAAGTTCTGGATACACAACAATAAACCGTAACTGTATGTACCTGGTCCTTTCAGTGCAAGTGGAAATGATGTTAAGGACTCTGTTTCATAAGAAAATAAAATGTCAAGCTAAACTATAATCTAGTAACTATTAGGTTATGTGACACTGTAAGGCTCCACAAATTTTGGAAACATTCTCCAAATTAGGAAACACACTCAAAGGCCGTCATTACTTTTAAGAATAAAGATAAACAAAAGTTTTGTTAAATAATGTTAACTAGAGTCCCATTTACAAGCATGTGAAGAACTTGTGACAGCAGAATCATCTGATATGAAATAAATATTAAGATTAATTTTTGATATCAAAGATCTTACCTTAAGTGCAACTGTTCCTTGTCACTGAGTAAAACACATTTCATTTGTGTACACATATTCATATATGCTCAATGCAACATTCCTAATAGCCAATGAAGACTGTGTGTGCAAGATATGCTCAAGTATTCTAAAAAAATATCTCTAATGAGCCTTTTAACTTGTACTGCTCCACTACCAAGCGTAAGAGGTACAATAGGAGCACTTTCTGGGATAAGTAGTATGATATGTGATACTTTGGAAGAATTATAGTCACAAAAAAATATCATGAAGGGAGTTTACTTAAATCTATTAATGGTATCTTATAACTTATAAAAGTGTCATTGCTTTACAGATTATTACATAAGGATACAAATCTTATATAGCATTTCCTTGACACCTCCACATACACAGACAAGTGAATGGAAATATTCAGGAAGTAGCACTCACAACAATCTATGAAATGCCTCTACGGGCATACCGGAATGCATATTTCAACTTGGGCTACAGGCATTAAATTCAAGAATTACCAATATATGTATATGCCCTAGCCATAGTTAAAGGAAAAAGAAGTTCTAGGGTTATAAAATACATATATCACTCAGATAAGAAAAAATCTAAACAATCGACACATTAGCAAAAAAAAGTATGTTAGAATATCAAGAGCATAGTAAGACATGCTATGTACTTAAAAGCATCCATATAACATCTCAATAGAATTCACTTCTGAATTGAGGCATTAAACATTTTAAGCAGACCTGTTTACTTGGCAATAAAAGACTCATATATCAGGATATATAGTAATTAATATGTGTTGTTGATCGGTTGGTAAGAATATTCAATATATGTAAGGTTCATGGTGAAGTGCCTGAGGATTGGCGGAGTGCATACATAATGCCACTGTACAAAGGTAAAGGGATAAAGGTGAATGTTCAAATTACAGAGGTATAAGTTTGTTGAGTATTCCTGGGAAATTATATGGGAGGGTATTGATTGAGAGGGTAAAGGCACGTACAGAGCATCAGACTGGGAAAGAGCAGTGTGATTTCAGAAGTGGTAGAGGATGTGTGTATCAGGTGTTGGCTTTGAAGAATGTATGTGAGAAATACTTACAAAAACAAATGGATTTGTATGTAGCATTTATAGATCAGGAGAAGGCATATGATACGAGTTGATAGAAATGCTTTGTGAAAGGTATTAAGAATATATGGTGTGGGAGGAAAGTTGCTAGAAGCAGTGAAAAGTTTTTACCAAGGATGTAAGGCATGTGTAAGAGTAGGAAGAGAGGAGAGTGATTGGTTCCCACTGAATGTCGGTTTGCGGCAGGGGTGCATGATGTCTCCATGGTTGTTCAATTTGTTTATGGATGGGGTGGTTAGGGAGGTGAATGCAAGAGTTTTGGAGAGAGGGGCAAGTATGCAGTCTGTTAAGGATGAAAGGGCTTGGGAAGTGAGTCAGTTGTTGTTCACTGATAATACACCTAATTCGGGTGAGAAACTGCAGAAGTTAGTGACTGAGTTTGGTAAAGTGTGTGAAAGAAGAAAGCTGAGAGTAAATGTGAATAAGAGCAAAGTTATTAAGTTCAGTAGGGTTGAAGGACAAGTTAACTGGGAGGTAAGTTTGAATGTAGAAAAACTAAAGGAAGTGAAGTGATTTAGATATCTGGGAGTGGATTTAGCAGCGGATGGAACCATGGAAGCAGAAGTGAGTCACAGGGTGGGGGAGTGGGCAAAGGTTCTGGGAGCATTGAAGAAAGTGTGGAAGGCGAAAACATTATCCCAGAGAGCAAAAATGGGTATGTTTGAAGGAATAGTAGTTCCAACAATGTTATATGGTTGCGAGGCATGGGCAACAGTTAGGGTTGTGCAGAGGAGGGGGGATGTGTTGGAAATGAAATGTCTGAGGACAATATCTGGTGTGAGGTGGTTTGATCGAGTAAGTAATGAAAAGGTAAGAGAGATGTGTACAAATAAAAAGAGTGTGGTTGAGAGAGCAGAAGAGGATGTGTTGAAATGGTTTAGTTACATGGAAAGAATGAAGGTGAAAAGATTGACAAAGAAGATATATGTGTCAGAGGTGGAGGGAATGATGAGAAGCGGAAAACCAAATTGGAGGTGGAAGGATGGAGTGAAAAAGATTTTGAGCAATCAGGGCCTGAACATACAGGAGGGTGAAAGGTGGGCAAGGAATAGAGTGAATTGGAATGATGTGGTATACTGG
Organism: Panulirus ornatus; assembly: GCF_036320965.1. Taxonomy (NCBI): domain Eukaryota; kingdom Metazoa; phylum Arthropoda; class Malacostraca; order Decapoda; family Palinuridae; genus Panulirus; species Panulirus ornatus. The sequence goes on from NC_092273.1 coordinate 13,401,452, forward strand.
GGTGGAGGTACTATCAATGGATTGAGCCAGGGCATGTGAAGCATTTGGTGTAAACCATGGAAAGTTTTGTGGGGCTTGGATGTGGAAAGGGAGCTATGGTTTCAGTGCATTACACATGACAGCTAGAGACTGAGTGTGAACAAATGTGGCCTTTTTGTCTTTTCATAGCGCTACCTCGCGCATATGCACATGCGCGCAGAGGGAGGGGGAGAATGCTATTTCATGTGTGGGGGTTGCCAAAAGGAATGGATGAAGGCAGCAATGATAAATATGTACACGTGTATATATGTATATGTCATTGTATGTATATGTTTGTATACACTGAAATGTATATGTATGTATATGTGAGTGTGTGGGCGTTTATGTACATACATGTTTATGTGGGTGGGTTGGGCTATTCTTTTGTCTGTTTCCTTGCACTACCTCGCTAACGCGGGAGATGACGATTAAGTATAACAATGAATATAAATAAATAACTCGTTATAGAATGGAAAGACACCAAAAAAATTCAATGATTGCCATGCAAAAAAGTTGACTGTTCATTGTTCAACGTAGCAAGATAAAGAAATATTTCTGAATCAATCACTTTAACTTTTAAATGAACACTAGATTAAAGAAGACAATATCAGATCAGCCTAAGATAAACAGCTGTATGCAATATATATCTCAAAAAAACATCAGCTTTGTCAATCAAGCAAGATACACAGTTAGTGCACTAGTCCTACATTAGGCAAAATCTCATCACAGACACACATAAGAATGGACCCAAACATTAACTGAAGGTACTTTTCAGTGACACTGATGGCTGCGCACCAAATAAGCCTGTACTCAACTTCATATGAACAGCTGAGAATCAGTGAATAAAGAACACATTTGCATCATTTATGTGAGTTTATGATTTCATTCAGATATAAATACGCAAACATACTGCAACTCATACAATAAAATAATCTAACTGTTACTTACACTTCTTGAATGATCCAACCATCCCATCTTCTTTATCAGTCTCTTTAATCTACCTGGTTGCTGCACAGGCACAGTTGTGACAGACCTAAACAATGGTGGTCTGAAGCATAACATCTGCTGATGTGAGTCTTGTAAAAGTGGATGAGGTTGAGAAACACTTTTCTCATGGGTAGTTCTGCATGTGCAAGCTGCTCTATGGGGAAGTTGAGTTATCATCTGTGATTCTCTGTAAAACAATCTTCTTATATGTGACGACAGATGCAGAATCTGACTTCTTCCTGCCATTTTTCTTTAAATGAAAAGATTATAAAATACATTAAAACTAGGTTTCATAAAAGATAAAATTGAGAAAACATTAATAATAATAGAGAGTGATTTCTTCTTTAAAATTCTAAAATGAAAGCCTGCATTAAAGGGAAGTGGATGTAGTTTGCAGTTGTCACAATACAATACTGAAAATACTAGTAAGAGTAATCAATGTGCAGCCAATAATCAGATTTGTATCAATATATGTATTACATCTTAAAAGTGTTACTATACCCTTCTACTTGATCCTACATGGAATCCCATGGTTCAAAATGAACACTAACCAAAATATTTCTTTTCTATTTTCAAAAAATACCATTACATAAAGTTTTTATATTTACTTTACTTAATTGTCTTAATGTGAGTACTGTGATTTGAGTAATACCACTTAATACAATAACACTTTAATCATGGTAGAATAGTCATCTTACATATTCAAAGTGTTGTAGCATTAATCATTGGGAATCATTTGGCACAAATATCGAAAACCTCGTTTAAATCTCCAAGGGAATTTATCACATTTGGCTTAGCAGCTCTAATCAGTCATATTTTCTGACTTCTTTTTAATCTAGTACCAATATGATCTGAATGGTTTTAGTTGAGACAGGCCCTTTTAATACCAACTATTTTCCCATTTTTCATTTCGACATGGAATGAATTCATTCATTTAGGTCACATGGCAAAATGATGGCTGATGAACTAGGATGTAAGCATATTTCCAAAAGTTTTGCATACCTGAAAATGAAAAGCTGCCACAGCTCCTATTGATATCAACTTTAAGACTTTACCATCCCATTTAATTTGCTCATAAGCCTTTTATCTTTAAATTTCAATGTAAAGGGGATGGCCATCCATTTACATTTAAAGTTTTGGCGAAATGGCATAATCAAAAACAAATTAATATAGAAAAAGATTTGCCGAGAACCTTACTATTTGAAAAAGCAAAGTGCTAAAGAGCAGAAACCACTTATCTGGGAGGTCAATGGAGAGGGGGTCATTTAGCTCTAGAAGGTCTGCTCACCCACACTATGTTCCAGGGGAGAAGCTCTGTTCCTATGAATTCTATACTGTTCATAGCTTTCTATACAAACGATCTGATGAAGAGATGAACACATATCCCATACCCAACCTCAATACAAAGTACAATGAAAGTGTTTAGCCTAACCAATCAACCTCACCTAATCTATACAAGGGAACTCTATATCCAGACCTCGGACGCTAGCCTTCCTCAATGTAACTTAAAGGTGGTACATGAGGAAACAAACAACAACATAAATGAACCAGTCAGCAAAATAACATTTGACCATTTCGGGCCAACTTGTTGGCAAAACTAACTCAACAATAAAACATTTTCAAATAGCAATGTAGCTGAAAGTAGACGCAAGTATTCTAGTTGATAAATTTTGATGAAAAAGGTACCAATGGATTCCTTTACCTAGAACTAATGTTAAGTGTGTAATTTTATCTGAAGCACCTTTTACTCTCACATAGTGAAGTACCTAATGAAAGGACAGAGCTTTCAATTAAAGAGAGACTGTCAGGTAAAACCAATCTACACCAAGTGTTCAGAGTGTATGGAATAATTTGGCACCACGTTTGTCTGTCTATCTCTGAAGCCAGTTCCAACTGGAACTCCTTTATGGGGGTGGCCATGGCAACAGTCTTCATAACTAGAAAACTCGAGTGCTGCTTCTTAGCCTTTAATGCCTCACCCATAACAGGCCACTGGCAGAGGGCAATGCTAGCACAGTGTTCACTGAGGCTCCTCATAATCAATAAACTAGAACAGGGGGGACATCTCAGAAATCTAAAAGTAATTTGCAAATGTCCTTGCAGTATGAACAAAGACACTTACTAAAAAAAACCATCCTGTGGACAGTTGCATCAATACATTAAGTAATGCTCTGCTCATATGTTAGAGAGCTTTATTCTATTTGTAAATTATTACATCAACCAAATAAAGCTGTAAAAAACAAAATAAACTGCGTGGGGTCTGGAAATACCTAACTTTCCATGTTATTGAGAAGACTAACTCCACTGGATGGTGCCATGTACGACAATATTTAAAAGGTAAACATGATTAAATTCAAGTCTTGCAAAAATTAAGGGTGATGTCAGATATCTCGAGATATAAATGGGTCAAATTACTGCATTATGGGATCAGTCCCAAATAGGATTAGTACCTATTATATCTATAGACATCTGAACTGTTACTTCTTAAACATAACGAGGTATAACACCACCCAGTGGATTAAACCTCCTCAAAAATACGGAAAACTAACCAATACCAGACCCCTCATTTCATCTATGGTATTCGACAAGTAGGTTATCATTTCACTTTTATTTCCACTGATATTTCACATCACTTTATTATCATTCTACCCACATTTTACCTTTCTAACATAACCCCATCGTTATATTTTATCACATGATAAGATATAGCGGTAATCCTGTTATCCAGGGCTCATCATACACTTAATTCCATATTTAGAGTGGAAACAGCGACTCTATGAGAGTACATACCAAAGCTATAATATGCACATCCACTCTTCCTTACCATAAATGATACAGTTTCAAAATGTCTACCATTTCATATTATCTTCCACTCCCGGTGAAGACTGCCTACCCAAAATCCTTATCCCTTGAGCTATTAGGAGATTGTGAGAATACCCCTTCAGTGATTCTAGGGTGACCAAGCACAACCAAATCTTTCTCTCCAAAGCAACTAGTGACTATAATTTCCAAAATTAATGACCCCAAACCCTTCGAAACTGCTCTCCTATGCTTAGAATAAGAGTTATAAGCCAATACAAGGCAACAGTAAATTAGGTCAAATAACTTATAGGTCTACTGGCGTGGCTAGGTGTTTCTTACCTAACGTCTGAGTTCCTTTAAATTATCACCATCAGCAACTAATTTATTCGGTTAACTGACGCTTCTCAACATATAAATATGATCTCCTTTACAATATATGACATTTTTTACTTACGAATTTAACAATGATAAGTAACGTACAAACGAGAGGTGCGCTCGGGGATTGCGTATTCGGACTTACCTAATGTTGTTGTTAGGGGAGCGAACACCTTCAGCGAGCATATCAGCCACAACTGACCAGATGTCAGCGTACAATATTTTTGGCGAATAGAATTTTTCCAACTTCGGCTGCAACATCCCTTGCTGCTGCATTATCAACTGTGATCTCATTTACTGTATCATCTGCTTAAACATTAAATTGTAGCTCAGCGCGCTCCCCTTTACAAGGCTGTATACGCTATCACGAGAGAGAGAGAAAAAAAAAAAAAAATATATATATATATATATATATTTTTTTTTTTTTTTTTTTTTTTTTTTTACTTTGTCGCTGTCTCCCGCGTTTGCGAGGTAGCGCAAGGAAACAGACGAAAGAAATGGCCCAACCCCCCCCCCCCCATACACATGTACATACACACGTCCACACACGCAAATATACATACCTACACAACTTTCCATGGTTTACCCCAGACGCTTCACATGCCTTGCTTCAATCCACTGACAGCACGTCAACCCCTGTATACCACATGACTCCAATTCACTCTATTTCTTGCCCTCCTTTCACCCTCCTGCATGTTCAGGCCCCGATCACACAAAATCTTTTTCACTCCATCTTTCCACCTCCAATTTGGTCTCCCTCTTCTCCTCGTTCCCTCCACCTCCGACACATATATCCTCTTGGTCAATCTCTCCTCACTCATCTCTCCATGTGCCCAAACCACTTCAAAACACCCTCTTCTGCTCTCTCAACCACGCTCTTTTTATTTCCACACATCTCTCTTACCCTTACGTTACTTACTCGCTCAAACCACCTCACACCACACATTGTCCTCAAACATCTCATTTCCAGCACATCCATCCTCCTGCGCACATCTCTATCCATAGCCCACGCCTCGCAACCATACAGCATTGTTGGAACCACTATTCCCTCAAACATACCCATTTTTGCTTTCCGAGATAATGTTCTCGACTTCCACACATTCTTCAAGGCTCCCAAAATTTTCGCCCCCTCCCCCACCCTATGATCCACTTCCGCTTCCATGGTTCCATCCGCTGACAGATCCACTCCCAGATATCTAAAACACTTCACTTCCTCCAGTTTTTCTCCATTCAAACTCACCTCCCAATTGACTTGACCCTCACCCCTACTGTACCTAATAACCTTGCTCTTATTCACATTTACTCTCAACTTTCTTCTTCCACACACTTTACCAAACTCAGTCACCAGCTTCTGCAGTTTCTCACATGAATCAGCCACCAGCGCTGTATATATATATATATATATATATATATATATATATATATATATATATATATCTTTTTTCTTTCAAACTATTCGCCATTTCCCGCGTTAGCGAGGTAGCGTTAAGAACAGAGGACTGGGCCTTTATTGGAATATCCTCACCTGGCCCCCTCTGTTCCTTTTGGAAAATTAAAAAAAAAAAAAAAACGAGAGGGGAGGATTTCCAGCCCCCCGCTCCCTCCCCTTTTAGTCGCCTTCTACGACACGCAGGGAATACGTGGGAAGTATTCTTAATCCCCTATCCCCAGGGATTATATATATATATATATATATATTGCTTTGTCGTTGTCTCCCGCGTTAGCGAGGTAGCGCAAGGAAACAGACGAAAGAATGGCCCAATCCACCCACATACACATGTATATACATACACGTCCACACACGCAAATATACATACCTATACATCTCAATGTATACATATATATACACACACAGACATATGCATATATGCACAAGTACATAATTCATACTGTCTGCCTTTATTCATTTCCATCGCCACCTCGCCACACATGGAATAACAACCCCCTCCCCCCTCATGTGTGCGAGGTAGCGCCAGAAAAAGACAACAAAGGTCCCATTCGTTCACAGTCAGTCTCTAGCTGTCATGTAATAATGCATCGAAACCACAGCTCCCTTTCCACATCCAGGCCCCACAGAACTTTCCATGGTTTACCCCAGACACTTCACATGCCCTGGTTCAATCCATTGACAGCACGTCGACCCCGGTATACCAAATCGTTCCAATATATATATATATATATATATATATATATATATATATATATATATATATATATATATATACGAACAAAGTGCATATATATTTTGATATACTTTGTCGCTGTCTCCCGCGTTAGCGAGGTAGCGCAAGGAAACAGACGAAAGAATGGCCCAAAGCGCCCACATACACATGTATATACATACACGCCCACACACGCGCATATACATACATATACATTTCAGCGTAAACATACATTTACATAACAGACACATACATATATACACATGTTTATATTCATACATGCTTCCTTCATCCATTCCCGCCACACATGAAATGGCACCCCCTCCCCCCGAGTGCGGGCGAAGTAGCGCTAGGAAAAGACAACAAAGGCCACATTCGTTCACACTCAGTCTCTACCTGTCATGCGTAATGCACCGAAACCACAGCTCCCTTTCCACAACCATGCCACAACGCTCTATCATCAGCGAACAACAACTGACTCACTTCCCAAGCCATCTCTTCCACAACAGACTGCATACTTGTCCCTCCATTCATAAACAAATCAAACAACCATGGAGACATCACGCCCCCCTGCCGCAAACCGACACCGGGAACCAATCACTCTTCTCTCTTCCTACTCGTACACATGCTTTACATCCCCGATAAAAACTTTTCACTGCTTCCAGCAACTTATCTCCCACACCATATACTTTTGATTGTTAAGTAAGATTGTTAAGTAAAAGAGAAGAGAGAGGCATTTAGACGATTTTTGCAGGGAAATGGTGCAAATGACTGGGAGATGTATAAAAGAAAGAGGCAAGAGGTCAAGAGAAAGGTGCAAGAGGTGAAAAAGAGGGCAAATGAGAGTTATGGTGAGAGGTTAATAAAGTGCGTAAGACAAGAGAACAAATGGGAACATCGGTGAAGGATCAAATGGGAAGGTAATAACAAGTAGCGGTGAAGTAAGGAGATGGAGTGAGTATTTTGAAGGTCTGTTGAATGTGTGCGGAGAATGTGTGAATGGAGAAAGTTAAGAGTAAATGTGAATAAAAGCAAGTTCAATAGGTTTAGCAGAGCAGATAGACAAGTTAGATGGGATGTGAATTTGAATGAAGAAAATTTAAAAAAAAAAAGTGGAGCGTTTTAGACACCTGTGAGTGGATATGGCAGTGAATGGAACCATGGAAGAGGGAGCGAGTCATGGGATGGGTGAGGGTTGTGGAAACATTGCGGAATATGTAGGAAGAATGTTCATTACCTAGGAGAGCGAAAACGGATAAGTTTGAAAGTATAGTTGTCCAACGATGTTGCATGGATACGAGGCATGGGCGTATAGAAGAGGATGCGCGGAGAAGACTAGGATGTGTTGGAAAAGAAATTTTTGAGGACAGTATGTGGTGTGGAGTGGCTTGATCGAGTATGTAAAAAGGGGTAAGAGAGAGATATGGTAATAAGAAGAGTGTGGTTGAGAGAACTAAAGAGGGTGTGCTGAAATGTTTTGGACTTTTGGAAAGAATGAGTGAGTAGGTTGACAAAGAGGACGTATGTATCAGAGGTGGAGGAAACAAAGACAAGAAAGAGACCATATTACCGATGAAGGGATGGAGTGAAAAAATATTTGAATGCCTAGGGCCTGAACATGGAAGAGGGTGAAAGGCGTGCACGGGATAGAGTGAATTGGAGCGATATGGCATACAGAGGGCAACGGGCTGTCAAAGAACTGAATCAGGGCATATGCTGTAGTCTCGGGAAGACATGGAAGGGACTGTGGAGCCTGGTCATGGATAACGGGCTGTGGGTTCGGTGCATTGCACATGGCAGCTAGAGAATGGATTTTGAGCGAGCGAAGTCTTTCTTCGCCTGTTCCAGGCGCTACCTTGCTAACACAGGAAACTGCGAACAGGTACACATAAATAGATAAATAAACAAATAAATATATATATATATATATATATATATATATATATATATATATATATATATATATATATATATATATATACATAATCATTTGTGTATGTAAAAGTAGATATTACATATGTCTTATTTTTGCCTTGACCTATCGCCATATCTACTGCTGAGGTAAGTCACATATTACATAAACTTTATCTCGTAACTAACTCACGCCAGAACTAATGCCTCAAATGTGTGTGTGTGTGTGTGTGTGTGTGTGTGTGTGTGTGTGTGTGTGTAAAGATTCGCCTGAATTAAATCTTAACACGGCCTCTTGTCAATGACAACCCGTCTTCGGGTGTGCTATTACTGGCATTGGTCGGGTGCGGGTGCTAGGGTGCCATTACTGGTACAGGGCGGCCACGTGTAACTGTAGAATAGTTCTTCATTATATTTAGTTTGTGTGCCTAGTTATAAGGAAAAGATCTGAGACATAGATTTAGATTTAGATAAGTCATTTATTACGTTAGAATTATCTAATGTTCATATGAGCTTTGTGCACTATCGTACACTACAAAATATCATATATCTGCAATACTAAATTCATTCCTTAAAGTTGTGCTTTCATATTAGATAATTTGTTTAGTTATATGAGCATTTTCATAAGCTCAGAAATTTCCCCCAAAGAATCTTTGGTCAGTGGTTACGTATATGATAACATTGCCCAGAAACAACACTGTATCCTGGCATAACATGTTTAATAGCTTAGACAGAATATTCCTATCTTTACAACTGATGAATAGAATAATCTGTGTGTAGATTGGTTATAAATGAGGTGGGCATCTGGTCTAGGGAAAATTATTTGGGGGGGGGAGTGTGGCGGTGGAGGGAGAGGAGGAGGAGGAGGAGGAGGGGAAGGGGGAGAGTGCCGGCAGCGGTGGCGCGGTGGCAGACGACGACCGACAAGCTATGGCGCCTCACCTCGCCGCCCGACTCCTCAGTAACACCCCACGCTCGTACCTCATCCTCACACGCAGCATGTCGTCTGGTTTTCTCATAAACGAGCCCAAGTACGCCTTCCTGAAGGAGCTGGGTTTGTCCGAGAAGAACAAGGGAGTCTTCAACGGCAAGTGGTTTGGAAATGGAGAGGTGAGAAGGGTAAAGTTAGATATTAAAAGGGAATTTGTTAGGGGGTTTATCATGCCGGGTTGAGTTCAGGCATAGCGTCTGTTATGCCTCTGTATGTGAATACTTGTTATTGGCAGTTATCAGTATATAGTGCCAGTTGTTACGTTTCATTTTGTTATATTGTAGAATACTAGATATTGTGAGGGGAAATGTTTAGTGTGGTAGACATAAGATTGTCTTTACCAAGTTTCATATATATATATATATATATATATATATATATATATATATATATATATATATATATATACACACACACATATATGTAAAGTAAAGCTGTTGTTAATAGCCTTGGGTAGTGACAGGCCTAGAGTTGTGAGTTAAGTTGATGGGGGCTAAAAATATCCTGTGTTGGGGGACCGCTTTGTTACTCAATAAGGTTTAATAAACCTCTTTGAAATAACTTACAACATTTGAAGAATAAGCCCCAGAATTTCTGAGACTTATTATTGTGATTTTATCATAGCTACGGCGTGGAATTGGTTGTTGTTGTACATTATAAAAGGCAGTCTGAATAGCCCTTGGCAACAGCCAGTGTAATGTGATAAGCAGGCGTTGTAAATAGGCTGTTGGATCTGATTGGCTGACATGGGGGCGGCTGAGGCCAGGCTGGATTCTGATTGGCTAACTGCAAGGGTGGGCCCATGGGACCCCCACAGAACTGGTTGGCTTGCTTTATAATCAATTATATGATTGCTTAATCACTGTATGCAAGAGAAGACATACTGCAATGTTTTACGTGACTTTCGATGTGGTTTATAATCAATACTGAACCTGTAAATGGTAAATATATATATCCTTATCCAGTTACCATCATACCTTGTCAATTCCCTTGTGTATAGCTTTGGTTCAGGCATTCACATATATCTTACAAGGCTAAATTATACAGTTGTCAGCCACATACTTCTTTACCAAACCCTGCTATTCATCTTCGGCTATCCCAGTTTTCCTTTCATCATAGTTGATGTATTGTCAGTCACTCATTCCAAAGTCTTACTCTTCCTCCAGTTATCACAGCCTCTCAGTGTATTATTTATATTTTACCATTTCCTGCTTCATTTAAAAGCATTATTGCCTTTATACAGTTACTGTGTTCTGCATTGGTAGTTTTATGTAACCTCAAGTCTTGACTCCATAACGTAATTACACAAAAGTGTACAAGTTTACCTGTTCTCCCTCTGCATATATATATATATATATATATATATATATATATATATATATATATATATATATATATATATATATATATTAGAAAGTTATTTGTTGTATCTGCGTAAGATTTTAAGAGGCGCATTTGGGATGAAAGACTTGCCTTCCACTGCACAACCTCAGCAAAATGAATGATTCTGAGTTTTGAATATTGAAATATGATTGAAGTGTTTGGTTAGGAATAATAGATATGAACTTTTATTCACCTGAATTTAGTTGATTGTCGTTGACAACCTTTCTCTTCATCTTTTTTCTCCTCCTGTGTACATTTGACCTTACTAAGCCTAACTACTTAGAATTAATGTATTGATAAATTCCCTCGATTTGCTTAACAACTGATACAATACCTCTTAAAAGGATTCCTTATTTGTACCCTTTAAAGAATGAAGATAAAGCTGGTCGATACGCATTAATATGTGGCTGTAATGAGCCAGACTTTCTTAGGACGTTCTCTGTGTATTGTGATCCCATAAATGAATTTGAAATCTTGGTGCTCCTAGATAAAACATATATCTCAGATCATTAAGGTACATGCAAACTCACTCTCTCTCTCTCTCTCTCTCTCTCTCTCTCTCTCTCTCTCTCTCTCTCTCTCTCTCTCTCTCTCTTTTAAACGTAGCAAAAAAAAAAGGCTTCAGACACAAATACATGATTGCTTGGCAGGGAAGTTGGAGTGATAATGCCATACCTGGTGATTTAAAACATTTACCAGGAGCAACTGCATAATCTTTCAAAAGAAAGTGAGGCATGGTTGGAGATAATACCGAATTAACCTAGATTAGATAATTATGTCAGTGAAGTAACTACTTTACACAACAAGTAAGAATAGTGAAGGGACAAGGAGAGGCGTTTAAGAAAGACGTCATTCTTCAATACAATTTAAGTGGGGAGCACTATTTGCTAACCTTACCATGATGGCAAAAATTTTGTTGTAAGCTCTCTGTCTTTCTAAAGACAAAGGTGCCAGATCATCTTCATACAAATGAGCTCAATACATGAACACATGGCTTTTTACCTAGTAAAAGCATACAGATAGTACTACTAATTTGATTAGATTTTATATGAAATACTGATGAGTGGGCCCTGTTTTACTTGGTTTTGGGAAAGCATTTGGTTAAGTAAACTATTCAGTGATGGTAAAGAAAGTGACAAGACATTATATAAAAGGAAAGATAGGAAAATGATGAAAGTGATTGCAAATGGAACATGTCTAAGGAAGTTATGATTTCAGATGTCTAAGGAAGTTATGATTTCAGGTTACCTTAAGGATTGGTTGTAGTTTCAGTACTCTGTAATTATATCAGACATGAATAAGGAATTGAAAAAGAGTACATTCTAATGTTTTACAGATGACAGGAGTATAGGTAAAACAGTGGAAAATGAAGACAAAGAAAAACTAAAGAGATTTGGGTGTTTTATACAAAAGGGGCAGAAAAGAACATCATAGAATTGTAAAAGGACAATTTTAGAAACCAAGTCATGTTGCAGCTAACAGTATTTAGTGCCTATATACATAGGCTATCCCATAATAAAGAAAATTGTGAACTTCAAAGATTTGGAATTATGATAAAAAATAAAATTTTAGGAACAAAATCAAATAATGAGTGGAACAGTACTGAGAACATTTGCAATAAAAATGATAAATTGATATTGCAGAGTTGAAAGCTGCAGTGTTTTTATGGTCATCATTAAATCTTACAGAAATAAACAAGATGGAAAGATTGTATAATTGTATCATAATCAAAATCTTTATTTAACATGTAAAATAGTGTGAGAGATTAAAAGATCTTTTAACATGTAAACTAACTATACAGTCTAGAATGGTTAAGAGTGTGTTATGTGATGATCTATGCCGAGCAGCAAATAGGAGTGAAGAACAATAGATACAGAACAGTAGATGCAGAATCTTTAAGTTTATACTTGGAAATGCATCAAAAAGATACAGTATCAAACAAAATTACATGAATGATTGGTTGGTGTGCTGGGACAATTATTTGATGCAATGCATGGGGAAATACAGGAAACATGCATGAAGTGACTGCAGATTGAAGACATTTTTGGACAAACCTTGAATTGACAACTAAAATGGAGTAGCCGCAGAAGTAAGATATATAACAAACAACTCAAGTGAAGAAAACAGAAGGTGCAGTCAAGAAAACCGTTATTATTCAGCACATAAGCTGTGAGAAATATACACCAGCCCTCTCGATGAATATTCCATGTGTGGCGAGGTCGCGATGGGAATGAATAAAGGCAGACAGTGAATTGTGTGCATGTGTATATATGCATATGTCTGTGTGTGTATATATATGTGTACATTGAGATGTATGGGTATGTATATTTGCATGTGGGGACGTGTATGTATATACATGTGCATGGGGGTGGGTTGGGCCATTTCTTTCGTCTGTTTCCTTGCGCTACCTCGCAAACGCGGGAGACAGCGACAAAGCAAAATGAAATAAATAAATATATATATATATATATATTATATATATATTATGTGTGTTTGTGCATATATTTTTCATGCTCCATTACCTTTTCCTGCATTAGTGAGGTAGGACAAGGAACAGATGAAGAAATGGCGCATTTGCTCTCATTCATTGTCCAATTGTCTTGTGTAATGTACTGAAACCACAGCCCCATGTCCACCACAACCAGGCCTCACAGACTTGTTCCTTGTTCCCTACAGTCGCTTCACATTTTATTTCATGTATAATAATCGGTATACCAAATTCTATGAAAGAGTCCTGGTGTTACTTAGTAACTTTTTGTAGGTCCCTGAAGCCCAAGACTGTGCTATTTCCAGAAGCAGGCAGATGTAGACTCCTCTGGAGTGAGAAGTACATTGGTAAGACTGCACTCTTAGTGTTGCAATCATGCCAAAGTGTGACCTTTCACTTGAGGTGTAATCTTTAGCAGGTAGAGTCAGGCAACACTAAACAACTCCTTGAATTACCATTACAAACTTCTCCAAGAATTATAGGCTCACCAATGAATTCCAGTCAGAGGCTTCTTATTGATTGATTACTAAATCATATCCATTAGATTTTTGGCTTTTCAAAAGTATAGCAGCTAAATGTTCTCCAAAAGTTACTGCATTTTTTATTGCTATATATTAGCCATTGATTGTTGACATATATGAAGATGTGTTTGATATTAGGTTTTTTCATAGTGAGATGAGGGTTTTTCAATTGTGGTTTTAGGACTGTTTCAAAATTTTGAGAAACACTGTCTCAACATGATCTTTGGTTTTGGAGAAAAATCTTTTTTCATCTCATTTTCTTTTTAGGTATGCCATCCTTAACCACAAAGTACCTTTCCAATGATTATGAAAGAAAAATTGAAAGTAACTTCAGTAGTAATACAATAAAACTTGAAACTTCAGGCTGTGTGTAGAAGGAATTGTTTTGATTCTAAGTTTAGGATTCTAGGGGTTTGTCTAATAGTGTACATATGACAATAGGTAGAGCAAGATTTATTTTCTGGCCGTCATTTAGAGCATTTTTACTTGACATATTGTATTTTCTGGCAAAAGACATAATTATCTAGAACTGTAGTAAAAACGTATCATGGAATGCTTTTTCTGTCAAGAGACAGGCAAAGGATGTATCATCATTCATTTGCTGGCTTTTACTGTATACTCAGTTTGGTATGTTTCATGACAAGTAAAATGTAATTCTTGTTCCCTCATCAGACTGTGACATCCTATTGCCCAGCCAATTTGCGTCCAATTGCGCAAGTTCAGCAGGGTACAGTAGAAGACCTGGATGCATGTGTTAAAGCTGGACAGGAAGCATGGCAGGTAAAATAAACAGCCTTTTATTCTTTATTTATTGATATTGTTTATTCGAGTTTTTATCTAGAAACATGATTTTGAGGTGAAATGCAACTAGGAAGATGTTTGTTTACATTCATACATGCAGTTACTAGAGAGGCCTCCTGGCTTAGTAATAAATTAGGAAAAATGCACGTTAGATGCTGATTTATTAGACGAGATTTTTCAGGTTTGGGCAGATATGCCAGCACCAGCAAGAGGAGAAATAGTACGACAAATTGGTGAGGCACTGCGCGAGAAGTTGGAGCCATTAGGTCAGCTGGTGGCCTTAGAGATGGGTAAGTACAACATAGCAAGGATATTGATATTGGTATATGGCAGTTAAAGTGCTTTTATTTTCCTAATTCTTTTGAGTGATAGGGATGTGAGTAATTCTTATGTGCTTATTTTGATTGTTAATCCATGTAGGCTAATGGGTAATATGTACTGAAATATAGATTAATGATTAATAGCTTTTAAGATATGATAGATCATTATGGTGGTAGTGTTATTAATTTTGATTTTGTAATTATAAACTTATGGTAAACTGAAATAGTATTATTTGGATAGGGGTGAAATTGATAAGGTTACTGTAGGGATAGTAGTGACTCGATAATTATTGATGTATTTGATTTTCAAAACAAATTCAGGAAAAATCAAGCCTGAGGGTATTGGTGAAGTTCAAGAATATGTTGACATCTGTGACTTTGCTGTGGGTTTGTCTCGCATGGTGGGTGGATCAGTACTGCCCTCAGAACGACCAGGACACGTCCTTATGGAGAACTGGAACCCTCTTGGTGTTGTGGGTGTCATCACTGCCTTTAACTTCCCTGTTGCTGTGTATGGATGGAATAGCGCAATTGCCATGGCAAGTTTTTATTTTAAAAGATTTTTATTTTCATTACACTTGTATATGGTTTGTGTTATTTAAATCATATGTTAGTTCTTGTACAGGTTTGCTTCAGTTTACTTTTATTTTCATAGTTGTTGCATTCATAGAATTTTTTTTTACATTTCTTTTGTGACAATTTTGAAAGGAAATAATTTTGGGGATGTAATGATTCATGTTGGATTTATAAGTTTTCACATGCAGTTCAAAATCCTCCTCACTCAGAATAGATATTTGTAGGAATCTCTGTGACTGCAGCAGCATTTCATATATCAGTTAAGTTGATTGATTTATAGATACAGTGGCTCAAGGAAAATAGATAATTTTTTCTATTTCAAGTTTATGTACTGTAACAATTATTGTGAAATCCTGTGTTTATGAATTAAACAATTTGCTACATGTCAGTAATGATGTTATACAGACAATCCTGCTGACATTTTCTAGACACCGTCAGATATCCTAGCAGCACAGAAGCCCTGACAGACAGTATACACAATCTCAAACCTCATTTTCTTAGTCTTAAAGCAAATTAGCCTTTTTATACATATATTATGTAGTTGAATTTTAGGCTTCAGGCTTCTAATGCTCTAATATCCCAAAGGTATGTGGAGACACTATGCTCTGGAAGGGTGCTCCAAGTACGCCATTAGTTTCGGTGGCCACAACCAAGATCGTATCATCTGTTTTGGAAAAGAATAACCTCCCTGGAGCAGTTTCTGCTTTGTGCTGTGGTGGAGCAGACATTGGCACAGCCATTGCCAAGGATGAAAGGATTCCTCTAGTTTCATTCACAGGGTCTACTAAAGTTGGCAATCAGGTGGGTTACACAGTTGGGAACTAAAGGACCAGTGTTTGTATGTGCATGCATTCTTATACCTAATTGCCCAAATTGTTTTAGCAAGATAGCAATGAAGATAATTGAACAATGGCCTCAGTTACACACACACAATCTAGGGCTGACATGTATGATTTACCAAAACAGGAGACTGTCTTTCACAACCAAGTGTTACAAACTATTTCATGTTTACCCTGATTGCTTATATACCCTTGTTCAACTAACTGACAACTTTTTTCTTCATTCACCTTATCACTTCCACTCATTCGATCCAGTACTTGCCATACATCCTACTAGAGTACCAGGCATTAATACCCAAAAGGCTCCTCTCCGTCCTTCTCTTTCCTTCGTGGTCTCTCCCTCACCATTTCTCCACCACTTTTGATGCATAGATTCTCTTCATCAGTGTCATTTTGCTCATACTTTCCAAAATTCCAAACCATTTCTGCAAACCTTGTTCTGCCCTCTCATTCCTATTGTAGTTACTGCAGCACTTGTCTTTGACAGAGTCATTTTGCTCACAATAACCCACTTTATGGTGTATATTATCATGAAGAAAGAGATGGGGCAGCAAGAGTAAAAAACTCTCGATGTAACAAAAATAGTAATCACACATACGGAGGAGGATGCACAAAATAGAAAGCTTGTGCAGTGAAAGGGTAAAACATACCTGTCTTTGCCTGAAAAGACACTGTCCTCTTCCTTATGATCCTTAATGCACCGAGGACTAGCCCCATATCCCACCCTGTGACTCGGTTCAGCCCACATGCTTCCACCCACTGTCATATTTACTCCCAGGTACCTGAAGTTATTCATTCCCTCTAGGTTTTCCCCATTCAACATTCCTCTCAAACTGCCATAGTATAAACCCCCTGTTTGCATCTCATTGCCATACTTTTGTGCACATTTACTGCAAACTTTCTCCATGTTCTCAAACTCCCAAAGTCTCGCCCCAGTTTTTGGAGTTTTTCTCTGGAGTTTGATATCTGCAAATTGCATCTGATTGGCTTTCCATGCCCCAAGTTTTTTTTCCCATAATGAAAACAGGCACAATAGAATATTGATTTTGTATTCCTGAGTTAAGTGCTTCTAGTTTAGGAAAGAAACATTTATTTGCCATACTGGCTTAATCATCTGTACACAAGTTACATAGATTTTTATTTAGTAACTTTTTTATATGATTAGGTGAAGAAAAACTTTAACATTGTCTTTTCTTATGAATTAAGACTTAAGAATTGTAGTAAAGGAAAATGCGTTATCTATTAATTACTCGGTCCTACATAATGGTGTGTTGGGAGAATGGCAGCAGGTGTATTTGATAGGACTGGGTCCTGCAGACTCAGCTGTTTCCTAGTATAGGCACTCAACCACCTACCATGTTCTATAACAGATTACCAGGCAGCTTCATTGAGTCATCCTCTGTGGGAGCTTTCACCTATAAGCAGACAACAGAGCCTATAATGTGTGCAAATTCAACTTTTGATGTTTGATTTGGAAATTACATGTGTAGACTGGTATTCATAGCACCCTGTTCCAGAAATGCATATTGTTATCCGTAGCACCAAAAGGGTTAAGCAACAAGATGACATCACACATTCTAGACACAGATCCACCTTCACCAGAAACCACTCACCCTCTTTCCATCGCTTTTATACATAAGCATAGTTTCCTGTTCCCTTATCTAGGGGTTCCTGCATCTTCAAAATTGTGCTACACTCTGTAACAGAGACAGGATGGACTCCTTTGAAGTGAGAAGTTCTTTGACAAGACTTTGCTCTTTTTCATCAATTGACAATAAAGGAAGTGTCCAGCAGTGCCTTCCAGCTCCATTAATGCCACATACAATTCTCTCTCTTTCTCCAAGAATTTCTTGCACAAACTCTTCCTGCATTAAAATGTTTGCAGATTTCTTTATTTTGGGATGATAAATGCTCTTTTTTTTTAACAGGTTGCGTTGATGGTACAGGAGCGTTTTGGTCGTCACTTGCTTGAACTTGGTGGTAACAATGCAATTATTGTGGATGAAGATGCTGATTCTGAGATGGTTGTAAGAGCAGCCCTTTTTGCCTGTGTTGGTACTGCTGGCCAGAGATGTACTACCACTCGAAGACTTATAATACATGAGACTGTGAGTAAAGTTACTATGTCTTCCTCTACCCCTTACGACTTCAGGAGCTGTGTACCGTAATGTATGTGAGATTTCCAGTCCACCTTAAAGAGATACTTGATGCATTTTTCTAATTTCAGCCATTCACTCCAGTTGTCATTTTTAGGTTTTTAAGTCTTGTTTACCTTATTTAGGCATGTTGGTGGGTGCTTGCTTGAGCCTTGTAGGTTTCATTTTGGACTAAATATCACTTAAATATGCTAAAATGCCAATTGGAAATATCCCAGGATTGTTTTTCAATATCTAATTACCTTACGAGTGACCAACATTGTAATGATTGACTGTATGGATGAACCATATTTGTTGAATACTTAAACAGTATTCAACATTTGCCAATTCACGGTAACATTTAATTTTCTCTCTATTTGTTAGCAACAAACACCTTGTTTCTTTATTTTATATCTGTGCCAAGATCATTTCATTAAGAAAGAGGTGAAAGAACTTTATTACCTTTTCCTCTTACAAATGAAATCCTGGTTTCAAGCTGTGGCTTGTCTTGCTCATCAGTCTTGTTACCCATATTGTCTTCAATTCACTTAGATATATTTGAATACCTAGAAAAAATCCATGAGATAGCTGGATGGCTTTGCAATGTCTTACCTTTTCCTGAATCTCCAGTTGATAGAGTAGACCCAGGTGTCCAGTTTAAAACACTGTATTAATACTATTTGGAATGGCATGCAGTTCAATGTTCCTCTGAGCGTCAAGTAATAATTGATGTCCAATGCCACTAGCTTAGAATGACCTAGAGATTCAGTTAGATTGTTTCTAAAAGTCTGAGAGAAAGTTACACTTAAGATGGAAGGTTAGTGTAAGTATGTTCTTTTTCATTAACCCTTTCAGTTATCCCTTGTTTTGTGTGGGATCACAATATACGATATCACTTTACTGCAAGGAACCATTCTCTACCAGTCCCCCTTTTTATGCAGGCAGAATTTACATCTATGTGGGTATGGCGGTAGAAAATGTACCAAAACATCCCATTTTCCTCTGTATGTTTACTAGTGCACCAAATACAATTTCTGTTTTTGCAAAGTTTTCATAGAACATAATCCACACATAAAGTGAGGAACGGGTGTATAATCAGGCTGAGATTTTATGGAAATGGTTATTGTCCTGAGTTCAGTTAGGTCACTTATGAAATTGATTAACCCAAGAGAACACATTTATGGGGATCCAGTTATGTTTTCTATCATGTCCAGAAAACAAGAGCATAGTATGTTTTATTTCTTTCAATAGATGGCATTACAAGCACTCACATCTGCAGACAGCAGCATGGTGAGGCATCTCTTAGAGGAGGCCCAAGCATATGCCTTATTTTTGCTTGCTTTTCCACTTTTTTTCCCAGTATGCTGAGTGATGTATATGACAGTGAAGACTATGGAGACATAAGAAGATAACACCTCATCCAATGAGGAAACACGCTCCTACTCTGATAGTTCAGCATTTATTTATATATGCAGACAATATCAAGGCAAAGGATCTCTTAGAGAGGTGCAATCATCTAGTTTATTTCTGCCTTTCCACAATTTTTCAATCACAGTATGTGAAGATGAATATAACAGTGATGGCTGTACTGACTTACAATGAAAATAATACTTAGAGATAAAACAATCTCCAACTCATGTAGTCCACTGATGCTTTGGGGTGAACTAAAGTAAACTTTACTTGGTATTGCACCTGCTCAATCATCTGTTTTTGCAGATAGTAACTGTCTTATATACATATATATATATGAACATTAGAATATGTAGTTGTATTTGTGCAGTTCCCTTGATGTAGAAATTGAATGGATGAGTTAATAATTCAGGAGACAAGCACGTTTGTAAAGCAGAGGTTAAGAGCAGCATCTTAGGGTTATCAAAGTGATATATTTTACGTTATCAAATGTAATGTGATGATAGGATTTTTACATTTCTTAAAGATGTCTTTTTTCTTAGGTATTTCTATTGACTTCTACAGTCTAAAGTTCAAAGGGTACATTTTGTATTTTTGACATTATTATTTTCATTCATTGTATTTACATGGATTTGCAATAATTGTGTAAATCATCATGTAATATTTTTTTTAAATGTTAACTCAAGCAAAATGTTTTGTGTTGTTTTATTAGTTTGTGCATATTTTCAAAACCGAATTACAAAAATATTCATGATTACTTGGAACACAAAGAAAAAAAGTGTAAGGGAAGGGGCTAACCATTCATTATAGCAGCTGTAACTTTTAAGACTTTTTGAATGTTTGTCTTCTTTGCTGTTTATGCCCAGTTCAGTAGTTTGAATTGAAATTAATCTCCTTACAGCTGTATGACACAATAGTTGAGCGTCTAGTCAAGGCATATGGTAGTATCATGTCACGTGTTGGAGATCCTCTTGATGAAGGTGTATTGTATGGTCCCATGCATTCACAGCAGGGCATTGATGGGTATTTGGCAACTATTGAAGAAGCTAAAGCTCTTGGAGGTATGTATTTTGGTAGTGTATTATAGAATTTCCTGTACCCATGTATATTTATGTATAGAACTTTCCTTAAACCACATTCCCAGTGACCATCCTTCCTTAGGCATTGTTTGAGAAGTTTTTCTCCATTTTCAGATACTTTGGGAACCCATGTCCACTTTTTCATTAAGATCCTAAGCAAAATGATATAATTGTTTGCATCAAAACTTCCAAAGCAGTTACACATTTCCTCCCAAAATTCACTCCTTTCACTGCTCTTACTTTCTAGTGCATAAGTACTAACAGTCATTTTAAACTACATTGACTATAAAGTACTTGGTCAGAGCTGGGGATAATTCAGACGAGGAAGGCATAGGTGTCTGGAAGTTTGTTTCACAATATTACACTGAATGTAGGTTGAGGATGTGTGTAAGTGATTTGAGAGGCTGCATGTACTTGATCCTCCCCGTGGAACTGGAAATGGAGTTAATGTTGATCAGGGGATATATTTATAAATTACTGATGTGTGTTGTTCATTTTCCATCTTTTCAGGCAAGGTTATGTTTGGTGGTAACATAATTGACCGTGAGGGTCACTTTGTAGAACCAGCTATTATCACTGGTTTACCACACAACTCTCCTGTAGTTCATCGAGAGACTTTTGCTCCCATTGTTTACATCTTAAAGTGTTCCTCAGTTGATGAAGGTATTAAGTGGAATAATGAAGTTAAGCAAGGTCTCTCCTCTTCTCTCTTCACTCAGAATCTAGGAAACTTGTTCAAGGTGTGTGTTATTAACCTTTTTCTTGTGTTCAAATTTCTTTTTTCATATTTTTGGGAGTGAAGTCCTTGCATTTAGTGTGAGATAAGAATCTTTGTTTTTCATTATCCATTCAATTTTTTCTCTAATCAAGATTACCTTATTCCTTTGTAGGTATCATTTGATATTGTATGTTACCTCTGCATTATCATAATGTTTCTCCTTCAACAGTGGCTTGGTCCTAAGGGCTCTGACTGTGGTATCATCAACATAAATATCCCTACTAATGGTGCTGAGATTGGTGGTGCTTTTGGAGGGGAAAAGCATACTGGAGGTGGCAGAGAGTCTGGTTCAGATGCTTGGAAACAGTATATGCGTCGCTCCACCTGTACCATCAACTATACCAAAGAACTTCCTCTTGCTCAGGGTATCAAGTTTGAGTAGGCCATTATTGGACTACCTGATGAAACTTTCTTTAGGTTGATTGATGATCTGAGTGGATCGCATATCAGTGATAGAACATAGACAGACTTGGTCAGAATTGCCTTATTTGTATTGAGAATTCCAACTTACAGTAGTAAGTTACTGGTTCTTCCAACTTAAGCTAAATATAATTTTCCATCATCATACCCTGAAGACCAAAATTACATTGGTAAAAAAGCAACTTTATTTAGATTTAGTTGTGGACAAAATCAGATTTCAGGTAAATTCTTTATGATGCTACATGTAGTGTTGTATTGTTCCAATACAGTTTATGTTTAATAATTTAGATCATAGATCATAGAAAAGTTAAGCAGTTTGGCATGTTCAATACCCTCCGAACTACAAATTCCCAAAGAATATTTTATATAAAAAGGTACATTATTTTTATGCACTTGACTTGTTTCCTTTTCTACTCACCTGTTATTCTAAATGAAGAATAAATAAATTTGATAATTCATTGACTTCTTTTATCCCTGTATTTCAGTACGGATATCTGTTATTATTGTTTCACCTGTGACTGCCATACTCTGGTGGAGTTACACCCATGGCATTTTTATTATCTGATCTTTACTGTCTTCCTGTCCTTACAAAATTTTATCTTTTTAGGTTGAGGAATACCTTTTGTGTGTTTTAGCTAAGCATAAAGAGCAAGCTAATAAACGGTAATCTTGAATTTAAGAAATTGATATGAAAACTGTAAACACTGATGTTCATCATACTATTCACTTGAACAACTTTAGTTGACTATGCCTTCAGGGAAATAAACTAAGTAGTGTATTTAAGGGCTGAAACTGCTGAAAAGAACTGCAGTTAATTGAGGTTTAAGATGGTTCTGACACTAATGGCATTCCGAGCTTATATGATCTGTAGAGACCTTAAACTACTGTATGGATATGGGTGATGTAAGGCTTTCTCAAACCGTGCTTCAGTTAATATTTTACAATGTGGACTGATGCTGAGATAAAATCAAGTGTATGTTGTCAAAAGTCAGAGTCAAACTAGATGGATTCAGCTATATTGGAAAATAGCCTAATGTGAAGTTAGTCTTGCAAGTGTGTGACCTAATACAATATGATCAGATGATGCTATCCACATAAAAAGTAAACAGAGTAGATAATGATTTCATGTGTCTGACACGAATTGTTGCAATGGTACCTATTCCTTAGCTTTACTTGAATGCCACTTATGGAATAAGACTTTCATAGTTATGAAATGCAATAGTCCACCATCAAAAATTCTTTGACCTTGTTTGGCAGTTTTAAAGCAGGCAGTCATTTTGCATCAGTTACTCATAGGATAAGGAAAGGGTATGCGTGAACACCATCCTCGATTTTGAACTTAAAGGAATGTTTCAAGAACATCAGATCAAAAGAGATTGAGAATGGACATTTTCTGAATGTGATATTGGTTGAATGTATTTCAAAAGGACTAACTATTATTATTTTTATCATACTCTGTCGCTGTCTCCCACGTTAGCAAGTTAGCGCAAGGAAACATATGAAAGAATGGCCCAACCCACGCAAATACACATGTATATACATAAACGCCCACACGCACATATACATACCTCTACATTTCAATGTATACATACATATACATACACAGACATATACATATGTACACATGTACATATTCATACATGCTACCTTCATCCATTCCCGCTGCCACCCCGCCACACGTGAAATGGCACCCTCCCCTTCCCCACATGCATGCAAGGTAGCACTAGGAAATGACAACAAAGGCCACTTTTGTTCACACTTAGTCTCTAACTGTCATGTGTAATGCACTGAAATCACAGCTCCCTTTCCACATCCAGGCCCCACAAAACTTTCCATGGTTTACTCCAGATGCTTGAAACTAGAAAAATATGCAAATTAAATAAGTTTGTTGCATACTGACAATTTTAGTATTAGGTGATACCCATACTTTACCATTCATCAAGGACCCATTACTGGTTCTTGCAAGCAAACCTTTCCTTTACAGACCATCATCCAACCCAGCATCTCCAATTTACTAGCCAATGACTCTAAAGTTGAAATACATGAATCCTATCCATAATGAAGGTAACAGTTAAATTCAGAGTTCATGTTTGCTCAACAACATTAGTCAAATGAAACAATAGTTTAGTCTTGATTTATAGTACTTGATACATGAAAATGGGAGTGCATTATGATGACTGATTAATGTTATTAAAATCTGAGCATCAACTGGTCAGTATAAAACTTAGATAATGGAAAGTAAATATCAGTAGGTAAGTATTACAATAATCATATATTCTGTGCAGTTTATATTATCTTTATCATTATTATTCCAAATCCAAGTGTACTGGTGTGTAATAGATTAAGTTCATATCACATGGAAGTTGGTGGAATCAGCATACAGGATCAGCACAATCATGAGCAATATCTTAATGTGTTATGACAGAAGGAAGTCATAGAATAGCAGCGTTATTATTCCCTTTACTCACCTGTCAGTTGAGATAGATCCTTTGACCTGCCACTCTTGTATCCTCCATAACATGTCATGACCAATTGATTCCCAACATACTTTGGTG
Organism: Panulirus ornatus; assembly: GCF_036320965.1. Lineage (NCBI taxonomy): Eukaryota > Metazoa > Arthropoda > Malacostraca > Decapoda > Palinuridae > Panulirus > Panulirus ornatus. The sequence continues at coordinate 13,426,003 of NC_092273.1, forward strand.
AAGTACCTACCTTTCAAGAATCAATTCACTAGATCTGTTCATGTTTTTACTGCCTTGCCATTCTGCCACGGGAATAGAATTATCTCAGTAAAGTTGTGATAATTGTGAATTTATCTTAAGGATAATAAAGGTTTGCTCATTTTATTAAAGATTAGCCATTTGACATTTAATCCCTTTAATAATGCACTTACAGTTTTGTAAGAATTGTCATGAAAATTATGGAACCTCATCCATAATTAAATCTAATACATTTTTTATTTAAGAGGGAAGCAGAACAGGGTAGCAAAATAGATTCATCTTGTGTTTTCATTTGTTCATCCCATCAAATTTTTGGCGATAGATTTCCTATATTTTCATTACCGTTTTTCTCCATGGACGGTACACGTTACTAAAGCTGGGTGTTATGGCTATCTGAATTATCTTAGTTACCACTATATAATATATGCAATGACTGTCACTGTGAGGTTGCATAGGCAAAATTTCCTCCAATATTTTGGAGTTTGAAGAAAATTGACGCTTTTCAGCTTGAGCTGACATAGTAAATCTTGTGGTGTTAACTGTTTAGTGTGAAGATTGCTGCTTTTCTCCAGTTTGTCACAGAAGTTTTATGCTACCTATTCACAATCAAGGGAGCAGAGTTACCCCAAGAGCTTAAATTGAAATTGACCTGTCAAAAACGAAATCTCGTTTTACACAACCACCATCAATGTTGATGCTTATAAATCAGAATATCATTCGTTTTATAGAAATAATATGCAATATTCATTAGTCTTAAGTTGCGAATGTACCTTGAAGAGACGTGATCACTTGCCATCCGAGGTTAATGACTGTTGCAAGCGAAGCCAGTTGCAAGGAAACTGTGAGGAAAGGTATAAGAAGTGTAGATGAATCTACGTTTTCGTTAGCCCTGTACTAGCATGTTTTCTTTATTTAGGGCCAATGACGTGTAATAAAAGCTCCACCCACGCGCGCATGGGTCGACTTGGTATATATAGGCTTAATTTGTAAGGTTTTCGTGCGAAACTACTGTCTTCACATGAGTCAAAACATACATGTTAAATCATGTGGATATGCATTTGCAAGATAAGGCTTATAAAATGATAAGATGAAGTTCACTGGCTTTTTTTTCCACTTGGAGAATACAAGAATCAGGTAAACTATATGTAATTTTAAGGTCACCGTCTCTGTATTACAGTGTACCAGGGAAGCGTTCATTCCTTTCCTTCCGCAGGTGAGATCTAAATTGATTTAACTATGAATTGTTTGAAGAGGACTGAGGATGTATGTCATTGGATTCAGTGGCTGTTCCGCTAAATTGTGTCAAAACCTATACAAGAGTGGACTAAAAATGATCATATTGGATCTAATATGGCTCCCAACTATCATGCTGTTATTAAACTGGAATACATGTATACCGAGTACGCGGTGAAAATTCCAACAAGAAAATTTCTGCGCAGACCCGTTTAAAATCTACTCCTCATAGGACAAGTCTTAAGTCCGTTAAGTATCGAGGCTTCATCGGTTGGTTCGAGGTTTTCATTAACTCCCAAGTATGACCCGCTTAAATTCTACTCCTCATAGGACAAGTCCTAAGTTCGTTAAGTATCGAAGCTTCATCGGTTGGTTCGAGGTTTTCATTGACTCCCAAGTATGAACGAAGCCGTGCTGAACCGAGTGAACAGACTTCGAACCCGTTCCTTCAGGTCATTCGGGGCCACGTCTTTATTTACATCAGTGATCAGTGAGAGGAAAAACAGGTGAAATAAACCGAACTTTTTGACAGTAATTGTTCGGTTGGTATATGGAACAGTGACTTTAACCAGTGTATAACGGACTGATGTTGTGATCTTGTGATTTCAATGGACTACCCTTTATTTTCAAGTCGATAGATGTGTTGGTCATCAGCAAGATCAGAGTGTGCACTTCAGGCCCAGGTCAGTACCAAGTTCGTGAAGTGATTAAGAGTAATGTACAATATCAGTTGGCATAGTTTATGACATATTACAGTAAGAGGAGGTCTATTATGTCTACGATGCCTGAGGAATGTCATTCAATTATTATTACTGGTTTGTTTCCATGGGATCCTTATAAATTTCCCTTATTTTTTCATTTCGTAGGATGAAGAAACTAACTGCAATGGTATTGCTCTTGAGACATACCGACATAAGAACAACATCAATGAAGTATTTCCAACCACGATGCAGTTGAATTGCCCCCAGTTATCACTTTGGCCAAGGATAGAATTGTTAATGACAGGAGATTTTAATATCCGGTGGGTGGAAGTTCTTTATTGCTGAATTAATCGTTATTTCTTTATGTCTAGTAATAGTCAATTTTAGTTCGGCATCGAAGCTAGCTATTGAAAATGCCTTCTCATGGTTTCTGTACTTTATATACTTCGTTATGATTACAGAAATACAAGTAGAGCATGTTTTGTAGCATTACATTTTATCAAGCTGTATTAGATAAGGTAATATGGGATGATTATATGTATCGGGAAAAATATGAAGTTATTTACCGTTAAAGCGGGTACCATATCTGTAAAAGGCAACGGAATTTTTATAAATTCCGTTGCCATAATGAGTAGAAACATACCTGTATTACCTTTTTCGCCGCTGGTCTCTGCCATTTTATGTATTTTAGCTGAAATATTGAAAATTAGTGAATAGTGACTGTAAGAGATGATGATTGAGGTATTCAATGAGTCTGTTGATTTTCTTCCAGTGTATTACCTGGTGTTATTGAAGTATAATCCTTCTTTCCCCGGTGACATTATTCATCTTATTTAATATCTTACAGTAAAATATAATGCTCCAAATCAAGCTACATAGGTATTTCTGTAACCATAAAATGTACAAAGGATGTAAATCATAGGTAGGCCTTCCCCGAAGGTTGTTTAATGCGGAGCTAAAATGACTTTTACGTTTTTGATTACGATTTTAATGCTATGTGTAATATAGTGGAAACTTTTAGAATACAGGAATAAATTGTTTTTGTATTTTTGTGGTTCTGAACGGGATGCAAGTGACTGTATTCTGTGGCGAAATATTATTATTTTGCCCTGATTATTATTTTGAATAATGATATTGAAGACTTTAATAAAACAACATTTGATAATATCTGATAAGATACTGTAGCGTATTATCAATAGATTTAAACACAACTACAGAGAGTATATTGATATTCTTTTTGTAAATATGCGGCAGCCTGAAAACTGGAAAGTATATTGGATTATAGTATGTACAGTAATATGTAAACAGCACTCATAATGTGATCGCGTGAGACAGAGACTTTCTGTCAAGTAGTTACGTTTAGTGTAATTATTTGATAGCCATTTTTTCTGATCATAAAGGTGCCAAAAGATGTAAATAGCGCTTGGGAGCATCACTTAAAAAAAAAAAAAGAAAATTGTACGAAGAGTATTCAGTTCTCAAACGGAAGATGTTTTTCCATGCATAGACCCGTCAGATATTGCAATGAAATCCGTAATCTTATATTTTTTCTTGACTGCAGATTGTAATGGTTGTTTATTATCAGTCGTCCATATTCAGAATGTTTAAAAACCGTTATTTATTGGCTAGAATTTGGCCTATCGACTGCCTAGGTCATTTAAGCCAACTTCGTTATAACCAAAAAGGGAAACTGATAATATTTGTTAACCACTCATTGCATACACGGCCTTTCTTGGGAACTTGTGTGTAAGCATTTGCCAGTACTAAGCTTCAGAAGGGCTTTTTATTTGAGATACAACCTGTTCTCGGATGTGCCATTTGTGGGACAGGTCAGGTGAGTGTGCCCCAGGGTTTCATTACTGGCACAGGTCGAGTGTATTTTTGGGGGGGTTGCCATTACAAGCACAGGCCGGTCCGTGCTCTGTGGGTGGTTGTGTTTGTTGTGCGAGTTGTGATGCCTGGGAACTGGTTAGTTGTTTGGACTTGACGCCATTATCAACTGGTAGGAATAAATATTTAAGGCAGTCGACGCGGTTACAATCACCACCTGAAAATTCTTAAAGATGATTCGTAGACCATACACGGCCTCACAGGATTTATTTCTTAGCTCTTCGAGATTTAGAGCAATTTTCTCGATACATATTCTCCGTAAAGCAGTGTGAATAATCGTATTCGATGTAACGACTTGGTTTACATAAGATTCATATTTCAACGTGGATTTTGTCGTTTTCAGAAGGTTGCTGCCCAAGACCATGAAGTGAGATTCAATTTGACGTAGATCTGTTACGTGGCGATTGCATCTGACGTCAAGGCTGGCTGAGTGAACGGAGCCTATTCATTCTCATCATATACAATAAGATTAAGGTAAACCACCAATTTCTGTGTTCAGATATTTAGATTAGGTTATTTTTCTCGCTGTTTCACACTTTAGCGACAAAGCTCCAGGAACAAACAAAAGGCCGCATTTCCTTACATTCCATTCTCATGTGCCTTGGTACAATCGTCTCCTGTATGTAACATCGTTCCAAATCATTTTATTCCGTGCACGCCTTTCACCTTCCTGCATGTTCTGCGTTGTTTACTCTCGACATTAGAATAGTTCAGAAGCTTGAAAGTTGTGATTAGGTCTCTCGTACTCTTCTTATGTTTTCTCCATAGCAAATCTATGGCCTTTAACCTCTCCCTGTAACTCAGGTTAGTGGTTATTAGCATTGTGTAATGGGGAGAGTTTTGCACTCGTGTTGCCCCGTCTCTTAACAGTGAATGTATGTGTGTACCATGTGTTTACACTTAAGTATACCCATGTTTACACACCAACCTAAGCCAGGTATCAAGATATTATATAGACTAACCACAAGTGGAGGGAGGATCAATGTCTTGGTTGGGTGTGGGTCGACTGTCGCGCCCAGGATTCGAACCCATTATCACGGATTATATTCAGTAACGCTAACCATTACGCATTGAGGCAAGTGTATGTGTGTGTGGGCGGGGGGGGGGGGGATATTATCATTTGTATATTACGAGAAGAGGCTCCACCTCCTACTTTTTCTCATATAGTATTAGCCTCGTGTACCTATTATGATATCACTTCAAACTTTTGATTACTGTCACCGTTCACAGTTTCATAACTTAGCATTCTAAGTAACTATGTATTTTTTACTGCACGAGGAAAGGCCCATCTCAGCATTTTTTATGGTAACAAACGTTACAGGAAACTGAATGCCTATATATATATATATATATATATATATATATATATATATATATATATATATAGAGAGAGAGAGAGAGAGAGAGAGAGAGAGAGAGAGAGAGGAAGATGAACAGCTGGGTGAACTGCTTCGTCCAAGATTCGAACCTTTTCCAGTTTTGACTCCAGGCGGCCCGTGCTTGCGTCACGGAGGTCCATTCTGTACTGTCATACAGCTATTCTAAACTTCTTGCTCTCCTCATTAACATTTTCTTTTACTCAGTTTATTCAATTCATCCATTACTTTTAAACTATGAAAGTACTTATTTACGTCATTTCTACCAAGTTCTTACCTCTGTATCATGTTATGTCCTCTGGTTGTTCCTGCCTTGCATCTTTCGGAGAAGTGGTCGTTGTCTTCGTCATGAAGCTGGCTTAGTATTTTTAAAGGTTGTGATCAGGGCAGCCCTCACTCTTCTCCCTTCCTTGTTGGGCAACTAACCTCTCTTGATTTATATACCATCTTTGTTGCTCTTCTCTGGAACTTCTCTCTTGGTGCTTTGTGCTTCATTAAATACGATGACTAGAGTTAAGCACAATCAAATTTTAGCATAATCTCGGATGTGAAATAGCTTGCTGTATATATATATATATATATATATATATATATATATATATATATATATATATATATATATATATATATATATATAATTTCATACTATTCGCCATTTCCTGCATTAGCGAGGTAGCGTTAAGAACAGAGGACTGGGCCTTTGAGGGAATATCCTCACCTGGCCCCCTTCTCTGTTCTTCTGAAAAAAAAAAAGAAATGCAGTTCTAATATTTGCCAGCAGGCAGTTTGTCACCACTATTCTCCCAATGTGGAGGTCTGGCAACACCTTCAGTACGATGTAAACTCCCAAGTCTCACACACATACCTGCTGGTTGTTTTTCACTAGATAATATTCATGCCGAGGCCATTTTCCACGCTATCCCATTCTCTTTTATGTTTACTCGCGTTGAATTTCATTAGCCATATGGTGGATCAACTTCAGAGTTTGTTTAGATCCCCTTGCAATTTGACGCAATCCTCTTCACTTTTTACTTCCCTCATGACATTGGCATCATCGGTAAACATATTCAGTTATGAATAGTCATGGCAAGTGTGTGTGGAAGCGTTGTCATGTTTTCAATTGGTGATACATTAATGGGTGATGTACGCATTTTGTTCATGATTTGATAGCACACGCTACCACGACTGCACTAGTGCATTCGCTGTTGTCATTTAGGCTTAAATATGAGTCTGTACAAGCTATATGTATGCTGAATATTTATATGATATGTTTAGCTTTTGGGCTGAAAGATTAGAACGCTCTACACTAGAACCGCCGTGTACATTTGATGACGGGAAAGGTGAACTAGGCTAGGCCCCAGGCTTATAGAAATCTCCCTCGCTCTTTCCATCAAGTGTCGCTCATGTGTTCAAGTATACGACCATTTGAGAAGAGAACGATTACATTTGAACCCATATAGTACTATTTGAACCCGTATAGTACTATTTCAAGGACCTCAGTCTATTTTTAAGGCTGGAAATAACACATTGGTGTCCGTGAGTGAGAGCGTCGTCTCGATCTTAGGCTTAGGTGTGGCCGACCGCCACGCGTCCCAGTGGAGGCGGGTAGCATTAAGCGGTCTGTACTGCCTTACCCTCCCTTCTTATTGTGAGCAGCTTGAGGATTTTAATCCCTTAATAATGTCGTGTTTTAACCCCTGAAAAAATCGAAGATTGATATATGGAGGAAATGATATCGTATAGTAGATGCATGGATCCAAAACCAGCGAGTCTTTTATTTTGTTATTCATTCCCTCTCTTGTTCTTGTCATTTCTAATTAGACTCAAGATTCAGTTTATCCTCCTGACCTCGTTTTCCACACACTCGGCGTCTAGATGAAATGAATACTGAATGCTCTCACGACGTAGAGCCACAAAGATAATCACGAGGTTAAATAATGAGGCCTGTTTCTCGAGGGTTGAGGTCAGCCGAGCGGCGTCGGCTACGACCACAACCGCAGGAATTTCAGCGAGTGACGCTCCTGACCAGGGGATATCAACTGACGGCCAAACCGTCACTCCCTTCTCCTGGAGCGATGAATTCTGTCCGCCTAGCTTGCTGACTGTCTCGGTTTTTGTAATCAATACCCATGGACAGGAATATGCATAGGGGGTAGAGAAAGACACGCGAGAGTGGAACAAGAGCCGTTATAATTTCATATACTGGAGCGTATAGTAGTACGAGGTGGAAGTGAACCAGCCATCATTCTGCTGGAACTAATAGATTGACGGCGAGCGTTCCTGTCTCTGCTTCCTCGTGTGCACTCCTCTGGAGACGATCACGGTACAAGGAGTACTTTCGGAAATGTGCCACGAACGTGCTGGTTTCGGACGTTGAGGTGTGCTGATTTCTCGAGACTGGATATTTTAGTTTTCCTCAAAACACACACACACACACGTACATATACACATACTGGAAAGGATCACAATTTCGCGCGTGATCAAGTATACTCCTATGAGTCTTGGACAGTCACGTGTTTTCCAAATGGCGTCCTAGCTACGTCTCTTCGATGTATATCAACTGACTGTTATATTTCTCTCTTGTGGCTCCCCTGATGATGTGATTATTCCACGAAAGTGCACTTGGGGACTTATCGTGTTTCATTTTCCCCGTGGACTCATAGGAATATACACATACACAGGGGTTCTCCTTGATGTAGTGGTTAGCGATGCCTACCATGAGTCAGGAGGGGTCCGCCTGGGTTCGAATCCTAGGCTAGGCAGCTGTTTCATAGCCAACCCAGTTACTCATCCTCCTCTGGGGGCTGGTCCATAGATAGGTACCTGACTCGGCTGATTGGTATATATATATATATATATATATATATATATATATATATATATATATATATATATATATATACAGGCAGAGGAATAAAGACGTGGTATATATTATATACAAGGTTAGAAGACAGGTCAATACAAGTATAAAACTCTCTCACCGTGACACACACACACCAGATCTAAGACACTATGAGAAATTTCATTAAAAATGGACCTAAATCCATAGCTCATGTTGTTGTTGATAACAGGGATTATAAAATATTGCCAGTAAACATCCTGAGGATAATTATCAATGATGTAATACAGCAGTTGATGTAGTTACACTCATTTATTATAGTTATTACGATAAGAATGATGTTGGACAGTGATTGAATAGTATATTACAAATTAAAGAGAAATATATTCCATTTTATAAAGAAATAGTGATTTTATTATTATTATATGTTTTATGATAATGATTATTATCACTATTATTGTTATAGCGATTATTATTATTATTATTATTATTATTATTATTATTATTATTATTATTATTGGACTAACATTTTTAGATTAGTCTCCCCAGCAATACCCTATTTTTTTCGAAGCAATAACTCAAGGAGAAAGAAAAACAATGTTAAGTCTCCAAACATTTTATTCCCTACATAGTACATTGATTGGTCACGCCACACGACACCCAGTGGGCGTGGTGGTGGGGGGGGGGGGTAATGGTTGAATCTGGACACCACAGGACAAACAACGTTGTTAGTTAAGGACAAACCATATGCGTATTTACATTGTTTGAGCTGCTAACAAAGTACACCACAGAGGCTACACTCTTTCTCTATATATATAACGTGTAGTACACCTGGGACTGTATACGGAACGTCACACAAGTGTGCACAGCTGTAGCCTTAAGGAGTTGGAATGGAGTTTTTAAGTGAACTTAAGTATGTAGGTCAAGCTTGAGTATCACTTATAAATGGAGTGGTGGGGGGATTTTATATATATATATATGTATATATATATATATATATATATATATATATATATATATATATATATATATATATATTATATATAGCACGTCCTTTTGAGGCAAGAAACTTCAAGACTTTTTCCCAGTCGGCGCTCGAGGGTCGGCTGTACACATCGTCAACTTAATCCACCTAATACTGACCTGGCCCTCAAGCGTCGACAGCCTTACCTTAAAATTAATGATAATGATAATTATGAGAATTTCAGGTGAGTTCTTCAAAAAAAAAGAATTAATAAGTAACGGATGGGACTCATAAATCGTAAACAGCAGGTCATGTATAAAGCAAGACAATCCTAGAAAAAAAAAAGAACTTAGTGTTTTCGTTATTATTTACATTTATGATGCAAGACATTCGACAACAGCAGTATTCACATAGGGAGGAATGAGAGAGAGAGAGAGAGAGAGAGAGAGAGAGAGAGAGAGAGAGAGAGAGAGAGGAAACGCTTCCACGCACATACGGCATCAGTCATGGGGGTGGACTGGCGAGCGGCTGCTGCTGGTTTCTTCTCCTCCTCCTCCTCCTCCACCAGCAGCTCCTCTCTCCCTACATACATGCCCTGTTCTCATGGCTGAGCTAGCGGTACATCAGCCGGCCCGACATTAATGTGTGACTTGGTAGAAACACTAGCATTAGCACCCGCACTAGAACCAGTGTCTAGAGCACTTAAACCGCTAGCATCAACGTCTAGAGTGCAAGAATTACCAGCACAGTAAGCGTCTATGGTACTAGGGTTCATACTAGTGTCAACTCTAGATCTAGCGTCTGTAGTACTAGAAAGGGCGTATGGCAAGCGTCTAGGGGGCTAGAATCATTGCCACCACGATGCACACGTCTGAGGCATCTTGACAAAATGTGACATTCTCTCTCTCTCTCTCTCTCTCTCTCTCTCTCTCTCTCTCTCTCTCTCTCTCTCTCTCTCTCTCTCCAGATGTAATAACAGAAGCCTCTTTATATGCCTCATAATATAAAGAAGAACTTGGACAATAAATATACATTATAAAGTGCCATACATCCTCATATATATATATATATATATATATATATATATATATATATATATATATATATATATATATATATATATATATATATTAGGCTTATTACACTTACATAGCTTATTGCAGTGTCAAGCAATACACATACAGAACACTAAAACAAAATGAGTCTACATAGGTCATCATATACAGGGGTCATAAATATATACGTTTATATATATATATATGTATATATAAAAACACACGCAACTGGTACAAAAGTCCATAAGTTTTATTCCTATATCTCTCTCTTTTTTTTTAATCGTACTGGGCCTTACAAGGATGGGGGCATTGTAGAATATGAAATGAGGATGTATCACTGACAAGACGGGCGGGTGGGCACGTCTGGCTCCCATTGCACTACGTGTCCCTTATCCTGATGTGTGGTGAAAGACACGTTACTCTACCACACCGTCGTGCACGTTAGACTGGCCTACACAAGACTGGCAGAGGGAGAGAGAGAGAGAGAGAGTGATACAGCTGTACACAGACTCAAGGTCCGAGAGACGGGGGCTCTCGATCCTGTACTGTGTGGTTGAGGGGAGTGGAATCCACAGGGCTTGAAGGCTTTCTGTTACTGGTGGAGGTGTGTGTGTGTGTGTGTGTGTGTGTGTGTGTGTGTGTGTGGCTACTGTAGGCCCGGGCTAGGAAGGCACGTGGAGGGGGAGGGTGTGAGGGAGGGTAAGGTCTCTATATCTCGTCTTTGTCTCAGTCTCTTCGGCCTCCTCCTCCTCCTCAGTGTCAGTAATCCTCCCGGAGGCAGTTCAACTCTACGGCAGTGGAGCACAGCCTCCGTGGACTATGGCATGGCTACAGTTTTCTCTGGATTATTTGTTACGGTGTAATGGACTCTTTTTTTTTTTTTTTTTTTAGGGGGATAGGTGGGTGGGAGTAGATGGCACAAATAAATAGAGATGAGTAGCGCTCCTGACTGAGGGTCACATGCAGGTCAACAGCTCTAAGCCCCTACGAGGGTCGTGTGTGTGTGTGTCATACGATTGTCGTGGTGTCTAGGTCACTCGTTTACGTGGTGGTTCTAGCGGTGTGGGGGAGTTGGGGAGAGGAGAAGAGATGTGACAATGGTACACGAGGAAACTCTACCGTTCCTGGAGTGAGGAGTAACAACATTACACACACACAGTGGCGACTGTGTGGTCACGAGAGTGGTTGTCTGGAGTGGTATTAGTGGCGATGTTTTGGTGGCAGTAAAGTTCGATTGAGGTTGGGCTACAATTGTCGGTTAGCGAGGTGAACGTCCGTGCCTTAGTTTCATTGATGTCTGTGTTATGCAACCTGTGACCGGCGCCGTGGAGGGGCCCCGGGGGGCGACGTGGAGTGGGTTGGTATGGTGTATGGGTCACAGTGGCAGTAATGATGGAAGGTGACAGGGTGTGCGAGGGTGTTGCGGAGGCACCGGTGGCTCCGACTGCGTCGTTTCTGGGCGGGGTGGGCGTGCTGGCGGTGGATGGGAGGATTTTAAGACGCGCGGAACGCGCCGGTCGTGCCAGTCTGCGACGGCGTCCCTGACCTCGACACCGACCAGAGCCGCGACAGCTCCCTGTGTCGCCCCGTCCTTCCGTGCCCGGCTCAGTCAGCCCGTCTTGCTAGCATTTGCCTCTCATTCATTACACATCTCGCACGTCCTCGTTTTACAGTTCCACACCCTCCCCCATGAATTATGGAGACATCCAGAGGTAGTAATGAGGAACCGGGTGGCCCAAGTGTGTCTTGCGCAGCCACAAGCAAGCCCCCAGATCGACGATGTTAGGGCCAGGCTGTGTGGCCACAGCTGAGGCAGTCACTGTAACATGAACCTTGTACCCAGAGTGCGCACCGCCCTCACTCTTACGTATTCAGACCGTCCTCCCTCACACTCCGCCTCCCTCCCTACAGATGACATCCTCTCCTCCCTCCTTCTTCCCTTTCTTCTTCTCCTCCTCCTTACACTTTTATCACTAGAGTCTTATCACTCGACACTCCAGTGTGAGCCAGACTGCCTCGTCCACTCACCAACTGACGCGACAGGCTTGACCTCCTCTTATCAAACACTGCAGACGACAGGTCAGTGCCATCGCTTGGTGAACACACTGACGGTATGATGTATGTGCCCCGTCGATATATGGTGCTTCTGTGAAAGTACTGATGCATGAGTTTGTATGGACGTACACACGAGCGAGCACACACACACACACACACACGTGCCGGGGGTTAGGGGGGAGAAGAGAGACGAGACCGGACCAAAGTCTTGCGAGAGCCATCCCTCCCGTAGAACCAAGAGGAACGTCTTGCCAGAGACCCTCTCTCTCTCTCTCTCTCTCTCTCTGTGTCTCTCTCTCTCTCTCCCTCTCTCTCTCTCTCTTCTCGAGGACCTGGAAAAGAAGAAAAGGGACGTTGATATGTAAGTTCAGAAGGACATTGTCTAACATTGCTGGAAACAAAGGAAAAGTCGTTAATGTGTTTTAAATTGTTCTCTTTTAAATGGCCCATTCGTTTACAGGTACGTTCTTTGACGTGCTTATTTTGCCTCCCAGTTGTAAAGTAGGTTATTTTTTATTTAGATACACTTGACTATGCTATAATTAGGTCTATTACGAACAATCCATTAGAAGAGAAGGTCCAAGATAGTTTAGGGTGAACAGTTGATAGATACACATTGGTGGAAATTAATACAAAGATAGTTTAGGGTGAACAGTTGATAGATACACATTGGTGGAAATTAATACATAAAGCAGGAAAAAATGGGGGAAATATTATACACTTTCGTACATTCGTCCAGTGGAAGAGTGTCAAGGAGTCGTTGATGTAAATGTTGTTGTGAGATATAGTGAAGGTAGTCCCAGGTAGGTAAGTAAGTAGGGAGGTGAGGGGAGGGTTAGGTTGGGTTGGCCTTGGTACAGAGCCGCACGAAGTACAGCGCCGGCCTGGTTATTACATAAGTTGCTGCTGGCGGTGTAGCCTCCGGAGACCTGCGACATTGACTGCCGGCCGGAGGGGACTTGGGTGATCCGTCCCCCCAAGCAATGTTGATGTCGCAGTATGGCGTTATGCTCTGTTTCTGGTCAGTTGGTGTGGTCGGTGTGTGTGTGTGTGTGTGTGTGTGTGTGTGTGTGTGTGTGTGTAGGGAGTCACGTGTTCAGGGAGGTGGGGTGGTTGACAGGTTCAGCGGTGGTGGTGGTAGTGGTGTTCACGTGTTCAGGGGTAGGGATGTGATAGTCCCAGGGGTGGAAGTGAGGGAGTGACAGGGGTAGGGGTAGGGAGTGACAGGGGTAGGGGTAGGGAGTGACAAGTCCAAGGGTAGGGAGTGACAGGGGTAGGGGTAGTGAGTGACAGGGGTAGGGGTAGTGAGTGACAGGGGTAGTGGTAGGGAGTGACAGGGGTAGGGGTAGGGAGTGACAGGGGTAGGGGTAGGGAGTGACAGGGGTAGTGGTAGGGAGTGACAGGGGTAGTGGTAGGGAGTGACAGGGGTAGGGGTAGTGAGTGACAGGGGCAGGGGTAGGGAGTGACAGGGGTAGGGGTAGGGGGTCACAGGGGTAGTGGTAGGGAGTGACAGGGGTAGTGGTAGGGAGTGACAGGGGTAGGGGGTAGGGAGTGACAGGGGTAGTGGTAGGGAGTGACAGGGGTAGTGGTAGGGAGTGACAGGGGTAGTGGTAGGGAGTGACAGGGGTAGGGGGTAGGGAGTGACAGGGGTAGTGGCAGGGAGTGACAGGGGTAGGGGTAAGGAGTGACAGGGGTAGGGGTAGGGAGTGACAGGGGTAGGGGTGGAGTGACAGGGGTAGGGGTAGTGAGTGACAGGGGTAGGGGTAGGGAGTGACAGGGGTAGGGGTGGAGTGACAGGGGTAGGGGTAGGGAGTGACAGGGGTAGGTGCAGGGAGTGACAGGGGTATTGGTAGGGGGTGACAGGGGTAGGGGTAGGGAGTGACAGGGGTAGGGGTGACAGGGGTAGGGGTAAGGAGTGACAGGGGTAGGGGTAGTGAGTGACAGGGGTAGTGGTAGGGAGTGACAGGGGTAGGGGTAGTGAGTGACAGGGGTAGTGGTAGGGAGTGACAGGGGTAGGGGTAGTGAGTGACAGGGGTAGGGGTAGGGAGTGACAGGGGTAGGGGTAGTGAGTGACAGGGGTAGTGGTAGGGAGTGACAGGGGTAGTGGTAGGGAGTGACAGGGGTAGGGGTAGTGAGTGACAGGGGTAGTGGTAGGGAGTGACAGGGGTAGGGGTAGTGAGTGACAGGGGTAGGGGTAGGGAGTGACAGGGGTAGGGGTAGTGAGTGACAGGGGTAGTGGTAGGGAGTGACAGGGGTAGTGGTAGGGAGTGACAGGGGTAGGGGTAGTGAGTGACAGGGGTAGTGGTAGGGAGTGACAGGGGTAGGGGTAGTGAGTGACAGGGGTAGTGGTAGGGAGTGACAGGGGTAGGGGTAGGGAGTGACAGGGGTAGGGGTAGGGAGTGACAGGGGTAGGGGTAGGGAGTGACAGGGGTAGTGGTAGGGAGTGACAGGGGTAGTGGTAGGGAGTGACAGGGGTAGGGGTAGGGAGTGACAGGGGTAGGGGTAGTGAGTGACAGGGGTAGGGAGTGACAGGGGTAGGGAGTGACAGGCTCAAGGGTAGGGGATGACAGGCTCAAGGGTAGGGGATGACAGGCTCAAGGGTAGGGGATGACAGGGGATAGGGAGTTGCAAGGCTTGGGGTAGGGGATGGGTGACAGGCCTAGAGGTAGGGGGGCAGACCAGGTGAACTCCGTGCAGACTAGCGGACCTCAAGGTAAACCACCTGCAGCAGAGGCGCTCCCACCACCACCTGACACCACCTGACACCACCTGACACCACCTCCCACCACCATCTTTAGTGTCATCCTTCCTCATACTTGTTCTTAACCCCAACCCACGACCCTCCTCACACTTGCCTTCTTGCATACATGTATCACACTTATCTCTCTCTCTCTCTCTCTCTCTCTCTCTCTCTCTCTCTCTCTCTCTCTCTCTCTCTCTCTCTCTCTCTCTCTCTCTCTCTCCACCCTCCTCCTCCTCTCTCATACTTGCTCTTGCTCATACTTACCCTTGCATCATACATGCCTCCCCTTGTACTTATGCTTCCGTCACTCCTTCACATTAGTTCCTCGCAATGCCTTTGTCTCACGTGCCTCCTCTCATTCTCGCTCTCCATCACACTTGCCCTCCCTCATACACGCTGTCCATCACGCATGCCTTCCCTCATACACGCTGTCCATCACGTAGGCCTTCCCTCATACACGCTGTCCATCACACATGCTCTCCCTCATACACGCTGTACATCACACATGCTCTCCCTCATACACGCTGTACATCACGCATGCCTTCCCTCATACACGCTGTCCATCACGCAGATCTTCCCTCATACACGCTGTCCATCACGCAGATCTTCCCTCATACACGCTGTCCATCACGCAGGCCTTCCTTCATACACACGCTGTTCTTCGTACTCGCCTCACACCGGCCATAGATTGCTCCTTCCTCTCCTCAAACCTGCATGAGGTGAAGGTCTGACTACCTCCTCAGTTATGAGGCGAGGAACATCTCTCCAGAACCCTCACCGGGCAGATGCCCCTCCCTCTCTACTGGACAGCCTGGCTCATTCTGCCACCAGTGGTATAAAAAGAATGTGTGATGTTCTTAGCCTACGAGACGACGTTGACGTAGCCGATACGTCGCATGTACGAGCGTCTCTCTCTCTCTCTCTCTCTCTCTCTCTCTCTCTCTCTCTCTCTCTCTCTCTCTCTCTCTCTCTACACGTCGCATGTAGGAGCCTCCCCCCTCTTTCTCTCTCTCAACGTCGCATGTAGAAGCCTCTCTCTCTCTCTCTCTCTCTCTCTCTCTCTCTCTCTCTCTCTCTCTCTCTCTCTCTCTCTCTCTCTCTCTCTCTTTCTCTGCGTCACATATAGGGGCGTCTCCTCAGCTACTTCCGTCACATCCGTTGGTTTTCGGTGTGCTACGATAAGGGTCTGGGACAGGCGTCCGTAATACAGTGTGTGTGGGTACTGTTGAGAGAGATGTATAGTCTGGGGCAGTAAATCAGTGTAGATCATCGTCTTTCCCGAGTTTCATTTGTTTTACACACACACACACACACACACACACACACACACACACACACACACACACACACACACACGAAACCATAACAATGCCGTGCGTTGAACTGCTGGTCTGGTTTGTGAGGTAATAAGTAATGATTGTGGCTGTGTGATTAGCGGGTTCCCCTCTCGTACAATAGGAGTGGGACGAGGTGGTTTATGTGTGTGTATGTGTGTGTTATTCCTACAGCAGTAGAGGAACAAGTTGGTTCACGTATATGTAAGGGATATATATATATATATATATATATATATATATATATATATATATATATATATATATATATATATACACTCAGGGGTACCCGGCAATACTGTGAAAAAATGGTTTCAATAAAAAAAAGTTTTTATATCAATATAAGAAAGAAATTTAATGAATTTAATCATACAATAATTGAATGAACATTGAACTGATGTTAATGATACACCTAATTATTTATTTTCTTCAAAACGAGCTGTACACCAAGAATTTAACCTTGCATGAGTGCGGTGAACTATGTTGAGTCGACGAGGAGGGCCTTTTAAATAAAAAAAAAGGCCTTTAGTGGCCTCAGAACAGCCTTCAAGGCTGATGTGTTGTCGCTGTGAACCTCCTCCCTCCTTGCCCAGTTCCTGATGTAGAAGTAGTAGTCACTCCAGCCCGAGAATCTAAGCAGGCGCTGAGCTCAGTTCGTCTGTCACGCCGTAACCAAAGAAAACGTAACCCCAGGTCGAAACCATATATTCCCACCAGCTTCACGTGGAGTTAGCAATACCATTCTACATTTTTTGTTCTTTTTTTTTTTTGGCTTAACTCATACGCACCCGCCAACACTCTTTTTTTTCCCACAAAAAAAAAGTGATTCGCTAGCGTTTAGAGCAGCCAATAGGCAGGCCAGTTGAGGAGACTCGATCCTCCTCTCCCTCCACCTCCACCACCTCTCTCTCTCTCCCTCCACCACCTCCCTCCCTCCCTCACACCTCCTCCATCCCTCCCCTCCCTCACACCTCCTCCTGAAATAAAAAATATGCGCCACCACCTTCAGCCTGCCCGGGGAATACCCCAGCCAGCATGGCCAGTTCCTGTGTCCTTAAGGAATATGTGTGTGTGTGTGTGTGTGTGTGTGTGTGTGTGTGTGTGTGTGTGTGTGTGTGTGTGTGTGTGTGTGTGTGATCGCATTATTTATTGACACGGTAGCTCGTAGGTACTGTTAGTACGGACACCATCAGCACTCCTACCTACAGCTACAACTGTATTACCACCGCCATCACAGGTACATCACTACCACAGCTACAGCCACATCGCCACCACTACCACAGCTACAACCGCATCACCACACTACCACTGCTACGCCTACCACAGCTACAACCACATCACCACCGCAACCACAGCTACAACCGCGTCACCACACTACCACTGCTACACCTACCACAGCTATAACCACATCACCACTCTACCACTGCTACACCTACCACAGCTACAACCACATCCCCACCGCAACCACTGGTATAACCACATCACCACACTACCACAGCTACAGCCACATCGCCACCACTACCACAGTTACATCCGCATCACCACTCTGCCACTGCTACACCTACCACAGCTACAACCACATCACCACCACAACCACAGGTATAACCACATCACCACACTACCACAGCTACAACCACATCCCCACCGTAACCACAGGTACAACCACGTCACCACACTACCACAGCTACAACCACATCGCCACTTCTACCACCACATCGTCACCACATCCATTACAACCAACACTATTAACACCCTTATATCAACGCCTTCCATTACTACTGCTACTACATCTACAACCACCACAAACCACGCCGAACCACCACAAACCACGCCGAACCACCACAAACCACGCCGAACCACCACATCAGGCCATCACAACACTACCAACCACACACCCTACACCAGACCATTACAACACCACCACAACCAAAATATCTGTAGCTGCTGGCCTTGAGCGAGGTGGACTGAGGGGCAGGGGGTGAGGAAGGGAGAGAGAGATAGAAAACCTCTCTCTCTCTCTCTCTCTCTCTCTCTCTCTCTCTCTCTCTCTCTCTCTCTCTCTCTCTCTCTCTCTCCACCAGTCTTGCATTTGCTGTTCTCCGCTCACATTTGACCCCCTGGAGCCGAGGTCGGGTCACGGGAAACGACCCCTGACTCTGTTCCCTCCATCAGCTGGGATTCTTTGCTTGACCTTAACTGTACATGTTCTGAACGCACAGCCTCTTGGCTGGGTGTGGGTGTTCTTCTTTTGTTCTCATTGTTCTTTGGTGCTGTTGTTTTCTCAGACGGGTAGAAATTCCCTTTTTCGCATTCACGATCTTATTTTTTATTTGTTATTTTTTGGGCGATCTCCTGTTGCAGGGGTTGTCCTCTGTTTATGCCGTTCAAACTGCTGTTGTTTACCTCATGTTATCTCAGTTATCTTCTGAAGGTGTTGCTGCAGTCCTGTGCCCCTTCAGCGGCTGTTGGCCTGTCCTCCTTCCTGTCCCTTTCAAAATCAGTGGCTCTCCTTTGCTCCTTTGTTCCTGCCCCCCTATTCAAAATCTGTTCCTCTCCTGTGCCCCTTCAGCGGCTGCTGGTCTGGCCTTGTTCTTGGCCCCCCTCTTTCGGAGGCTGATGCTCCACTGTACCCCTTCAGCGGCCGCTGGTCCGTAGTGCACGGCACACACATATATTTTTTTTCTCCTCCTCCTCCTCCCCCAACCTCTGGACCACCTCATCCCAGACGGCATCAGTAGTCACGTATCCTTGCCAACCAGTTCGGCCAGCTTCCTCAACCCCAGCACAAGTTACTGCGTCGTACTGTATGTGTGTGTGTGTGTGTGTGTGTGTGTGTGTGTGTGTGTGTGTGTGTGTGTGTGTGTTTACTTGTCTGTCCTGGATGAGGAAAGGTTGGGGGAGGGGGAGGGGAAGAGAGTTCTACACTCGGGTCTTTCCGTATATGCTTGTCCGTCTTTGTCCATCCGTCTTTGTCTGTGTTTTGTCTTGGTCTGTGCTCCAAGCTGACACAACAGACCGACCTTGGGGGGGGGGGGTGTTGTAAGGTGTCACAACACAGCAGCCTTGAGTGTGTTGTAAGGTACCCACAGCAAACTACCCTTGGGTGTGTTGTAAGCTATCACAACACACCAACCTTGAGTGTGTTGTAAGCTCCCACATCACTCCAACCTTGGATGTGTTGTAAGGTACCCACAATACATCATTACCCGCCAGTTTCATCCTACCATCAAGATTGTGTTGAGGCAAAAAAAAAAAAAAAAAATGGACACGATCTTTGAGTCTCACTACAAACGCCATTTTTATAAGAACTTCATCCTTCCTGTGGGCGGATCACTACTGATGGAAAACAGTGCTATCCCACACGATCACGGTCAAACAGGAGTCGTACAGTCACAAAAGGATGCAGAAGAAGAAGTCACTTAGGCCCTACATGTAAAGCTTTCTGGGGAGGATTTTCATCCATGTGTGTGTGTGTGTGTGTGTGTGCTCGATCCTTGTCACGCCCTTGAACCTCAAGGCTCATCCTCTGCTTGTGTTTTTATTTTGGATGTTGACCTTCATGGTCTTAAAAGTATTATGGTGAGGAACTGTACGTGTTTCGCTTGGTAGTGCCACGGAAGGAAAGAAAGAAAGAAAAAAAAAATATCTGTGGCAATTTACATCAGATTTTGGGCATTGACTTCTCGCTCTCATGGTCGAGTGCTGTTGCTGTGA
>NC_092273.1:13455924-13485924 GCF_036320965.1 Panulirus ornatus
AAGGGTGAGGAGGATGTATAGGTGAGGAGGGTGTGTAAGGGTGAGGAGAGTGTGTGGGTGAGGAGGGGGTGTAAGGGTGAGGAAGGTATGTAAGGGTGAGGAGAGTGTGTGGGTGAGGAGAGGGTGTGTAAGGGTGAGGAGGGTGTGTGGGTGAGGGTAAGGGTGTGTGGGTGAGGGTGAGGGTGAGGGTGTGTGGGTGAGGGTAAGGGTGTGTGGGTGCTTGTGGTGGTGAACGTGGAGGGTCCAGTCCCGATGGCCTCCCCCCCTCCCCAAGCTCCGGGACCGGACCTACATACTTACCTCGTAGGTCTCACGGCAACATTCTCCATGTAGAAACTACCTCCCGTATACCACCATCCATCCCTCTCCCCCCCACAGTCTGTAGTCTCCCTACTGACCGCCTACTTTCTCCAGGGTGGGTGAAGGGGGGGCTTACAACGCAGCATCTCTCCTTCTTTCCCAGGATATTGAGGAGCGCCGCCGTTTTATACTGTACGCTCACATGCCCCGTTCTAACTGACCCCCTTGACAGTCGCGCCCATACGCCCGTCCCAGGACCTCTTAACAGTCACACCCATACGCCCGTCTCCCTCTTCCACCTTAACAGCCGCACCCATACGCCCTTCCCAGCCCTCCTCCCCCCACCCCCCTTAACAGTAGCGCCCATACGCCCGTCCCAGACCTTCTTAGCAGTCGCGCCCATACGCCCGTCCCAGACCCCATTAGCAGTCGCGCCCATACGCCCGTCCCAACTCCCCTTAACTGTCGCGCCCATACGCCCGTCCCCTCCCCCCTTCATTTACTTCCCACACGCCCGTGCCACCGTCTCAGCCATACCCACGCACCGGGCGCGCCACCTGAACTACGCCCGCGCACTAGTCCTGAGTGGTTACTTACGATGATAGAAACTGCGACTGATAGATAGGGAGCTACGCCAGACAGACAGACAGACAGACAGGAAGTTACGACAGTCAAACAAGACGCTACAACAAACAGAGAGTTACGACAGATAGAAAGCTGCAACGGACAGAAGGCTAAGACAGATAAGAAGTTACGACAGACAAATAGGAAGCTACTCCAAAGAGAAAGCGACGACGGATAAGAAGTTACGAGAGGCAGACAGACAGACACATACAGGGGGCTACGACAGATGTACTGTAAGATACGAGAGACAGGCAAGGAGTTACGTCAGACAGACAGGAAGTCGCGACAAATAGACAAGAAACTACGACACTACGACAGAGACAGAAATTGCAGGAAATTACAACAGATAGACAGAAAGTTACGACAGATAGTAATGAAGATACGACAGGTAAACGGAAAGTTACGATGAATATGAAGTTATGGCATATAGACAGGAATTTACGACCGACAGATAGAAAGTTACGACAGACAGACAGAATGTTACGATAGACGAACAGACAAGACATTACTGTAAACTGACAGAAAATGCGATAAACAGACAAGAAGTTGCAACGGACAGGAAGTGACGATAGACGGATAGGAAGCTACGATGGACAGGTATGTATGACGGAAAGAAAGCTACAACAGAAAGAAAACTGCGAGAGACAAACAGAAAGGTATAAGAGAGATAAAGCTACAGCAAGCAAACAGGGAGCTACAGTGGACACCTGCAACAGACAGGAAGCAAAGAGGAAGCTACAACAGACAGCTACAACGGAGAAAAAGCTACAACAGACAGCTACAACAGACTGGAAACTACGAGAGACAGGAAGCTGCCTCAGACAGGAAGCCACACCAGACAGGGACTTACGTTAGCCAGACCTCCACCAGGACACTATGTTATCTTCATGTCAAACAAAGTTAAAATCAACACAAACCACGAGTTAAAAATTAAGTTAGAATTAACCTCAATATGCACAGGGCCTTTGTTGTCGTAGCAGAAATGATATTCTGTGGTATGTGGTAGAATATTCTGTGGTATGTGGTTGAATATTCTGTGGTATGTGGTAGAATATTCACTGGTATGTGGTGGAATATTCTGTGGTATGTGGTAGAACATTCACTGGTATGTGGTGGAATATTCTGTGGTATGTGGTAGAACATTCACTGGTATGTGGTGGAATATTCTGTGGTATGTGGTAGAACATTCACTGGTATGTGGTGGAATATTCTGTGGTATGTGGTAGAATTGAGGGGTGTAGGGGGTAGGGGAAGACGATGATTCCAAGGGACGACGACTCTGAAGACGACCAACCAAGACGAGCGACATCCCCGACTTGACGCCAGCGACTGCCCGACAGGGCGACTTGAAGACGACCGTCGTCGAGGACGGCGACCAGCAGAGACGACGACGATCCACGAGAACGACTCAGGAAAGATAGAAAGAAAGAAAGGACCACCACGACCGTCGCCGTCAAGCCACGACGGAGACGAGCAACGACGAGTCTGACCGATGAATCCGACGTACGACTGACGAGTAGCTGAAAAGATACGCAAACGACAGCCAATTGAAAACGACGGAGGACGCAATGCGTCGTGGCTAGGTCGTGCACGGGGGGCGGCAGGTGGGGGAGACCGACCAGCAGACGCCTTGGAACAGCGATGGAGGTGGGGAGGAAGGAGGGAGGGAGGGAGTCTCTCGACGAGGAGGAACATGGCGCTGGTCTGAGGCAAGGCTCAGGTTCCCGACAACCTCCCCACATACAGTGGATGTCTCCTCGCGACCCAGATGGTGCTGGGAGTGTGTGTGTGTGTGTGTGTGTGTGTGTGTGTGTGTGTGTGTGTGTGTGTGTAAGGGGGGAGATCGTGGGGTGGGGGAATGTGGGTTTATGGGGTGGGTTTGGGTCGGTGATGGTAGCAGCA
Organism: Panulirus ornatus; assembly: GCF_036320965.1. Taxonomy (NCBI): domain Eukaryota; kingdom Metazoa; phylum Arthropoda; class Malacostraca; order Decapoda; family Palinuridae; genus Panulirus; species Panulirus ornatus. The sequence goes on from NC_092273.1 coordinate 13,458,751, forward strand.
GGAAGGAAGGAAGGTGGGTAGACTGACTGACCTAGGCGTCTGAAGGACTTTTGGGCCGTGTTAAGGGTGGGTGCGCGTAGGATACACAATGAACTGGGCCACATGGTAGGAGAAGGTCGTCCTGTCTTTGCATTGCTGGTTTGTGATGTGTTAGGGTGGGTGGTTAGGGGATCCAGTGAAGGGAGGTTGGTTGGAGGGGACAAAGTGTTTGATTTGTGAGGTTGGTGTTGGCTCTGAAGGAGAGTCTGCTGGACTTGTGAGAATGGTGGTGACTTTAAGACAAGGAACCAGCATTAGATGAATGACTGGGTGTGTGTGTGTGTGTGTGTGTGTGTGTGTGTGTGTGTGTGTGATATGGTGAAAGGCAAATGATGTTAGTAAGGTGGTACGGTGTGGTGTGGAAGGGACCCAGTGTACTAGGTGTTGGTAATGATAGCAAAGCTGGATGAACTGAGAGAGAGAGAGAGAGAGAGAGAGAGAGAGAGAGAGAGAGAGAGAGAGAGAGAGAGAGAGAGAGAGAGAGGAATGTGGAAGAGATGCCTACAAGATGTGAGTGTGAGTGAGGCGAGACGGAGGCAGGTATGTTGGGGTGGGCGACCATGACATACTAACGCCTGCTTCCCCCCCCCCCTCACCTCTCCCCCATTTCTCCCTCTCTCTCTCTCTCTCCCCCTCCCCCATCCCCTAAGCTCCGGCACTGACCTAGCCCCTCCACTTGGGTCCCAGGTACGTGTGTGTGTGTGTGTGTGTGTGTGTGTGTGTGTGTGTGTGTGTTTCTATAGGTGACCACTACCACAATTACCACCAGCCACAACGGGTAGCTAGGATACAGGACGTTCATGTTCTCCTGGCTCAATATCCACACACACACACACACACACACACACACACACACACACATATATATATATATATATATATATATATATATATATATATATATATATATATATATATATATATATATATATACCATCGTCCTCATTTCCTTTAACACCACCCATTAAGAGGCGCCCAGTCGAATGGCCAGTCCGACCGTTTTTTTTTTTTCCTTTTTTAAACCGTCGTCTGGACCTCCTGACCTGACAGATTTAGGGGACGTAGCAGCCCGCACCAATCACGCCACTTTCATCTCCTTGTCACCAGAGATCCCTCGTCCCCAAGGTGGAGCTCGGCATCGCAGCCTCACCGAACCCATTTGCGAGTTCGTTACTGACCGTTACAGGAACATTCACCCTCCCGCCTCCCCCTAAACATCCCACCCACTGTAGGTGATCACTAGACTGTGTACTGACTTCCTAATATTTTTTAGTGAAGCCCTAATTTTTATGCTATATATGTTCTCTCTCTATATTTTCAGCCTTTAGTTGCAGTGTATGAACTAAACCGTTTATAATAATAATAATAATAATAATAATAATAATAATAATAATAATAATGATAATAATAATAATGAAATAATGATAATATTTTATTATCATAATTGTCATTATCATTATTATGGATCTCTGTTTCCCGCGTTAGCGATGAAGCGGGAGGAAACTGACGAAAAAAGACTTCCATTCACATATACATATATATACACGTACATATATATTCATACTTGCTCGCCTGCATACATTTTCATTATTATTGTTATTATTATTATTATCATTATTATTATTATTACTATTATTATTATTATTATTATTATTATTATTATTATTATTATTATTATTATTATTATTATTATTACTGTTATTATTATTATTATCATTATTATTATTATTATTATTATTATTATTATTATTATCATTATTATTATTATTATACACTCATGTACATACCTCTGGCCAGGTGAAATACATGTCTGGGCAAGGGTTGCGCAACCACAGATTGAACAAATTATAAGAAATCATTTGTACAGGACCTGTTTAGCTTATGACCCACGCACGTCTTGAGGGCAGCCCTTAAACCCATGATTTGAACCAGGTGCATTAGATCTAAGTATATCTCAGGTGGTCTAATTTTACACCGCCGTCTGAGGTTTAAAGTGCATAAGCACACTTTATAAAGTAATGTTTATCTCGCGTTAACTATATATTACGTCGTCAAATAGGTCAATTTTTTTCCATTGTATTATAATTAGTGACTTTTGTAAAGAAGTGAACATGAGATAAGGGGAAACAAAAATGAATGAAGTGAGATACGTAGATTATATTCGACTGATCGAAATGACTTGGATTAATTACCATTATTTAGTATGACCCAATTTGCGGCGCTTTCTCGTCCTACGTATTAATTGTATCAAAATTCCTTTCGAGATATTTTCTTCATCAGCCATATATATTCCTATCACACTAAGTAATAATTAAAATGGAACTTGAAACTTAGAGCTGCGTTTCTCAGTGATTCTTGTTAAATAGTCCCGGATGGCTCCTTGCTTTGGGGGATGGAGGGGGTGGGGGGGTACCACTTTCTCCGTCTTACCTGAAAAAGTTGTCTCGCGTTGAAATTACTACATCTTCCACCTAATGAAAGTTTTTATATAACCAGCAATTACCAAAAATAAAATTACATTTGTAAAAAAAAATTGAATTGAGTTATTGCTTTGTGGTATTAAAATCTACTATAATTGAAGACAGGGTGTGGGAGTAACATTTTTTCCCCTGTGCCTCTAGAAGATTTAGTTTGTGTTACCATGTTATGTGGCGTAGAAATCTCCAGTTCTCGCTGGAGAGGAAACCCGAGCAGTGAGGGAGGTTGGTCTGGTCGCTGGCAACTTGGCATCGTCCCAAGGTATAACGCTGGGTATACCCCAAAGCCACTGATCTCGCAGGCCGGTCATACTCCCGTTTTGTGATATAACACGACACATCTCGTATTAGTATATTTTCAAATGCATAACTAAGGCATATATATATATATATATATATATATATATATATATATATATATATATATATATATATATATATATATATGTGTGTGTGTGTGTGTGTGTGTGTTTTCCGCTAAGTGCGTGGTGAGGTAGCGCTAAGAACAGGAGAAATGGCCGTAAGTGCTCACAATCACTCCCAAACAGTGGTGTAAAATGCGAAGAAACCAGAGCTCCTTATCCACAAACAAGCCCCAGACAACTTTATGTGGGTTTCCCCGACCGCTTCAAAATTCCCTGCTTCATTCTAATGATAGAACGTGTGTGCCACATCGCTCCAGTTTACTCAGTCTTGTGTACAGTTCCCACCTTTCTGCACGTTCAGGGTCCACCCCCCCCCCCCCCCCCCCACACACACACACACACACACACACACACACACACACACACACACACGCGTGCGCGCGCGCACACACACACACACACACACACACACACACACACACACACACGAGAAAAAGCATCTCTCACTCCAGCCTTCCATCTCCAAATTGGTCTCCATCTCCTTGTCCCACTCACTTTTGATATATATACCCTTGTTGTCAAGCCTATCCTCACTCTTCTGTCCCTTTATATGTATACAAACTGAGTCAGCAAGTCCTCTTCAGATCTCTTCACATTACATATTGTCCTCAAAGCATTTTCATTTTAAACAACATCCATCCTCTTTCGTCCTCTTTTTTCTTTTTTTTTTTATCTACGGCCCGCGCTTGGCATCCATATAACTCCGGCAGGACTTGCTAGAGCATCAAACCCTACCCTGCCCATCTCTGCACTTACAGACAGTGACTCCACCCTCCTCACTCCCCAACGCACCCAGGATTCGCGCCTCCCGCACACACCCTATGACCATCTTCAGCTTCCGTGGTTCCATCCGTTACCATGGGTGCTCCCAGGTCTCTGAAACACTTTCTAACTTTCTCCAGCTTCTCTCCATTCAAACGCACACTCCAGCCAACCAGTCTCTCTCTCTCTCTCTCTCTCTCTCTCTCTCTCTCTCTCTCTCTCTCTCTCTCTCTCTCTCTCTCTCTCTCTCTCTCCCCAGCTAAACTTTTATGACCTTACGTTTATTTATATTAACTCAGCTTTCTCCTTTCACACACACACACACACACACACACACACACACACACACACACACACACACACACACACACACTCTCTTCCTCAACTCAGACATCAGCTGCTGCAGTTTAACACTTGCGTCTGTCGCTGGAGACAAGTCGTCAGCAAACAACAACTGGCTGGCCTCCTAGACTCCCCTGCCCCACCGAAAAAGACTGGTATATACCTCCCTCACAACCCCATCCGTAAACAGATTAAACAGAGCCATGATGACTATCTCACACACCCTTCCCGCAGACCCACCTTCACCTCGAATCACTCGTCCCCCTCTCTTCCTTCTCGCACACACGCCTTCCTCTCTTGCCATAGACTCCATACTGCTTCAAGTAGCTTCCTTCACACTGTATACTCGTATCACCTTCACCTCGAACCACTCATCCCCCTCTCTTCCTTCTCGCACACACGCCTTCCTCTCTTGCCATAGACTCCATACTGCTTCAAGTAGCTTCCTTCACACTGTATACTCGTATCACCTTCACCTCGAACCACTCATCCTACTCTCTTCCTACTCGCACACACGTCTTCCTGTCTTGCCATAGACTCCATACTGCTTCAAGTAGCTTCCTTCACACACTGTATAGTCGTATCACCTTCCACAAACCATTTCTGTAAACCCTGTCATATGGTGTCGCCGAATCCATAAATCCACATATGAATCCTACTCTTCCGTTCGGCAATTCTCACATAAATTGATCCACGCTTCTGAAGCTACATTGTTCCCCCACCAAGTCTGTTGCCGACACGCTCTCCATCACCACTACACCCATACAACTTAGCAGGTACACTCAACAAGCAGATACCAATAACATATACTTTTGTTGTCTGCGTTTACTCTCTCTCTCTCTCTCTCTCTCTCTCTCTCTCTCTCTCTCTCTCTCTCTCTCTCTCTCTCTCTCTCTCTCTCTCTCTCATATATATGTATATATATATGTTGTATGGTTGCGAGGCGTGGGCTATGGATAGAGTTGTGCGCAGGAGGATGGATGTGCTGGAAATGAGATGTTTGAGGACAATGTGTGGTGTGAGGTGGTTTGATCGAGTAAGTAACGTAAGGGTAAGAGAGATGTGTGGAAATAAAAAGAGCGTGGTTGAGAGAGCAGAAGAGGGTGTTTTGAAATGGTTTGGGCACATGGAGAGAATGAGTGAGGAAAGATTGACCAAGAGGATATATGTGTCGGAGGTGGAGGGAACGAGGAGAAGAGGGAGACCAAATTGGAGGTGGAAAGATGGAGTGAAAAGGATTTTGTGTGATCGGGGCCTGAACATGCAGGAGGGTGAAAGGAGGGCAAGGAATAGAGTGAATTGGAGCGATGTGGTATACAGGGGTTGACGTGCTGTCAGTGGATTGAATCAAGGCATGTGAAGCGTCCGGGGTAAACCAAGGAAAGCTGTGTAGGTATGTATATTTGCGTGTGTGGACGTGTGTATGTACATGTGTATGGGGGGGGGGGGTTGGGCCATTTCTTTCGTCTGTTTCCTTGCGCTACCTCGCAAACGCGGGAGACAGCGACAAAGTATAAAAAAAAAAAAAATATATATATATATATATATATATATATATATATATATATATATATATATATATATATATATATATATGTATGTATCATTTCTTTATTCTTTTTATTATACTTTGTTGCTGTCTCCCGCGTTAGCGAGGTAGTGCAAGGAAACACGAAAGAATGGCCCAACCCACCCACATACACATGTATATATATACATACACGTCCACACACGCACATATACATACCTATACATTTCAACGTATACATATACATACATACACAGACATATACACATATACACATGTACACAACTCATACTTGCTGCCTTTATTCATTACCGTCGCCACCCCGCCACACATGAAATGACAACCCCTTTCCCCCCCGCACGCGCGCGAGGTAGCGTTAGGAAAAGACAACAAAGGCCACATTCGTTCACACAGTCTCTAGCTGTCATGTAATGATGCACCGAAACCACAGCTCCCTTTCCACATCCAGGCCCCACAAAATTTTCCATGGTTTACCCCAGACGCTTCATATGCCTTGGTTCAATCCATTGACAGCACGTCGACCCCGGTATACCACATTGTTCCATCTCACTCTGTTCCTTGCACGCCTTTCACCCTCCTGCATGTTCAGGCCCCGATCGCTCAAAATCTGTTTCACTCCATCCTTCCACCCCCAATTTGGTCTCCCACTTCTCATCGTTCGCCCACGCCTCTCAACCATATAACATACCCATTTTTGCTTTCCGAGATAACGTTCTCGCATTCCACACATTCTTCAACGCTCCCAGAACTTTCACCCCCTCCCCCACCCTGACTCATATATATATATATATATATATATATATATATATATATATATATATATATATATATATATATATACATTATCCCCAAATATCAGGACATAATTGATCAGTATTCAAATTGCATTAACTTGACCCTTGACTGTAACTTGAATCTTCACCGGTGGTTCTGACCACCAAACATCCTGGTCACCAGCTCACCACTGCGTCGACTCATCGCTCACCAGATAACCTTAACATTTAAAACTCAGTTCTCTAGTTCAGCGAAAATACTGGTTTTGTGGCCTCCAGGCCTGACTCAGCTGATGTGAGTTTATTTCGTCTTATTTTCTTCAGCTAAACATATTGTACACATATAATCGTCTGTGATTTATGTTTCTTTTTTCATTGATGGGAATTTTTCTGATTGGGAATGTTTAATGGGTAACTATATTACATTACTAGGTTTCATAAAATTGCGAGATTCAAAAGTAATTATGCTAATAAAGATGATAATAGTGTAGATTTCTCTTGGACTCATCTGCAAACGATGCAGAATAAGTCATTTGAAAAATTTGAATCCAGAAAAAGAACCTTCGTGTTGTAATGAATATACTATACACATTTTGAAATAGTGTAGCAAGTGTAAGAGCAGCTTTATTTTTTTACGATAATCCACTTATCTTAGTGAATTTGTTCCTTTCAACGATTTGGGTATGTGAAAAACTACAGCATGCCAGTGAAAGGTTTAAATATTACAGTCATTCCTGAACTCGGGTTCCCAAGCGCAGAAAAACAAAGAAAAAAAACACCATCTGGTACATTCTTCAGTTAAGTGCCTACAATAAGTATGTTATTTTCTTAAAGGAAAACGTGGATGATTTATCACATTGTAAAAACAAGGATTAGATTTTTAATTTACAATTAATGGTTTAGGAAAAATGACAAAACTTCCGCACACTAGCAAAAAAAAAGGTGATATTGAATGCTGTGGTATTTGTGGCTGTGGACATGGCTGGCACTGAGGCAGGTGAACCAAGCGCAAGACACACACAACGAACACCCAGGTAGCCGGGTGACCTTCTGTGCCACCTGACGTAATCAGGAGGTCAGCCACCACCACCAGTAAACACAAGATCATAAGTCTAAAATCGTGTGCTCCGAAATCAGGGCAGATTTGAATATTCCCGCGCGGGTGCATTTGAATCGTTTCTCCTAAGCTTTTATTTAGTGTTCATAGAAGATATTGTCGAAATAGATTCGTTGAATCGTAGGATTTTATTTATTGTACATAGAAGAAATGATTGAAACAGATTCACTGAAAAATGTTAAACTCTGGGCTAGATACGGTATTTTCCCCGTCTTGGTTATGACGTGAGCACACAGCGTAAAAGAAGAAAGTTGGGAGGAGAGGGAATATATAGCTCAGTCTGGCCTCGGAAGCAGTGGTAGTGGTGGTGGTGGTGGACGTTGCTCTCAATGCAGATACGTCGTGACCACAGAATTCCTGGGGTAAATACCTCAGAAAATGTAGGTTCGTGTCCTCCATGCTGTGTGATACCTGAGACTGTGAGACTGTCTACTTCCTCCCTCCCTCCCTCCCTCCCCCCCCCCCCTCTCTCTCTCTCTCTCTCTCTCTCTCTCTCTCTCTCTCTCTCTCTCTCTCTCTCTCTCTCTCTCTCTCTCTCTCTCTCCCACGCGTGAGCTGCTGCTGCTGGCTCTCTGTCCACAAACATACAGTCTCTGCGTTTCATGCAGAACGCTTGACGACACGTAAACTCGTACGACATACTCGTGGTAACTCTTTGTGTTCGCCAGCGTTACGCGCTAGCCCTGCCTTGTAGCAAAATCTCGTCGTGGTAATTTTACTCGTAAATACTCTATCTTGTTGTTACTAGGTGGCTTATTCTCGGTGCTACCCGCCTGGGTAATGGGATGTTTAGTGACCGATGCACGGTGAACTAGCGCTTCAGTGGCTGTCAAACCTCACTCCTTTGAACCACGTTGGTGTCTCTTCCTTTCTAGTAACGGAGAGGTTTGGAAACAAATACTTCTCAAATGCATTAAGATTTGACTAAGAGGTGCCAGATTCTGGTTCGGAATTCACAGGAATTACATTATGGTTTATAGATATACATTACGACATCTCGATTCTTTTTTATACTGATTCATTTGATGCTTCGAAAATACAATGCAGAAGACAGTGATGGGAAAGAATAGGTAGATATTAAGTAAATCAAAGGAAGGTTAGGTAGTTATGAATGTAAGTAAATAAAAAGAGAAAAAGGTTAAACAGGTAAAGCTGATAATGGTAAATATGAAACATTGAAAAGAAAAAAAGAAAGATACTGAGAGACGGGATGATAACGTGAAGAGGAAAACAAATATGCATAGATACTTGTATATATATATATATATATATATATATATATATATATATATATATATATATATATATATATATAATACAGGGTCACGTCACATGATTCTCCAGTATTTTGAAACTTGAGAAACGCAAGTAGATGTATTGCTAGGATAGATCGTTAAGACGGTCATAGGACAGCATGGGTAGAAAGCCAGACATGTGGAAGGAGGTACAATGTAATAGACGGGAGTTGAAATGTAGGACACGGGTTGACACACAAAGTAGGCCTAGGTAGACAAGGGCCTAGGTAGACAAGGTAGACGCTGGTAGTTGTTGTAGACATGGGTAGACATTGAACATTGGTTGCCTCGCCAGATATGAACAGGCATGCTAGAAACTGATAGATGGGCAGACCCTGGTAGACAGGTTAGACAAGGGTAGAAGTTGGTAGACACGTTAGACATGGGTAGACGCTGGTAGACAGGCCAGACAAGGGTAGGCTCTGGGAGTCGAGGTGGGCCCCTGAGGTTGCGTGGACCAGTCAGTCGAGGGGGATACCGTTACGTCTGCCTCCAACCTGTTACCACACTCACACCTCTTCCTCTCTCTCTCTCTCTCTCTCTCTCTCTCTCTCTCTCTCTCTCTCTCTCTCTCTCTCTCTCTCCATCCATCTATCACTCCATCCCTATCCTTTTCTTCTACTCCCTCCCTATCACCAGCCATCGTATCGATCTCCCGGGTTCCTTCAATGTTAATGTTCCTATTTTGTAAGCATTTCCATCACTGATTGCCCTCCCCTCCCCCCCTCCCACACCTTAACCTTCTTCCTTCTATTTTTGTTCTTCAGTCGTCCTCCATCATGCTAAACACCGTCTCCATCTTGGGTAGACGATACCTCTCATCCTTCTGTCTTGCGAGACCCATAATGTCTCACAGTGGAGGTCTGGTGGTGGGGTTCCTAGGGGGACAGTGGTGAGAGAGAGAGAGAGAGAGAGAGAGAGAGAGAGAGAGAGAGAGAGAGAGAGAGAGAGAGAGAGAGAGAGAGAGAGAGAGAGAGAGAGAGAGAGAGAGAGAGAGAGAGAGACGGGGATCTGTCTCGGGGAGAGAGACAGAGAGAAAGCGAATCTGGGGGTGAGAGCTACATCTCCCCACTGCGTTCAGTCAGTCCACTGAGTCTAGTGGTCGTAAAAGAACCAGTAGTTTCTCGGGGATACTTTAGAAATTAACACCAAAATCAAAGGTACATCTTTTAATTCCGTAAAATTGAAAAGGATTGAATATATATATATATATATATATATATATATATATATATATATATATATATATATATATATATATTATCCCTGGGGATAGGAGAGAAAGAATACTTCCCACGTATTCCCTGCGTGTCGTACAAGGCGGCTAAAAGGTGGGAGGAGCAGGGGGGCTGGAAGTCCTCCCCTCCAGTTTTTACTTTTCCGAAAGAAGGAACACAGAAGGGGGCCAAGTGAGGATTTTCCCTCTAAGGCTCAATCCTCTGTTCTTACGCTACCTCGCTAACGCGGGAAATGGCGATATATATATATATATATATATATATATATATATATATATATATATATATATATATATATATATATATATATCGCTATTTTCTTTGAAAATTTCACCAACAAACGTTACAGCCTTAGTGATGTTTACTGTAATAATCCAATACAAACATATTTTACGTTAATTTCGAAGACGCGTCTTGAATAACTATCATATTAAACTGTCCACCTTTACACTTATAAATATAAGTTTCACCTATCATTTTCTGATCTAAATTTATATATGGTTTTCAAACCTGTTTATACGATATCTCCGGTGTTGATTTATAGTTATTTTTGCCGAAATAGCGACAAAATAATCGTCCACTCCCGCCCATCTTGTGGGCGGTGGCACAACAGAGGATGTAGAAGTCCACAAAAGCCCCCCCCCCCCCCCCCGAGATTGGGCCTGAGTGATTGGGTTTACGTTACGTAAAAAGTCAACTGTTTACAAAGGCCGAGCTACATCAATGACGAGATTACATAGCAATGTAAATGAAATGAGCAAACAGCTTACAATAGGCAGTTAGAGATGCTCTTGTGAATATTTGAGGTAAGGCATTGTTGTGGTTAATTCGATAATTCTATAGGAATTATCGCCGAATTCACTAAATTCTACTAGATTCAGGTACATGACGTTGTAGACTGTTAGAATATTTGATTTGGCAAAATTTGACATTTGATCTTTCGGTATTCTTTAGAGTAGGCAAACTACCCTGTGTACCTTGATAGCCTAGCATGAGTCTGGCAACATCTTGGTGTCTGCTGATCATGTTAGCATATATATATATATATATATATATATATATATATATATATATATATATATATATATACTATAGACTAATCATCTTGTGTTGATTTCACTTCGTGGTGAGTCCAACAGATTTTGTATCAGTTCCTCCTGAAAGTCTTCCGACATGCCAATGTAGAATTCTATTTGATCACATTTCTCTAAAATAATCTTTAGTGTCTGTATCTAAAGAAATCCCAAAAGGGAGAGAGTTGTAAATTTTCATTAAGGGAGTTAAGAATATCAGTAAACCTGCTCGGGAGCTCTTTTATGGAGCCGTGATAACAAAGCAGGTGGTGTTGGCAGGCCTTGCACAAGATCCGGTAACAAGCCTCGCTTCTTGTATCTATATTTATCAATATGGAATACGTTGAGGACTTGCTGAAAACAAGGGAAAAGTTCTCGATAACTTATTTTTCGTGCATTTTGAAGATTCCTATTTTACTCATGGTTGCCATAGCTAAATTCGTGATTCTTTTTTTGTTTCCTGTTAGCCATATTCGCTAGCTTACAACCCTTAGAAATACAGGGGGGAGCGCTTTGGAAAAGAGATTATAGATGTAGAATATCCCATCAAGTGCACTCTAGAGACCTAAGAGAGACACAGAATTACCCTTCAGCGGTTACAGTGCTGGGCTAACAAGGTCCTGTCACCACCCTCGTCCCTCATAAGCTCGTAAAGGAACAGCTGTAGACTAGGCTATTGATCCCTTATCCACCACCCAGCAGGCGCGTTTATTGGCCTTTTTTTTTTTACTGCCCTCCGTAATTACTTTCAGGATAACCTAATCTAACCAAACGAAATCTAACTTAGCAAACCTAGCCTTACTAGACTGAACCAAACCAAACCAAATCTAAGTGACACTAACCTAGTCTAACCTAACCAAACTTAGCCAGTCTACTAAACTGCACCAAACCATACCTAATCTAAAGTTAAACGAATCAAACTAAACCTAACCTTACATGACTATATCTAACCAAAGCTGTACAAACCTAACCTAACCTCATCTAACCAAACCTAGGTGTTATCATCCTCTGATTATCGAGCTTTGGTTGGGTTTTCTTGTGACAAATCGATTGCGGAAAAAAATCTACCAAGAATAGATGAAAAGGAAATTGATCTCGCTAGTTGAGAATATGATGTGGCTGTCAGGTTATGAGTAGAAAGTTTGGTTTGAATTATTATAACACTGGGTCGTTCGTGGCTGGGTTGTACACATGCTACGGTCTTGGCTGGGTCTTACACATGACTGGGTCATTCGCGTCTGAGTGGAACGGTACCTGTTTTGGGTCGTTACTGTCTGGGTTGTACACACATGCTAGGGGTTGTGGTGGGTTGTACACCTGCTGGGGTCATGGGTGGATGGTAGACATGCTTGGATCGTGGCCATGCGTCAGATTGAGTCATTCCGACCGACAGCTTCGAGCGTGTAAGCACGCCGCTTTCGTAGCCTGCTTACCTGAACGGGATATAAATCAGTGACGCTGAACTTCTCACTTTATATCATAATTGACTCCTGCGTCAAATGTCTTATTCTATGCCATAACATTTATCCCAGATTTCAACGCATTTCTTATATATAAAGATCATATAGGATATCTACTTAAAGCCACAAATCTAACAAGCGAGCGTATAGCAGGACGAAAGAAAATAATAATTAGGTTACTGACGGTCCACGTCTGGGGGATTTAGATTTGGCGGGAGATTAAACCCCGAAAGAAGTAGAATATGGGCGAGGCAGCGGTGGTCTGTCTGGCTGCTGACCTACAAACGCCCGGTCTTCCAGGCTGCTGCTGCTGCTGCTGCTGTTGTAGTGGTGAGGAGCTCCTGTTTCTACGGTTGCTTCTCTCGCTGTTTCTGTTGGTTGCTTCTGTTGTTGTGTCTATTGGCGCTGCTCTTTGCTCTGTTATCGTCTGTATACTTTGGCCAGTTCTGTTTCCACACGTAACTTATCCTCACAACTTGAAGAACAGTTCTTCATGCGTACACACGTGTGTGTGTGTGTGTGTGTGTGTGTATATATATATATATATATATATATATATATATATATATATATATATATATATATTATCCCTGGGGATAGGGGAGAAAGAATACTTCCCACGTATTCCCTGCGTGTCGTAGAAGGCGACTAAAAGGGGAGGGAGCGGGTGGCTGGAAATCCTCCCCTCTCGTTTTTTTTTTTAATTTTCCAAAAGAAGGAACAGAGAAGGGGGCCAGGTGAGGATTTTCCCTCTAAGGCCCAGTCCTCTGTTCTTAACGCTACCTCGCAAATGCGGGAAATGGCGAATCGTAAAAAATATATATATATATATATATATATATATATATATATATATATATATATATATATATATATATATATAAGCTGGAGTACCCTTCCGTTGGCGGTTTAGATAAAAACTTGCTTGTAACAAAGGATAAGAACATTTCTTAATCTCGTCACAAGAACGTTCAGGAATGTTCACTGGAGGAAAAAAAAAAAGATGTAGTTAATTCACCAGTATCCTGCCCATTCATGACCTTCCTCATAACTTTGTTTGTGACTGTGGTTGGTGGTGAGTGATTGTTCAAGTAATGAGAAAAAAAAAGTATTTAATGTAACATTTATTTGACTCTGAAGTCAGTCCCAGGATATGACATTAGAAAGGAGTTGGGGGATTCGCCAAGACTTTGCTTACTGCTGGGTGATAAAATGTGGAAACCTGCTGAACACGTACACGCACATACGCAAAGAATATATATATATATATATATATATATATATATATATATATATATATATATATATATATATATATATAAATATATATATATATATCTTTTAAACTATTCGCCATTTCCCGCGTTAGCGAGGTAGCGTTAAGAACAGAGGACCGGGCCTTTTTTGGAATATCCTCACCTGGCCCCCTCTGTTCCTTCTTTTGGAAAAAAAAAAAAGGGGAGGATTTCCAGCCCCCCGCTCCCTCCCCTTTTAGTCGCCTTCTACGACACGCAGGGAATACGTGGGAAGTATTCTTAATCCCCTATCCCCAGGGATATATATATATATATATATATATATATATATATATATATATATATATATATATACATATATATATATATATATATATATATATATATATATACATATATATATATATATATATATATATATATATATATATATATATATATATATATATATACATATATATATATATATATATATATATATATATATATATATATTTGTTTTGTCGCTGTCTCCCGCGTTTGCGAGGTAGCGCAAGGAAACAGGCGAAAGAAATGGCCCAACCCACCCCCATACACATGTATATACATACGTCCACACACGCAAATATACATACCTACACAGCTTTCCATGGTATACCCCAGACGCTTCACATGCCCTGATTCAATCCACTGACAGCACGTCAACCCCGGTATACCACATCGATCCAATTCACTCTATTCCTAACCCTCCTTTCACCCTCCTGCATGTTCAGGCCCCGATCACACAAAATCTTTTTCACTCCATCTTTCCACCTCGAATTTGGTCTCCCACTTCTCCTCGTTCCCTCCACCTCCGACACATATATCCTCTTGGTCAATCTTTCCTCACTCATTCTCTCCATGTGCCCAAACCATTTCAAAACACCCTTTTCTGCTCTCTCAACCACGCTCTTTTTATTTCCACACATCTCTCTTACCCTTACGTTACTTACTCGATCAAACCACCTCACACCACACACACACACACATATATATATATATATATATATATATATATATATATATATATATATATATATATATTCATATTATTCGCCGTTTCCCGTGATAGCGAGGTAGCGTTAAGAATAGAGGACTGGGCCTTTGAGGGAATATCCTCACCTGGCCCCCTTCTCTGTTCCTTCTTTTGGAAAAGTAAAAGCAGGGGAGAATTACCCGCCCCACCCCCCGCTCCCTCCCCTTTTAGTCGCCTCTTACGACACGCAGGGAATAAGTATTCCTTCTCCCCTATCCCCAGGGATAATATATATATATATATATATATATATATATATATATATATATATATATATATATATATATATATATATATATACACACACACACACACACAAAGTTAAGACACGGGGTAACACAAGAGGGCAAAACTCTCTCCCCGTAGCACACAAATAGTAATCACAAACTTACATGTATTAATATATGTTTATGTATAGATATATACAAACCGTACCTTCCTGTCGTAAGATTTCCTTCCAAGTGATTACTGCAGAGCTCAGGAAGCTGGCCACTCCACAGGCTAGTATAAGTATTGCGATGATGTGTGTACGTTTTCCTAGGATGAAAGTAGGAATGATGTGTGGTGTTTTCGGTATGAAAGCTGCTCTTTAGGCATGAGCGGACTTGTGATACGTTGAATCGGTGTTTGTAATGCTGGGGAGATGGGCGCTGTCCAAAACCCAAAGGAAAAAGCGTGACTCGTACGCGTCTGGGTAGTGTAGTTTCCAGGTGGGTGTGTGCCGAGTGAAGTGACGTTTAAGACGGAGTTAGGAAGGCGATTGTTTATTGCTGGTCGAGTCATTACCGCGTATAAATGTTTTGTATGTTTTTGTCAGATGGGGAGTTTATGTTGCTGAAGCGTGAGACAGGGGAGGTTGTTGGTTGGGTATGGAGATAATTTGGGCTGGACTAAGTGACAAACTCCCAACGCGAAGGAGAAATCGAAAAGCTTACCCCCTGCTTCACACTTCAGCGACCTCTGTTCATTTTCCCTCCACCCCGGACAAATAGAACGATGAAAAAAAAAAAAAACACTGAACCAAGCCGACAATCACTAAATTCAAGCTTATATTCCATCCCATTAGACATTTACCCATTCGAAGCAACGCTACTTTCTAGGCTTCACCCATCCCTACATCACTACAACTAGTGTTTCAACATATACCATGAACCTTCGTACCTAAGATGGAACCACCAGATCGAGGACACCTGACACATACACCTCTCTACACTCTTAAAACCTGTGGTCCCAACCGTTGGACGTGGCCACCTTCCTGAGCTCTTTAGGAGCCTTATAAAGGTAGACTCCTGGGGCAAATATATATATATATATATATATATATATATATATATATATATATATATATATATATATATATATATATATATGTATGTGTGTGTGTGTGTGTGTGTGTGTGTGTGTGTGTGTGTGTGTGTGTGTGTGTGTGTGTAACAATAAAACAAGCCCATCATTAAACTATAAAACTGGAAAACATACGAGAGAATTTTCTTCCGATCTGGCGACATATAGTAACTCAGCTTCTTGTTCCTGAGGGTGAACAGCCGGCGAGAACATTGCCTCTCCCTCCGCTGTTCTTCATAACATTACCCGTAACTGTACCTGTGTGTTTTCCTCTAGCGGGGTTCGACGTAGGCAGGGGACCGCGCACACGGATGCAAACATCTACTGTGCATCTCTTCCTGTAACGTAGTCGTAACGGCTCTTTCAGCTAATGCAAGATTCCTCTTGCATCTGTACCTATCCCAGTCTCTAGGACTCCTTCCCCCTATGCAAGATTCTTGCATCGGTACGAATTCCAGCCTCAGCGACCCATTCTATCACACAGGCATCATTTTTGGACATAACTCTTATGCAAAATGACATCGTTTTATCGCTAGGAAATGGGGGGGGGGTCTTTACACACTGCAAGAGAAGGGACGTGGGCTCGCGACCGGAGAGAGAGAGAGAGAGAGAGAGAGAGAGAGAGAGAGAGAGAGAGAGAGAGAGGTTGACCTGCTGTGAGGCAACGCATTTACTAGTCTATAAATTATCGATTATTTTCATGTTTCTTTATATTCTTAACGACCAAAAAGATCATATCCTTTTTCCATGTACATATTGATAGCCTTATCGATTAACAAGCGGATAGATGATGTATCGAAAGCGTAAAAACATGTAGTGATTGGTTGAGAGGGAGTTCAGAGCCAGCCTTATAAGCAGTGAAGCGTCATAAATTTATGCAAGCGCCATATATGCAGTGAAAGCGGGTATGGTCTTTGAGTCGTCTTCAAACACATAAAGTTGTTTATTTATTTTGTGATTGGTGGTTATAGCTTATGGTAGACGGCCTAAATAGCCTTCTATCTCTGCAAAAGCTTAGGATCTGTAATTGATTTATTTATCGTCTACAATTTCTTGACTAACGCTTTCTTGCTCACTCCACTTCCAAGAATCCTCGAAGGAAACCTTCACCTAAAGAGCTCATCTGCCACACTCGACAATATTGAAACGTATCTCTAGCGACGAAAACCAAAAAAATAAATCGAGGCAATTTTATAGCCAAATTACCGGGGCCCGTGAAATGTATCGGTGGTGGCCTACTTCTCCCTCAATCCCAGCCGATGTTGTAGCCAGCGTGGGAATACAGCATTACCAGACCCGACCTGTTTCTCTTAAACCTCGCTGACATCGTCGTACGATTTTCTTATTGCGACTGCAAACATCCGTTGATCTAGTCGCCTCTCCCTCTCTCGCTATGATGCAGAATACCCGTCGCTGCCTGGCAAGGTGGTGGGTGATGCACAAGGCCTTAGTTTAAGCCCGCAGCCATTTGAATTTTTATAGTTCCGAACAATGTACTGGCCCGAGCTGAGAGGGAAAGTGTGACCCCTTTTGGCCAGTAGTCGTTGCTAAGATGTGCGAGAGACTCCCGACTGTTTATGTACTCGTAAATTCACATGTGTGTGTAAGATCACACACACACACACACACACACACACACGCGCTATTAACGGGCTCCAACTAGAAGTTTTAAAACATTGCGAGCTAAGACTTATCCCCATTCGACGTGGCTGTATCTTCGTCGGCAAAGTGAATACAGATCTGCGAGGACCTCCTCGCCCCAGAGGCCATCGTACCCTGTTAACAGTGTGGAGCGAAGCCACAGAAGCCTCCGAAATGAGGGAGGCCCTTAGGTTACACAATAATATGCACCAATATTTATATTGCATGTTTAAGCATATGTATATGACCCTTGCGTTGTTCAGCCTGATTATAGATTATTTATAATCATATAATCATTTTTATCATTGCTTATATGAATTATTTTTCACATCCCTTGAAATTACACAAGTAAATAGATGATTCATTTGTAAATATTAGTTTCGAAACCGTCCAGAGGGCGATCAATAATTACATTAGAAAAATTCATGGGAACAGAAAGATCGAACAAGTAAAAAGGTACAAGTTGATTTTGCTCCCCGCACCAAAAGGATCAGTGATCAGATTATCAAAATCTAAATTGATCATATATCAAAGCAAAAGAATATTCAATAGAGAAGCATAAATCATGTCATTACGGTCTTGAGTTGTGGAGTACGATTCCTGAACACTGGAGGTGTTCATTCTATAGGGATTTAACAAAGCAGTAGTGTTAACCATGCGTGTTCACATTGGTCGAGTTTAGCAAGGATGCACATTTCATCATAACACTTCGCATTGATATTCAGCACTGATGTGCATATTACATGTGTTCTATAAGATTGTACATTTTTAAAGTAATGTCAAAAGTGTTTGCAAACTCGTACATTTTAGGGTAATGTTAAAAAAGTGTTTACATATTCGTATCTTTTCCGCGTACACGAATTTTACATTTCAATACATCATCTTCAAGACACTATGTACTTATTGTGGCTGTTAACAACAGGATATGTAGGAAAAAAAAAAGAGGTGTGTGCATGTCAGAGGTGTGTGCTCAGCAAAGGTGCGCATACAACTCCATGTTCAACCAGGATGTACTTATTTGTGCAGCGTTCAGGTAAGGCTGTACATTTCCTCACAGAATCCCCAGGACCACCAAACGCTTGCTGTGGCTACGTTAGCACAACAGTGTGGTGTAAGACACAGGATCCAATAACAGTGCTCCGTTTTTGCTCCAGACCTCACCCGTTTATTCATCAGCGAGTTTCCGGTTACTGTATATATACACACACATCTATCAACCAGAGAGATAAAGAGAATACAGAATGGTGACAGGCTCTTGACCTTCCGTTACGAAGCACTCCAGGTAATGATGACCGTACCACCTCTCGAGTCCGTCCATTTACGTCCGTTCGGTTACCTCTCTGTTGGTACGTCAGTGGAGTGTAATATTAAAAGGCGGACATAACTCGGCATCACTATACGGCTCTCACCTCCAAGACGGCAGGAATATTTTGGTGTGTTGCGGGGACGGCCGGGGTGCTGGAGGCGGGTCCTCAAGATGCTTCAAGTTGACGCCCAATATACCCATTAGCAAATATACTTCTATACCTTATTGGTGAGGATTCCTGAACTACGAACAGTTTGGTAGTCTTCGGACATATAGTCAATGCTACAAATGTTAAGGAGCTTGTGTCTGAATCTTCTCAAAATGTGAAATTGGTAACTCAGGAGAACTGTCAAGTCGAGAGGAGGTACGAGGGGTTCGAGCTCCCGCTGCACCGCTGGTTTGACTGTCAAAACAAACATGACAAGCACGTACCGAGGAAACTTCCGCATGGCTCACTCTGCACATCTGCATTACTCTTGAAAGTGAATCAAGTCCATGGCAAAAAACTAGACAAGGCCATGAAATTTGAGTGTAGCCACCCACCCCCACACCCCACCCCAAAAGAGTCCGACGGCATGGGAAGGTCTGCAGGCGACCGCAGAAATTCTTGGTGGCCGTCAGATGACCCAATCGTAGTTTTTGTTCCGGTTAAAAGGACCAGCCAGGGCGTGAGAATACTGCCGGGGGTGCTCGTGAACCTGCAGTGCTGGTACCTCACATCTACCTGCATTATGCTGCACGTTAGAGCATGGATTGTATATAATTTTACGATGGGTTTCTTGCATTCTAGCGCACACACACACACACACACACACACACACACACACACACACACATGCATTTGATGTGAGTTCATGATATTAAATATCGGGTTTTGTCAATCCTTTCACGTCTCTGGATTCTTGTGATCTTCAGTTGTCAACAACTGTTTATCTTCGTTTACGACGTAACTGTCTTCAAAATAAATACAAGCTTAAGATCCTCACAGTCAAGTCAGTTTAGACTTGTTTGTTACGTAACCGGTGACACCGACACAAGTCATACCTATTTATAAGAAAGGAGGCCGGGAGAAGCCACTGAACTCCAAACCGTCAACCTCAACTGACGAGTGTAGTCTGCAAGGCATTGGAAAATACAGTCAGGAAAAAAAAAATATAGAAGACTGTCTGCCGATGAGAAATGACTAAAGACAACACGGTTTCAAGGACAGGAGGTCGTAAGTAACGAACCTCTTTAGATTTCTACGAAAAAGTGAGTTCTGTCTTGAGACGAAAAAGATGGGTGTGTGGATATGTCTCTATCTGGACTGTCAGAAAGCATCTGTGGGATGGTAAAGCAGCAGCAGCATCAAGCAGAAACTAGGAGGAGACTTCTTTGATTTGATGTATTATCTTAGTGGAAGGGAACAAAGGAAGCGTAACAGAGGAGCCTTCTCGAAATGGGTTGAGGCCACTTGTGCAATGCCTTTGGGTTTTGTTCTGGGTCGTAGCTAAGCCATGTCTCCACCCTGAATGTATTTGCAAATAATGTGAAGGTCATACAGGAAATGAAAAGCGAGGAGGATTGCACCAACTTACAAGGGGACTTAGACAAACTCCAAAGTTACTTTGATGCAAAGTTTATGAAATTCAACCCGACATATCAACAAAATTATAATATTCACCTCTAGTTTGGTCAAAGCACCCACTAAAGGAGCTCAAAGAGCTGATGAAGAAGGCAAAGAGCTAATGAAGAAGGTAAAGAGAAGTGCTTCAAGGATGACACCAGAAATAAAAAAAAAAGCTGAGGTTTCCGCATCGTAAAAGGGAGTAGAGTGTGTGGTTGGCTGTTCACAACCTTGAAGTTTTTAAAATAGACTGATGACGTAAACTGTGTAAAGTTCTTCTAAAGACATAGGGATAGGACAGCGCGAGGATATAACAGCAAACTTAGCCATATTCTTGTTAAAAATAGACGCCAAAGTGCTTATATTGTGTGTGACTGGTGGACGAAGAGAATAAACTGAGGAAATATGAAATGAATACTGCTTAGAAACTCTTAAGAAGTTGTATGATTGTAAAGATGTTTCACGAAATTGGGCACAAATAGTGTAGATCTCCCTCCCCTTAAAGTACAAACAGCTAATTACAACACCGGTAATAACACACATACTAACCGAATTATGAAACTGCGGATGTGGGCAGCTTACGTTAGATTTAGATGTTACATAATAGTAGGGAAAGTTCAAGAGATGAGGGCACACAAGTGTAAAACTCACTCTCCGTACAATACAAATACTGAAGTACAATTGACACACACACACACACACACACACACACACACACTGAATCACAAAACAAAAAAAATACCTACATATATTCATATGCACCTACATATATGTCTCACATGTCAGTCCATACTTCATAACTTATCTGTGTAAACAGGGAGGACCATCTCCACCCATAGCTACATCCTCACACCACTGTTAAGACCGCCTACACACACACACAGGCTCCGTGTTTTTTTTCATTCGCTCGTAACTGTGTTGGCCAGAACTGTACAGCCCTCAAAATGGCGGTGATGGATGCTCTTGTCACCGATGGGTATCATGCGAGCCAACACCAATTGGGCCCTGTACAGTTAAGACTGCGCAGTTGATTTTCCATCCTCGCGTTCACTTTTTAACTGCGCAGTTCTGGCCCGTACAGTTATAACTACTCTTCATCTTCTCTCCCATCCCTTTGTGCCTCGTCTATACAGTTGTCTGCTATTATTATAAAGTACTTCCTGACGTCTTTACACACACATTTAATGTCTTCTTTAGTCCAGATTTCAAAAGTTCGCTTGACGTATGCTTGATTTCCGATGCTCCTGTACGCAAGGGGATGGGGCTGGTTACCACCCGTAAGATCAACTTCGACGTAGATTCCTGTGATTTGCTTACTGTGCGGACGTCAGCCACAGCCCGGCCTCATTTTGATGCGTCCACTCGTTGCTGTGTCGAGGTGGATTTGAACATCATGGTCTATGGGGTTTCAGCTGTGCTTCGCGTATCGTGTATTGCACGGAGGGAATCTCACACTCAGATTGCCTTGTCTGTTAACCTTCATATATATATATATATATATATATATATATATATATATATATATATATATATATATATATATATATATATATATATATATATATATATATATATATATATATATATATGCGGGATTTGGCACCGGGTGGTGCAATCTGGTCGGTGCGCCCACGTTCGATCCCCACCACTGAACAATTAAAGTGAGAGAGAAAGCATTTGCTCAAGTGAGAGATGATTATTAGAGTGAGAGGGAGTACTTATTCAAGTGTGTGTGTGTGTGTGTGTGTGTGTGTGTGTGTGAGAGAGAGAGAGAGAGAGAGAGAGAGAGAGAGAGAGAGAGAGAGAGAGTCCCTCAGCATGACCATGGCCTGAGGGCAGGCCCTGTGTAATGGAAGGGTTGCTGCCTCACTCGCCCTCGGGCCCTGTAATATGTAGAGAGACGCTGGTCTTCCCTTACTGTAAGATTCAGTAAGACCACATGCCTGAACCCTCCCCCCCTACCTCCAGTTTGCGATGAGGCTCTAGAAGAACCACAACCCCCTACCCTGTGGTGTGTTGTGGCTCTATAAGACCACACCTCCCTACCCTGTAGTGTGCTGTGGCTCTGTAAGACCACACCTCCCTACCCTGTGGTGTGTTGTGGCTCTAAAAGACCATAACTCTCTACCCTGTAGTGGCTCTATAAGACCACACATTCTTCCTCTGTAGAAAGGACTCTCTACAGGACCACACATTTGTATAAGACCTCTCTATATTGTCTGTTGCTCTATGAGGCTACATTCTCCACCCTCCACCCCTCTTTCGGGGCCTCTAAATCTATTACCCAAACTGTAGAGCGCTCTATAAGGTTATTCTTCCAATACTCTACAGAGTTCTAGTGGGTTTGTGAGAGCCTCTATTTTTTCCCCGGTATGGTTGTCGGGTCGGCCACCTGAACGTCGAAGCTTCCTAGGATTCGTAATGTGGACGCATTGTGTGGGTTGGGTGGCTGGTCGTGTGGGTTGGGTAGCTGGTCGTGTGGGTTGGGTGGCTGGTCGTGTGGGTTGGGTGGCTGGTCGTGTGGGTTGGGTGGCTGGGGGGTGGCTGGATTACACGACTGGAAGGACTGGGAGCTCAAGTGTTCGCCTGCGTGTTGGGGAGGGGAAAATAATTTGCATATGACTGCCATCGACCTTTCCCAGGTCGTCTTGATATCAGCCCAGAAACACGCACGGAAGGAATGAATTTATAGCGAACGCTTTTCACAATCCAGTACCGATGAAGACGCGCCGAATTGAACGCACAGAGAGCCCCCCCCCCCCCCATCCCTTTACCATAAAAAGCGATCGTAGTGAACGCCTTTGTAAGTTTCCTCGACTATAACAACGCAAGAACGTATACCACAGACCCAAAAAATATATATATAAACCAACTACACTGAACGCACTTGAGTTGGCGTGTTGCCCCAAGAAATAAGAACGCATGAGCGCATCCGCGGGAGAGAAGAAAGAAATGAAATAAAGTTCCGCGTAGGATCACAATGCACGGCACGGACGCCCCCCAGAGCCTTAGAACGCTAGGGACGAAGAGACTGTGGCAGTGGCGAGGGCGGGGAGGGGAGGTTGCGAAATACCCCTCCTCACTGTATACCCTCACCTTTCACTCTGCCCTTGGTCGACAGCGGGTGATGCTGCTCCTCACCTCACAACCCGGAGCAGGATGTCCACCGGGGAGGAACATAGCACTCCAAGCAGGAGCATGGGAATGGTGGATTCCTTTTGGAGTGAGAATGTCCCCGATGAGACTGTGTGTGTGTGTGTGTGTGTGTGTGTGTGTGTACTCCCGGTTTGGTCACGTGCCGGCGGAGTCCGGTAGCACAAAACACACACACACTCAGAGAGAGAGAGAGAGAGAGAGAGAGTTGCAACTCAATTTCTTGCGTCGAGCTTAATTATGGAACTCAAACCCAGGAACAAGATGATTACCATCATGATTAACAGCTGTCTTTTTTTCATCCATTCACTTTCTCCAGACTAGTTTCAAAAGTCTTCACTTCTTCTATCTTCAGTAATTACCATAATCTACGAATTATGCGCAGGGTTCATTAGCATCGTAGCTTAACATGATTTCGCAATAAGACAAGTTTTTTTTTTATTTACAGGACGTAATAAGAGGCATTCTTTATCATTCCACTAAACAAGAGACGACAGTTAACATTATCAGTAAATGATAATAAAATACACTACTGATAATAATGATAATAACGATAATGATAATAATGAAGTCATAAACACTGCTAAATTAACCTTACATACAGTTGACAACAGTGTAAAATATGAGAAGGGTAAATGCTTAAATACACGACCCTTGCTAAAATTATTGGCGTCTTCTCCAAACAGCGTTGATTCCAGTAACTAACCGATGCTTAAAGGAACTTATACACACACACACACACACATATATATATATATATATATATATATATATATATATATATATATATATATATATATATATACAGTCTTCGTTGCGTAGTCAACCACTTATGCAACATGATGTTTTAAGAACAGCCAACTGAGCCTTGATGGGAATATGTTGGCTGAATCCTTTCGTTCCGTTCCTAATTTTAGAAAGCGATAATACAGGAGGGGTAAGGATAGAAGGGAGTAGGGGGGGGGGGGAATTTTCATGGTCCTCCGCCTCCAACTCCCAACACTGCCTCTCGCCTCTGCCCCTTGTACCATCTTTCATCCCACCTTTTCCATCCTTGTTCGCTGTTTCTCACGTTAGCGGGGTAGCGCCAGGAACAGGCGATGAAAAGGCCTTATTCGCTCACATCCGTTCTCTAGCTGTCATGTGTAATGCACCGAAATTCTCATTTTTTTTCTTTTTTTTTAGAAATATCTACAGGACAGAAATGAAAATATTCCCGTTTTCTTTTGTTTTTACGAAAATTTAAGATCTTATTCCTCAAGATTCTGCATCTATCAGTTTACGAAATTAGAATCCTTTTTTAGATTCTGCGCTGGTCTTCAATAAACCCTTTGATGAGACCCTTGTACCCTACCTTCCTTAAGGATTAGATTCCATTAATTCATCACGTCTTACAAGTGCAAAAAAAGAAGAAAAATTGAAAAAAAAAATCCATAGCGAAATAGCGAACTGGATTGTTTCTCGTTCATATAGAGTTTAGAATAGTGTTCAATATCCTTTGTCTTAACAATTCTCAATAAATAACAAGGCCGGAGACAATCAAAGTTCAGTGTCGCTGGGTTGGTTTATTATACTCGATATGTTGGCGAAAAAACAGATGTTTTGTGGTTAAGTTTTAATACCTTTCGACATGTGGGTTTAAAACCAAAGTTTTTATGTGGGTGTAGGTTTAATATTTTTTCGAAATTATTCTTGATTTTTTTTTTTTTTTGTGTGTGTAGGTAGGTTTGATAATCTTCGATATGCAAACTTAAACCAAAGTTTTTATGTGGGTATAGGTTTGATATATTTCGAAATTACCCTTGAACTAATTTTTTTTGTGTGTGGGTTTAATATCGTTCGACATGCAGGCTTAAACCAAAATTTTTATGAGGTTTATTTATTTTTTTCAATTTTTAACATTCCTTGACATTCGGTCTAAACCCAGTGTATGTCGATCGGTTTATTTGATATTCCTCGGCATTACGTTCAAAGCAAAGTCGAGTGTCGATCGGTTTCGTTATAGACAAGTAAAAACAGTAAACCAAAGATGGACGTCGAATGTCGATCGGTTCGCATTTAAACCCCCCCCCCCCCCTCGACGTTAAACTTAACCTAGCCTTTGCGTCGAGCAGCTGATGTATCTCGACATTTAAGGCTTTTAAGATCAAAAGTTCAATGTCGATCAGCTTCAGTATGTCCCTCAGTGACGAAGCCAAAGGCCAGTCATTGTCGACCGGTGCAATACCTCTCGACCCCGCCGCCGTTTTCGCTATACAGTGACGTCAGTCGGTTCAGAGAACATAAAAACGAGTCTCCTCTTCTTGTTTCACTCGTAAATCCGTCTGGGATTCACCGCTGTGTAGAAAGTCCTTCATGAAGTTCGACGTGGACGGAGAGAGAGAGAGAGAGAGAGAGAGAGAGAGAGAGAGAGAGAGAGAGAGAGAGAGAGAGAGAGAGAGATTCTGGCTCTCTGTGAGAGGCTAGCTAGTCCGCGACCTTAATATGATCTCCACAGAACTTTAAATGTCAACCCACCCTCGGCCACTGCTCAGGAAAAGGGGGTGGACGTACGTGATCGAAGGGCAAGGTTATGCTCGCAGATCGTCCTGGGGGGAAAAAATATGGGGGAAAAAAACTCACAAACATGGAGATCAGTGGAACGTAAAGATATGAACTGAGCATAGAATTGAAAAAAAAAAAAAGTACTTACTATGAAATTTCTCCCAATGAGAGAGAGAGAGAGAGAGAGAGAGAGAGAGAGAGAGAGAGAGAGAGAGAGAGAGAGAGAGAGAGAGAGAGACCCACCCATCCATAGGCTAGAATTTTCCACTGTTACCCAATGGCGACAGAAAACGAGAATTTTTCCCCCTCCGCCCGTTATATAAACATTTCCGCTCACACACACCCAAAAAATAAATGATTTTTCCCCATCTTTTATGAGTCTTTTTTTTTTTTTTTATCACTTATTCACATCGATTATTCTGTAATGCATCGACTGAACGTAAGGGTACACGTAGAATGGTGTTACCCATGACTGTAATTCATAAATTATGAAGAAAATGAGGTCGAAATTGGAAATATTGTGGTCGAGTGATGGTCGATTACATGGGTCGAAAACTGAGGATTTTGAAGGGTTTGGGGATGAGGGGGGTCGAGCTCATGGTCGGGTTGGGGACGGGTCGAAATTTGGGGAGGGATATTATGGGAAGGGTTGAAATAGGGAAAAAGGGAGAGTTTAGAGGGTCCAATTTTGGTGGACGTGGTTGGGAAATAGGGTCCTAA
>NC_092273.1:13490924-13500924 GCF_036320965.1 Panulirus ornatus
TGGTGACCTCAACGCATTTCGAGGAGGATTCCCTGACATACGTCTCCCTTGACATACTGTCGTTTCGCTCCCTTCTACAAGGATGATGATCTTCTATAGCCATCTCAGTTGCCTCCCTCTTATTCTTGCCTACTGATCAAGCTTCTTTACCAAGATCCTGTGTGGTATAGCGTCAAATGTATTCAGCCAGTCCAGATACAGACAATCCACCCAGTTGCTTCTCATTAGTCTAAAAAGGAGCCCACTTTCTCATAGAAATTTGACACTCGTTGCATAGGATCTTTCCCTTAAACAAAAGTGTCTTTCACTTGAGTAGTTTTTCCTTTTCGAGACGTCGTCTGCTGGTTTCTGGTTGCCTTTTCCAGTGCACAACAGGCCAAGGAGAGTGAGTCTGTAGTTCAGTGCATCCTATGATCTTCTGTCCTAAAGATAGCTACGAAGGTTGCCTATTTCCACTTCTACCTTTTTCCAGCGACGTCTTGAACAACATATCATGTAGTTTGTCAAGTGAATCTACACACATATGACTGTCAAGTGTATCTACACACATATGACTGTCAAGTGTATCAGCACACATATGACTGTCAAATGTATTTACACACATATGACTGTCAAGTGTATCTACACACATATGAATGTCAAGTGTATCTACACACATATGAATGTCAAGTGTATCACACACATATGAATGTCGAGTGTATCTACACACATATGACTGTCGAGTGTATCTACACACATATGACCGCCAAGTGTACCTACACACATGTGACTGTCAAGTGTATCTACACACATATGACTGTCAAGTGTATCTACACACATACGACTGCCAAGTGTGCCTACACACATATGACTGTCAAGTGTATCTACACACATATGACTGTCAAGTGTATCTACACACATATGACTATCAAGTGTACCTACAAACATATGACTGCCAAGTGTATCTACACACATATGACTGTCAAGTGTATCTACACACATCTTCAGAACGTATCGATGACTCTCATCAGGGACCATTAGCCTTATATGGGTCAAAAGCCTTTGGTCATTTCCTTACGTCTCATTGTTCCTATTGCTTCACTGTAAACTCAACAGAACCTCCCATCACAATGCTCTGGTTCCAGGCTGCTGAACTCCCATTTCCCCCCCAAAATAATTACGTAATCACATCAATTGAGCTCTGGATAGTTTCCAAGATTATATCTTCTCTTAGGGTTAACGTTTCATCGCTGCTCTTTCTACACCCTCATCGACTACATAGTGACTTTTTCCAGTTAGTGTATCATTTATGGGATATCGAATATCCATGCTACTGTGTGTGTGTGTGTGTGTGTGTGTGTGTGTGTGTGTGTGTGTGTGAAGATAAGATACATCAATGACAGTGCATCAATCTCTGATCCTAGTGTGCTCAGTGACATTCTGGTATAGATTATTTTCCTTTAGTAATTCTAAGAACTTACGTCTCCACGACTCTCAGTTTTCACGAGAATTCAAGTTATACCCATATTACTCTATAAAGCTGAAATCCTCCAGTATCAATACCTCACCATCACACAGAGGTGCGTATCTTACTGCTTCATGCACTCTCCTAATTCTTCCATCTCTGTTATTATCATATATTCTATTATGGTTATTAATCATTTCTTTGGAGGATTATATGTTATCAACTCCACAACTGCACTTTCATATTATGGTTACTCTTGTTATATATCATATGGACTGGTCATCTACCACTGTATCCTGAAACTTAAGTCTGTCTGTTGTTATCAAGAGGGCCAATCATCCTCTTCCTTTGCCTTCTCTCCCTCCTTGCTCTCTCTCTCTCTCTCTCTCTCTCTCTCTCTCTCTCTCTCTCTCTCTCTCTGGATAGAACATGTGAGATCTCATATCTCTAGTAAGAGTTTTCGTCCCCACATCTCCAGTTATCTTAGGTATGTGTGTGTGTGGTGCACAGCTCCTGTGTGTGTGTGTGTGTGTGTGTGTGTGTGTGTGTGTGTGTGAGTGTGTGTGGAATACATATGTGTAGTATACAGGTGTTTGTGTGTAGAGTGTGTGGTGTACGAGAATTTGAGTGTAATGTATGTGATGTACAGGTGTTCGTGTGTGTGTGTGTGTGTGTGTGTGTGTGTGTGTGTGTGTGTTTGTGTGTGTGTGTGCGTGTGTGTGTGTGTGTGTGTGTGTGTGTGTGTGTGTGTGTGTGTGTGTGTGTGCAGCAGGTAGTCTTGGCTAGCCCAGGTCAGGGCTACACATCCTCCACACCCGAGACTTTCACTCGCAAGTCAATGATCTCTGGTATAGGACCAGGGCGGTATTTTCCGTATCACGTCCCTTCCATGCCTCTCGTAACATCTCGACTCTAATCATCATTATCATCATTTGGCAGCAACTGTTTCTTCATCATCATCATCATCCAACCTCTACGATCTACATGACGTATGAATTACTACACGGCTCGGGCGTCGTAGGCATAACAAGTTCTTGTGAGGCGTCGTAAAATGCATACGTTATCTCCTATTGCACAAGGCGATCATTAGGATTTCTTCAATATCATTTCTTTCCTCACCAAAAACTGCGTCTCTTTCAGCTCATGAACGCCAAAGGGACTGTTTCGTAAATGATGAAACACAGGTTAGAACTACACTTATTTATAATTCATTTTCTTCAAGACATCTTTCGAAGGATAGTATATATATATATTGAGAGGCAGCTAGCCATCTTGACAGACAGACTTCTTTTAAGGTATCGGAAAGCAAGACTGGTTTTCCCCCCTGGCATGTGTTTGGGCCAAGCCAGTCACAAGCCAACCAGTCCTTGCAAGATAGGGTGTCAGCAAAGGAACATACCAAACACATCATCCTAAGTGATAATAATCTATTGTCCTCCCAAACATTAGAATCCCCAAAGCTTGGTAGAAAGCCATTCCTCTTTCTTTTTTGCCAGAGAGAAATCGACTTGCAAAAATTCCCTGAATTGCTTGTGATTAAATCAGGCAGATTTAACGTGATCATACGATGTCTGTCTTTCGTTGTGCTCAATAACTGTGTATTTGTGTGTGTGTGTGTGTGTGTGTGTGTGTGTGTGTGTGTGTGTGTGTGTGTGTATTCCCCATCGGTGCATAATGTAAGAGCTGTCTGGTTTAAGTGGGCTTCTAGGTTGAGTAATTTGTGGTGAAGACTCTGGTCTCAGCGGTCAGTGTTGGGGTGTTCCAACATGTCCTCTATCTGGATCGGCATGCGTGACGTCACCACGTCAACAAAGATGGCTCCCGGGGGAAGTGGGGGGAGGGGGGGGGGGCGCCTCGACTTTTCCACAATACCATCATAAGTCGAAACAGTGACTCTCTGCCTTCCCGAAAATGATTTGAATGTATACGGGATGTTGGTCTAGAGAGAGAGAGAGAGAGAGAGAGAGAGAGAGAGAGAGAGAGAGAGAGAGAGAGAGAGCCTATATTAGATGTGCATTGATATGTCGCCTACGTAGAATGGTCAAGCTTGTAGGAATATCTCTGTCCGTGAGCGATCATCTCCCGTGCGAATTGGTGTTCCATCGGTCCGTTAGTCTCAGCGTTCCATCCGTCCATGGTGGTCGTGTTCCATCCATTCGTTGACGTCGCGTTCCATCCGTCCTTCGTTCCAATGTACCCACTACCCTGCAACTTATATCTAAACGGAACTTTCTTTTTCTTCTTCTTCTTTTTCTTTCGTTTCCGGCCCTCTGTACTCCTGCATGGCATAACATCCACACCTCCAGCTTGGCTTTGGTATACGAATTATGACCATCATGAAGAAAAAGGAGGGAGTGTGAGGGGGGGTTTTCATGGCACTAAACCAGACTCATGATTCGATAAAACACCATGGAACGTTATGTAGATGTTTGATATTTCCCTAGTAACATTTTAAGCCAGGATTATCTCATTGCACTGCGAGCGAGTAGACACCTTGGGCAAGGCTTTACCATCGCTAATGAACTGATACTAGTACAGTCTCTTTGAGTATCATCTTCCTCCGATGGAATGCATCATTTCCCTGCTCCTGCTCGGAGTGCAGCCTTAGAGTTGCCGGCCTCCGAGCCGGAGGAGGAAATGGAAGGACAGGGGTGTGGTGGGGAAGGTGGAGGGAATGGATTACTATCTAAAAGGCGTTGAAATCTCCGAGAATGGAACACTATCTATGAGGCGTTGAAATCTCTTGGACTCCCCGGCAAGCGGCACTCGTCCATGACCGTCGCTCGCGCAACCTGTCACCGTTTTTTTTTTTCCTTCCCTTTCACACCGTCTTATACGCATGAATCCAGTCCATTCGCTATCCCCCTCTCTCGGTCACTCTCCCAGTCCATGAAGAACTTCCCACTACGAATATGAGCCTCCAAAATTATCTATCTTTCCATACGAGAAACATTTCTCAAACGAAGTGATTACAACCTGGAGAAGACGGATGATGAGATGAAGACGATAGAACAATATATAAAGTAGATAAAGCGGATGATTAAGAGGGAGAAGAAAACTGAAGGTAATGAAATCATCATACACTGAAACCCGTCTGTTCGCACTAAGGTTGAGGGCAACGCCACGACCACCAAGTGTCTTTCGGGCCTTATGATCACCAGGTAACGGGATAACATTCTAAGGATAACACTATCAGAGTCAGTAGATGTTATCATTACCCTCAGCTTATATCGTCGTCATTTAATGATAACCTCTTCCTCGCCTCGCTTGTACAGCTGTACCTTGTTGAGGTCTCCTCCATTTATGTGGGACTTGCGGTCCATTTTTAAACATTTTTCTCTCGCGCGTTTTTACCCTTGAGCTCACCTTGTGTTGGCTTCTTAACTTAAACCAGGGACCGGTTCCAGGTCATCAGTGGGTGACGAGTCGTCAGTCTAAAGTGGGAATGTTAGTTTCGTCTTGATGGATGATTATTTTGAGGATGTTTAGCGACTGGGACTCATTCTTTTAGATACAGTGTGGTTGAGGATTATCACAGTCATTCAGTTAGTAGGAGGAACAGGATTAAGGTTTGGTGGTCTAGTGGGAAGGGAAAATGTAATGCCTAGGAGAAGGGATGGTGGTGGTGGTTGAGGGTGGGTTTCGTCTTACCTTGGCCCTTTATCGTCTAGAAGCTCGGGAGAGCCTGGAGGTGATGGTGCCAGAGGCAGAGAGTCGGTCGGAGTGTGGGGGGCGATACACCCCAGGCCGGGGCTCCACCCTCTCTAGCTCGTCCCCACTCAGGTCCAGGTCGGCCACCATCTGTAGAATCTCTCGGTCCTTCTTGCTCATCGACTCCTCGCCAATGCCCGCCAGCGATCCGTACGAGCGAGATCGATGCTCCTCCCGGATGCTGTACGAGAAGGCCCGCTCGTTCAGGTGGCCCTTCCGACCGTATATGTCCTCGTCGTTCTCCTTTTTGTTACCGCTCTTCTTCTTCTTCTTGTGCTTGGGGCGGCCAGTGGTGGCATACTGCTCCATGAGATACTGCTCGTGTGGGAAGTGCCCTGGCTGGTAGGATGCAGTGGGACTTAAGGGTCGAGTAGAGGGCATATATATGGGTTCCTCGAGTACCCGGGACGGTGGCCGGCGCCCTGGCGGGCCATAGGGGCCCGGGTGTGGTCCGTAGGGTCCCATAGGCCCGGGTGGCGGTAACATGACGTGTGGAGGCCCCGACGGGGGCAGCATGTGTGGTGGTGGTGGTGGCGGACCCTGTATGGGCATCATGTGTGGTGGGGGCATAGGTCCCACAGGAGGCCCCATATGTGGGCCATGAGGACCAGGAGGACCATGCGGTCCTGGTGGACCATGTGGCCCCGGTGGCCCGTGTGGCCCAGGATGTCCATGGGGCGGAGGTGGGCCATGGTGATGGGCGGGTGGTCCTGGGGGCCCCTGTACCACTATCAGAGGTGGGGGTGCACGCATGCCCTTGCTCCTCCTCTCGGCCAGGCTGCTAGTGCCCAGCATACGGAACTTTCCCTTGGGCTTGGGTGGCGAGGAGTGGCCGTTCATGTGTCGGGGCAGACTGCCGTTGTGGTGCTTGATCCCACCGTTTACTAAGGTGCCCGGGCGCGAGGGGCCGCCGTTGCTGAACCTGCTCATCTCATCGTCGTCGCGTCGACTCCTATTTTTGGCGTCTTTTTTCCCCTTCTTATCTTTTTCGGTCTCGGGAGGCAGGGGTGGGGCGACGGAGGGCATGATCATCTGGCGCGGGCGTGGGGGTCGGGTCCCGCCAGCTGTTCCGTATATCGATGACGTCGACCTCACTGACCGCATCGTTCCCGAGTATTCCGAGTAGATGAGGTCAGTCTCCATCTTGGGCGGTCCTGCCCAAACTTTGTGGTTTTCATCGCCATTGTATATCGAGATCTCGTCCCCGGGCGAACCCTGGGAGGTGGGCGAGGCGGGCGCGTCCTGGGTAGGGGACGAACCAAGTGACGCCGGGATGATCTCGGACGCCGCGCTGTTAAAGTCCTCTATCTCGATGGCTCGTTCCTCGGTCGCTCTGCCGCCGTACACCGAGCCGTACTGGCTGTTGCCGCCGGTCTCCAGGCTGCGGGCGTACATGGAGTCGGCGTAGGCGTGAAAGCAGCAGCGCACCAGCGCATTAGCGGGTGTCTCGCGTTTGCATATGAAGGCGTGGCACTCGAGGACCTTGATGCCTGTGGTGCGACGCATGATGCAGGCGAAGAGTGGCGGATGATTGATGTTGGGGTTCCTGGCGAAGGGCGAGTCGAGCGGCAGGAATCTTGGCACAGTAGCACCCTCGCCCCCAGCCACAACCACGTACCTGACGGCGGCGCAGTAGTGGAGGGTGTCGATGGGGAAGAAACGCGTCACCTTTTTCTGGTTTTCGTCGACATTTTCTAGGAGTAGGCCGTTGGACCACACTGAGAGCCAGGAGTCTATCCCGCGCGCACTGACTGCTCCTTCTGCCGGATATAGCTCCCTCAGGGGCTCCTGTATGCCCTGCAGGCCATCCTTGGTGACCTGAGGAACGGACGACCCCAGGTACAACACTCGGCAGCGGCAGATTGGTGTTGGGTCCGCGCCGCCTCGTCTTGCCATCTTCATGATTTCGGCTTCACTAGAAACGTCACTAAACTCTCAAGAAAAAATCCACGCCACTCACGGCTTTGACTTAGATTTAGAAGCACTACGACACGCTACAGGCTACAGCCCTCCCTCGTCTACGCTTGTTCATACTGCGTAAGTCTCACACACACACACGTTGGGAGAGGACGCTCCCCAGCTCTGCGTCACTCGGGGTGCGCCGTGAACACTGCACGGGTGAGTGGGGGCGCACACACACCTCAGCTCAGGTATGCGGGCCGCACTGCGCATGCCTGGCCTGACGGCCGCTCCCGCAACACATCACCAGCCAATCCCAGAGCGACTTCAGAAACTGGGTTACGCCGTCTCCCAAGATCATCTGACTTCTTAAATTCTCCCAAGCTTCTCGGATTCTCTCTGTGTCTCCTTTTCTCTCTAGGGGTTGCGCTTGATTTCTACCCTATAAATCTATTAATTTTTCAGTGTCATGAAAGTATGAATGTAGATATGAATGTGTGCGTTAACTGAAGGAATCGTGTGAGATTTATTCCCCCAAGGTAACCACCGCTGGAAAAAGAAGTTACTCACAAACAGTCAGTCTCTAACCAAAAATAATCGTCTCGACCACAAAATTACATTTACGCCATTAAAGAATTATTTCTTCATTTTTTTTTTTCCAGTGTCGTTCGGTGTCTCTCGACCGTCGACGGAGTCTCTCTCTCTCTCTCTCTCTCTCTCTCTCTCTCTCTCTCTCTCTCTCTCTCTCTCTCTCTCTCTCTCTCTCCTTAGCAGGATGTGACTTGGGGGCAGGTGGGTTGGTTTGGAGTTGTTATTATGTTAATTCGACGGAGGGAAGTATTTAGGCCCCAAACCCTCCTCCTCCTCCTCCTCCTCCTCCTCCTCCTCCTCCTCCCTCGTAGCCTGGAGCAACGGTGTTATCCATCGGACCTCCCGTGGCTGGCGCGGGGCTTCGGTACCCGGTACGTGAAGGTATGTTACCTGCACGCGACCCCTCACGCCCACGTAGGGAACTATCACGAAGTGTCACGCCCACATCCGGATTCCCACGCCCCCCCCCCCCCCAGGCATGTCTCGTCACGCCCACACCAG
Organism: Panulirus ornatus; assembly: GCF_036320965.1. NCBI lineage: Eukaryota > Metazoa > Arthropoda > Malacostraca > Decapoda > Palinuridae > Panulirus > Panulirus ornatus. The sequence goes on from NC_092273.1 coordinate 13,499,071, forward strand.
AACGGCCAGGACCCGGACGCGAGATGAATGGGTGTTACCTCCCCCACACATGGCTTGGTCGTGACCCGTCTTACCCATATATATATATATATATATATATATATATATATATATATATATATATATATATATATATATATGGCCTTTGAACAGCCCATATATGACCTGTGAACATGACCTGTGAACAACATGTAAACGACACGACATTAGACAGACATCGTGTTACGTATACAGGTGACCTGTACACGACCTGTTATCTCTAAATACGACACTACTGACGACCTGTTAATAGAACCCACGACCTGCGACCTCTCGCAACACACGAAGCCTTTCACGCCCATACGTAGAGATACGACCTGTCCACACACACACACACACACACACACACACATATACACACACACACATACACAGACAGACAGACAGACAGACAGACACACACACACACACACACACACACACACACACACACACGAAATTTCTATGAACCCTGAGGACCAGCTGTCTGTGATATCTACGACCCTATCACAACATCTACCTGTCCGCCACAACTACAACCTCCACCCCCCCCCCCCCCCCCCACCTCCCACCCGTACAGACACAGCGACTAACTAACATTACCACACAACACGCACTGCAGTTCTGTATAGCGAATGTTGATGTAACTTTATTAAACGAGAATTCTGCTTGGCCATGTTGGTATCAGCGGTACATGGAGTAGCAGATGTTGAGGCTAAAGACAGCTAATATCAGCGGTACTTGGAGTAGCAGATGTTGAGGCTAAAGACAGCTAATATCAGCGGTACTGGGAGTAGCAGGTGTTGAGGCTGAAGACAGCTAATATCAGCGGTACTGGGAGTAGCAGATGTTGAGGCTAAAGACAGCTAATATCAGCGGTACTTGGAGTAGCAGATGCTGAGGCTAAAGGCAGTTAATATCAGCGGTACTTGGAGTAGAAGATGTTGAGGCTAAAGACAGCTAATATTATCGGTCTATATTTACAAGAGTTATGACCTACGATGACTTTATTATGAGCAGAATCATGTCAGATATGAATGGAAAGGTTGAAGGGGTTTGGAAGCCAAAAAATAGAATAACTACTTAGGATGGAGGAAGGTGTTGAAGAGTGGCGTTCCTCCTTCAACAGGAATCGCCAATTTGAGATAAATTTTTGTCGACTGTGGACTAGGTCACTCTGTGTTGACCCCAGGGGTCACTTAATGGAAGGGAGACCTGACCCCTGTATGTGGCACCTGTAATTGTAATATCATCGTGGAACATTGACGAACAATGTGCCACAAAAAATACGGCAGTCTCAACGTTGAATATGAATTATTTAATATTAATGGAAGGAATAGAAATATTTGAGAATTTTGTAAACTAAACTGTTGATGTAAATTTACTGACGAATTTTTGAAATGGGCGAAAATATACATTTTTTTTTTTTTAAGTTTTTGTTATATTCTTTGATGAAGCAGAAATATATGATTACTTAAAGATACTTTTAAGTTTTTACATATCTTCTTCATGTTCGAGAGAATAAGCGCTGGATGACCATTAGGTTCTAACGCTATGGAAATTTCACAAATCCAATCCAATCCTTCCCTATGATTAACTCTATGGGTTCGACAAGCCAGACATCCTGCAGGGGTGCAGAGTTTTTTTTTTTTTTTAGTAGGAAGACAGTAGTAGTAGTAGGAGTAAGATAGCTGTAGTAGTAGTAGTAGTAGTAGTAGTAGTAGTAGTAGTAGTAGTAAGATAGATAGATAGTGGTAGTGGAAGTAGTCGTAGTAGTAAGACAGTAGCATTAGTATCCTTACTGAGATAATGTCTGCACCTGATCTACCCCCATGG
>NC_092273.1:13505924-13640924 GCF_036320965.1 Panulirus ornatus
ATGTTATTAGTCTACCAACATGATCATTTACCAAATTATTGAATCCTCGAAATGTCAGAATAATCACTAACCCGATTATCAAATTATTCACAATGTTATTAGTCTACCAACACGATCATTTACTAAATTATTGAATTCTCGAAATGTCAGAATAATCACTAACCCGATTATCAAATTATTCTTAATGTTTTTTTAGTCTACCAATACGATCATTTACTAAATTATTGAATCCTCGAAACAGAATAATCATGTATACAATTATCAAATTATTCTAAACGTTGAAGTCGACCCAATCAGTTACATACTTAGTTTATTAAATCCCAGAAATATTAAATGAATGAATACATTTGCAAATCAGATGTTTAGAACACGACAAGATGATTACTAGTAATCAAATTCCCTTCCTCTTATATGTATACATAACCAAATTACATGTAATTAGATACTCTTGATTATATATAAATCATATATAGATAAACATCTACACAGTATTCATATGATATATATAACCCCCAAGACCCCTTTCTCTAGGGGGATCTTTGCACCTTCAAGGTAGTAGCGCTACACTCAGCAGCAGGGGAAGGTGGTACTCCCTCGAAGCTAGGTTTCCACGAGACTGTATCGACTGGCAATGACACACAGCTTCGACAAAGAGACATCACCAAGACTGACGAAAAGGACGAAGGATAACCAGTAGATACGATTAACAGTTGAAAGTGGAAGAAATAGAAGCAATGCGTCGCATGATATATAAGATTGTGTGTGTGTGTGTGTGTGTGTGTGTGTGTGTGTGTGTGTGTTGTTGCAATATCAGCGCAACGCCTGCATCATCATCAAAAAAAAAAAAGATCTTAAACAACAGAATAGTTGTAACAACTCACCATAATAAGGATCAACAAGGTACCATCAAGGTTAGTGGGCTAAAGACGACGACGATCCCCGCATCTCTAGGTCGGCCTAGTCTTGGCCGAGACCCTGAGCCGACCACATGAGTCACCCCCTAAATTGCCTCTCGAGTGTGAGAAAACGGTAGTTCCCTCCCGCTCCAGTCTCTCATAACGCCAGGCGTCGCTTATCACACCAGTCTCGGGCTGTGTCTGTGTGTGTGTGAGTGTGTGTGTAACTGCGTGTGACGTCGCTCAGCCGTAAATACGAGTGACATGACGTGCAGCTAACGGAACCACCGCTCAAAAGAAAAATATACATATTTTTGTCTTTGGTATTTCAGTATTACGCTGAAGAATATATGTGTAGTGATCCCACATCTTTTGAACAAGTAAGATGGTATACTGTCTCTCCGTGTGTGTGTGTATATATATATATATATATATATATATATATATATATATATATATATATATATATATATATATATATATATATATATATATATATATATGATCCTGGTGGTTGATAAAATCCAAATAACTAACCATGATAGCTTATTGATCATGATTAATTGACATTTAAAGAAACTGGCTCAAGTCCCATGATGCCTACCCCCCCCCCCCCTTCATGGCATCGTTTTCTTCGCTCATCCTTCTCTGCCTTGCTCACGGTGAGCGCCCAAGCCCTTTGGCAAAAAAAAATATCATCCTCAGTACTCGCAACTGAGAGGAACTCTCCAATAAACGCCTCTTAAATTATTTATCTCCCCCAAACCCCCCTCGGCTTCAGTTAACAGTTTAGATCAATATTCATCAACTCCAGCTACCTGGAACCTGGTGGACTGCTCGCTCCTTCCTTCCCATGTCCCATTATCTCGACTCACAGATAACGTACGATCCTGCTTCAGCCACCATGCATATGAACCTTAAAGATAAAAAAAGGTTTATCTTAAAACCACTTTATACTGTTCTATTTAAATGATCCACTATGATTAAGTAAATTATCCGTATACTAAGTTCTTAAATCCAAAAATTTATACCGTGTGGTTAAGGTAATAATACATTAACGATCATACGTGAAGCTTGTCGGTTCGTGGGTAACGAAACAAGTTCATTTCTAAAGTCTGAAACATCCTCTTGCTCTCTTAGACCCACGTTACGACCACCCGACTCACGAGCTGGCACCGTAGGCTTACTTCTTTCATCAATAGTTATCTACACGCATCCGGCAGCGTGTTGTGCAATCACCTCACAACACAGAACGTTAGGACAAGTGCACACTGAGTATTTTCCGCACCACTACTTTGGGAATGATTTACGCCCTTGTTCTTGAACTGCCACTCTCGTGAGGTGTTCACGTATTCACCAGGAGAGTAGGTAGCTACACTGTGGAACGCCACGGGTGTTCGTTACACGCCTCCTCCAGGAGCAGGAAGCCTCATCACACCTGGCTTTGGCTGATGTTTGTGTGTGTGTGTGTGTGTGTGTGTACACTTAAATGGGTGGTACATATATACAAGGTTAAGAGACTGAGCAACACGAGTGTAAAACTCGTGCAAATGGGAATTACAATCGAAGATAACGGGATGTCTGTTCCCTTTAGATAAGAAGAATCGAAAAGATGAGCGACGCTATTATCTAGCTTCCACACTCACAGAAATAAACAATGATAAAGAGAATATAGTAGAAACGTTAATACTTTGATGATGGTGACTGTGAGTGGATATTGCCTTATTCAAGAAGCTTATAAAAACGATACCTTATAGATGGTTATCTGAAGACTTTTATCCTAGTAGATTCTTAGCAATTTATTCGTTTTGTGTGTGTGTGTATATATATATATATATATATATATATATATATATATATATATATATATATATATATATATAATACCTAGCAAATAGAACAGACGTTCCTCTCTTCATGGTTCATCTCCCATCAAATAAAAAAAAAACTGAGTCACTTCTGTACATTTAAAAGTGAAGAGGATGAATAACGTATCTAATGTGGGCATGACAGACACCTTTACATATCGCTAACGTGTGTGTGTGTGTGTGTGTGTGTGTGTGTGTCATTACTATTTGTGTGTTAAGGGGAGACAGTTTTACACTCATGTTACCCCGTCTCTTAATCTTGTATATATGTACTGCTTCTTTAATCCTGTATGTGTTTACGCACCCAGTTAAGCCAAGTAACTGCATGTTGACCAACCCCGAGAGGAGAATGAACAGCTAGGATTGTCTTTGAGTGACTTACCGCTCCCAGGATCCGAACCCGTGCGAGCCAGACCCCAGGCAGGCCCAATGCTGACTCATGGTCAGTAACGCTAGCCAATGCACTACGTTTGTGTGTGTGTGTGTGTGTGTGTGTGTGTGTGTGTGTATTACCCGTCCAGTGCCTGGTACAGGGTCTTATGGTTGGTTGGTTATTTGAGCTTTAGGCCTGTTGGCAGCCTGGTTCGTTAAGGCCGAGGTACAAAAGAATAAATAAAAGAAAAATAATCAGGTGTTCCAGATCATTTCAAAAGATTGTGCACTCGCTTTTAAATCTATGTATGGTTCATCGTTGTTCTTGTATCTCGGTATATTGTCTCGTTTTTTTGAGATTATGTATATAAAAAGATTATCCACTTTCTCCTCTTAACACGTACATCACTTTCACGTTTTATGTAATCTTTTGAGTTAGAAAAAATGACGTGGGTGTATACCTTGTAAAACAAGTCAGCCACGGTAAAAAAAAAAAATAACCTACATTTCTTTTATTCCATACATAGATTCAATTAAAACTCAGAATGCAATGGTGTCATTACATTGCTTTTGGAAGATTTTACACCAAGAATGTACCAGTGTCGTGTTCTTTTCATAACGCTCGTCATGCAACAGCTTCCCTTTATGACGACACATCAGAACAACAGAGGGCAGCACCTCGCGGGGCTGTCAGTCAACAAAGGCTCACCCGCTGCGTCATCTAAGTGTTCTCTCTCTCTCTCTCTCTCTCTCTCTCTCTCTTTTCTGCTGTTATGCAAGCTGCCCTCCTTATCCGTCCCCATCCCTCTCACCCTCGCGCCTCTGGGCAAGACATTTTTACTCCTGGATGGTGGAGAGACAGATAGATACATACGCACATACATTGATAGGCTAGAGAGAGATAGACAGACAGACAGACAGACAGACACATTATGACAGAAAGACATGCACAGAGAGACTTCAATGAGGATCAACTTTAAACATTTCCATGAATATATTGCTAATACTTGCTACATTTTCATGTACTTAATTAGCAATTGCATTTTCTTCGTAATATAGGATTTAGTTGTCAAAAAAAGGATTATAGGAAAAAAAGAGGAAAAAAAAAGAAAGGTGATGAGGAGAGTTTAGATAAGGGACTTAAACCATGTTGCACGAGTTGATGTTCGCGCAGTTCCTCATCAAAATCATGATCGGGCACCTTCACCTCCACAGAAATGTTCCCGGTAATGCAAGCCAATCATGACGTTGTCACCGACGAGATACACCGCAGGCGTAACAAGTGGCTAAACAAAAGAATGGGCCAATCAACGTGTACCACCAAACACCCATCCGCCAATAGGCGGAGAGATGAGCATTACCTCCTTGTTTCATTAACGCTTCGCGGGATACAGATTTCGCTCTAACCATTGTACAAGAAATTCCTCCTGGGAAGGATGAGGTTTTCGCCTTGGCGGTAGCGTTTCTTGCATTCAGAGCCCACAACGAGAAAAGCAAAAACACAACACAGTATCACTATTTTCCTGGTATTGAACACAGGGCTCCAAAGGTTAACACACACACAAATCATCTTTGGTATTGCTATTAATTCGCTACTGATTATTCTAATGCGTTTTAATACCGAGGCAAATGGCACTGATCACAGTCCTTTTCAGTCAAAAATCCTTCTGCTTATACAAACGATCCTGAGGATGGGTGAAGAAAGGAAGGTCACTGTGGCTCCCATATTTCGCGCCGAGACCCACTAAGGGAAGAAGCAGGGACAGCGATGGCAAGATATGGCGTTGGAACCGCAGCCAGCAGCGTCCGCGACGCCGGGCTAGGCTACACTGGCAGACCAAGCCTTGGTGGAGGAGTCAAGCTGGGATAGTGTGTTAATATTTGTACTGCTCTGCGCCCGCCCAACACCTCCAACATTTTCCATGGGAATTTACGGAAGTTGATTACATTTCGTTCCATGCTAAGGCAACCTTTGGCCCTTTCGGGAGCTACGTAATGTAGTTTTTCACATACCAGTCCCATGAGATGATATTATACGATGCTGCACACTTATAGAAACTTCGAAATATATCAGATTTCGAGTTGGTTACGTCTAAATTTGCCTGCCAACAATTAATTTAGACAAATTTCCATAACTTTTGGTAAACCTGACGTTAACCCGTAGTCGGTGTTTGCCGTCTGGCCGCACGGATCTCGCCAGTCATTTAAGTAAACTTTTGCGCCCACACCGAATTCTCGACGATACACGCTAGTCTTCTTACTCCACAATACCTCCAGCGATATTCATGCACGACGGCAGCATTACCATCGGTCATAAGTGCATTTCAAAAGTCTAGATGTAACTGACGAATTTACTGACGACGAGAATTGTTCGATCTTGAATGTTGTACGAACGGTGTAAAGACGGATTATTGGCCGTGTCTTCGTCTTCCCGAGAGCGTTAACCTTCAGCAGTCGTGGAAGGTGGGTGGAGATTTCCATGATTCATGTCTCAGTTACACTTGAGCACCTGTGTACCGCATACACACGAGGTTCACAGTAATATTACCAACTGGTGTTTCCATATATGGTGAGGATTTTATTCATACTGCAGTCGGGAAAAATGCGAAGGGGGTCTCTGTCTGCCTTGTGTGTGTGCGTTCGTATATAAAGACAAACATGCATGTGTGTGTGTGTACTATATGTATGTTATTACTGTTTATATGTTACTGGGAGAGTTTTACTTTCGTGGTGCCTCGTCTCTTAACATTGCACATATGTACCATGTACATATGTACGAAGTCTTTACTCCTTTGCGTGTAATTACCGAAATGTGATTACTTCTTTGTGCCATTAAGGAGAGAAATTAACACTAGTGGAACCCCACCTCATACTGGGTTATTTTTTTCTTTCCTATGTGATGTGTCTTTCCGTCATCTTTGATTACACTGTGTATACACATACTGTTCTGTTACCGATGAAGTATATCATCACATCTTCCCTGACACTTACCTTGCATAGCCTCTCAACTTGTCCTCTGACTTTTGGAGTCCATTCTGATTTTAAGCTCCTGCTGGTCTATTAGATTAGGAGCAGTGAACGTAAGGTAAGAAATAGAACTCACAAGTGAATAAAGTTGGTAATTAAAAGAAGCAGAAGGGGAGATAGGGTTATATCACCCACCGTTAGAGTGAACCGCATAATTCGTTGGTAGAACTTCACTGATAAAGTGAAAGGAAGAAGGTAGGCGAATAAAAGAATACCTTGGAGGACACCACTGTTGATACCTTGATGACTAGGCTACACAAAGGCATTGGGGGGGGGGGGGGGTGCTTTTAAAAGAGATCACTAAGCCGCCCGAATGCTTGGGGGTGTGTTTGTAAAGAGACGACTAGGCTTCCCGACTGCTTGGGGTGTTTGTAGAAAGAGTTTCCATTCTTATAATTCACTATCCCTCTGAGCTCTTCTTCTATAACCTGAATAATATCCATGCAAGGTAAAAACAACCATCAATTCTCAGTTTTTTCCATTCTCGTTCACCTTTCCTGAGCAGCAAGGTAGCACCTGGAACAGACGAATGGCTTTATTTGCTCACATTCACTCTCCAGCTGTCATGTATAATCCACTGAAAGCAGAGCTCCCTCTCCACAGCTAAGTCCTACAAATGTCTCCCTGGTCTTCCCTGACCACTTCAAATGCCCTGGCTCAACCCATTGATAGTATATCTCCCCCTGTATACAACATTGCTTCAATTTGGTCTCTATCCCATGCATACCACTCACTCTCCTTCATGTTCAAGCCCCAGTTACTCAAAGCTTCTTTCATACATCCTTCCACTTTGTGCTGATGGCGATGCCTTGTGGAAGAGGTCTTAGTTATTTACTGGGTGGGAGGAAAGTTGCTAGAAGCAGGTAAGTTTTTACCAAGGGTGTAGGCACGTACGCAAGTAGGAAGACAGGAGAGCGAATGGTTCCAAGTGTAGATTGGCCTGCGGCAGGGGTGTGTGATGTCACTATGGTTATTTGATTTGTTTATGGATAGGGTGGTGAGGGAGGTAAATGCGCGAATCTTGGAGATAGGGGCGAGTTTTCAATCTATGGGGGATGGGAGGGATTAGTTTTAAAGTGAGTGAAATGAGCAAGTTGAAAGTAAATGTGAATGAATGTAAGATTATTAGGTTTAGCAGGGTTGAGGGACAAGTTAGTTTAGGTGTTTTTTAAGTTTGAATAGAGAAAACCTAAAGGAAGTGAAATGTTTGAAATACATCGACGTGGACATGGCAGCAAATGGAACCATAGAAGCAGAATTGAGTTTATATGGTGGGTGAGGGGGCGCAGGTTCTAGGAGCGCTGAAGAATGTGGAGGGCAAAAATGGGTATGCTTGCAGGTATGTTAGTCCCAGCAATATTATATGGTTGCGAGGCATGGGCTATAGATAAGTGTGTGTGTGGAGAAGGGTGTATGTGCTGGAAATGAAAGGTTTGAAGACAATGTGTGGTGAGAGGTGTAAGGGATGAAGTGGGTAGAAAGAGGTAATAAAAAAAAAAATGACAGAGCTGAAGAGGGTGAGCTGAAATGGTATGGTTATATGTTGAGAATGTAGAGAATGAGTGAGAAAGGGTTGGCAAAGAGGATATATATGTGTCAGAAATGTAGGGAACAAGGAGATCGGAGGTGGAAGGATAGAGTGAAAAAGTTTTTGAGCCACTGGGGGCCTAAACATGCGGGAGGGCGAAAGGCATGCACGGGACGAAGTGAATTGGAACAATATGGTATAAAGGGGTCGATGGGGTATCATTAGACTGAAACAGAGCATGTGAAACGTCTCGGGTAAACCATAAAAAGGTCTGTGGAGCCTTGTTTTGGATAGGAAGCTGTGGCTTTGGTGCATTACACATGACAGAAAATAGATGTGAGAGGATGCGGCTTTTCTTTGTTCAATGCTGGCACTACCTCGTTAATGCAGGAAATAGTAATCAATATCCATATCATTATGTATCTATGTTTATGTTTATTCATTCATCTGTCTGTCTATCTGTTGTGTGTGTATATATATATATATATATATATATATATATATATATATATATATATATATAAGTTAGGGAGAATAAAAAGATGTTTTAGAAGGAGGTGCGAAGTGAGAGGGTCAGGGAGAATGGTTTGGTAAGCAGAGATAGTGAATGCTTTGCAGAAGATGAAAGCCGGCAAGGCAGCGGGCTTGGATGGTATGGCAGTGGAATCTATTAAAAAAAACGGGGGTTAACTGTGTTGTAAGGATAATCAGTGTATGTATAGTTCATGGTGATGTGCCTGAGGATTGGCGGAATGCATGCATAGTGGCATTGTACAAAGGCAAGGGGGATAAAGGTGAGTTTTCAAATTACATGGGTATAAGCTTGTTGAGTATTCCTGGAAAATTATATGGGAGGGTATAGATTGAAACCACAGCTCCCTTTCCACATCCAGGCTCCACAAAACTTTCCATGGTTTACCCCAGACGCTTCACATACCCTGGTTCAATCCATTGACAGCACGTCGACCCCGGTATACCACATCGTTCCAATTCACTCTATTCCTTGCACGCCTTTCCCCCTCCTGTATGTTCAGGCCCCGATCGCTCAAAATCGTTTTCACTCCATCTTTTCACCTCCAATTTGGTCTCCAACTTCTCCTTGTTCCCTCCACCTCTGACACATATAACCTCTTCCTCAATCTTTCCTCACTCATTCTCTCCATGTGACCAAACCATTTCAACACACCCTCTTCTGCTCTCTCAACCACACTCATTTTATTACCAAACATCTCTCTTACCCTTTCATTACTTACTCGATCAAACCACCTCACACCACATATTGTCCTCAAACATCTCATTTCCAACACATCCACCCTCCTCCGCACAACTCTATCTATAGCCCACGCCTCACAACCATATAACATTGTTCGAACCACTATTCCTTCAAACATACCCATTTTTGCTTTCCAAGATAATGTTCTTGCCTTCCACACATTTTTCAATGCTCCCAGAACTTCTACCCCCCTCCCCCACCCTGTGACTCACTTCCGCTTCCATGATTCCATCCACTGCCAAATCCACTCCTAGATATCTAAAACACTTTTTCCTCAACCCTACTGTACCTAATAACCTTGCTCTTATTCACATTTACTCTCAGCTTTCTTCTTTCACACACTTTACCAAACTCAATCACCTGCTTCTGCAGTTTCTCACCCAAATCAGCCACCAGCGCTAAATCATCAGCAAACAACAACTGACTCACTTCCCAAGATCTTTCATCCACAACAGACTGCATACTTGCCCCTCTCTCCAAAACTCTTGCATTCACCTCCCTAACAACCCCATCCATAAACAAATCAAACAACCATGGAGACATCATGCACCCCTACTGCAAACCGACATTCACTTTTCTCTCTTCCCACTCGCACACATGCCTTACATCCTCGATGAAAACTTTTCACTGCCTCTAACAACTTGCCTCCCACACCATATGTTCTTAATACCTTCCACAGAGCATCTGTATCAACTCTATCATATGCCTTCTCCAGATCCATAAATGCTACATACTAATCCATTTGCATTTCTAAGTATTTCTCACATACATTCTTCAAAACAAACACCTGATCCACACATCCTCTACCACTTCTGAAACCACACTGCTCTTCCCCAATATGATGCTCTGCACATGCCTTCACCTTCTCAATCAATACCCTCCCATATAATTTCCCAGGAATACTAAACAAACTTTAACTCTGTAATTTGAGCACTCACCTTTATCCCCTTTGCCTTTGTACAATGGCACTATGCATGCATTCCGCCAATCCTCAGGCACCTCACCATGAGTCATTTATATATTCATTTATTTTGCTTTGTCGCTGTCTCCCGTGTTAGCGAGATAGCGCAAGGAAACAGACGAAAGAATGGCCCAATCTTCTATTTCCCCTTTTAGAAAGTTAAAATACAAAGAGGGGAGGGTTTGTAGCCCCCTGCTCCCGTCCCCTTTAGTCGCCTTCTACAACACGTGAGGAGTGCGTGGGAAGTATTCTTTCTCTCCTATCCCCAGGGATAACCATGATATATGTATATATATATATATATATATATATATATATATATATATATATATATATATATATATATATATATAAAATATATTTTTTTTTTCATACTATTCGCCATTTACCGCGATAGCGAGGTAGCGTTAAGAACAGAGGACTGGGCCTTTGAGGGAATATCCTCACCTGGCCCTCTTCTCTGTTCCTTCTTTTGGAAAAAAAAAAAAAAAAAAAAAAAGAGAGGGGAGGATTTCCAGCCCCCTGCTCCCTTCCCTTTTAGTCGCCTTCTACGACACGCAGGGAATACGTGGGAAGTATTCTTTCTCCCCTATCCCCAGGGATAATATATATATATATATATATATATATATATATATATATATATATATATATATGAGTAGTGAGTCAGTTGTTTGCTCATGATACAGCTTTCGTGACTGATTTGGGTGAGAAACTGTGGAGGTTGGTGACTGAGTTTGGAAAAGTGTGTGAATGGAGAAAGTTGAGAGTAAATGTGAATAAGAGCAAGATTATTAGGTTCAGTAGGGTTGAGGGACAATTTAAGTGGGATGTAAGTTTGAATGGGAGTGTACATAGCAGCTGTTGGAACCATGGAAGTGGAAGTGAGTCACAGGGTGGGGGAGGGGGCAAAGGTTCTGGGAGCAATTAAGAATGTGTGGAAGGAGAGAATGTTATCTCAGAGAGCAAAAATGGTTATGTTTGAAGGAATAGTAGTAGTTCCAACAATGTTATATGGTTGCGAGGCATGGGTTATAGATAGGGTTGCACGGACGAGGGTGGATGTATTGGAAATGAAATGTTTGAGGATAATATGTGGTGTGAGGTGGTTTGATCGAGTAAGTAATGAAAGGGTATGAGAGATGTGTGGAAATAAAAAGAGTATGGTTGAGAGAGCAGAAAAGAGTGTGTTGGAATGGTTTGGTCATATGGAGAAAGTTGCTGTGGGTATCCCTTTGATGGGAGTTCCCATGTATGGACAATGGTGAAGTGCCTGAGGATTGGCGGAATGAATGCATAGTGCCACGGTACAAAGGCAAAGGGGATAAAGGTGAGTGTTCAAACTACAGAGGCATAAGTTTGTTGAGTATTCCTGGGAAATCATATGGGAGGGTACTGACATAGAGGGTAAAGGCATGTACAGAGCATGAAACTGGGAAAGAGCAGTGTGGTTTCAGAAGTAGTAGAGGATGTATGGATCAGGTGACTGCTTTGAAGAATGTATGTGAGAAATACATTGAAAAACATGGATTTGTATATAGCATTTATGGAACTGGAGAGGGCATATGATAGAGTTGATAGAGATGCTTTGTGGAAGGTTTTAGGAGTATATGGTGTGGGAGGTAAGTTGTTAGAAGCAGTGAAAAGTTTTTCAAAGGATGCAATGCATATGTACAAGTGGGAAGAGAGGAGAGTGACTGGTTCCCAGTGAGTGTCAGTCTGCAGCAGGGGTGTGAAATGTCCCCATGGTTGTTTAATTTGTCTGTGGATGGGGTGGTTAAGGAGGTAAATGCAAAAGTTTTGGAGAGAGAGGCGAGTATGCAGTCTCTTGTGGATGAGAGGGCCTGGGAAGTGAGTCAGTTGTTCGCTGATGATACAGCTCTAGTGGCTGATTCATGTGAGAAACTGCAGAGGTTGGTGACTGAGTTTGGAAAAGTGTGTGAAAGTTGAGAGTAAATGTGAATAAGAGCAAGATTATTAGGTTAAGTAGGGTTGAGGGACAAGGTAACTGGGATGTAAGTTGAATGTAAAAAAATTTGGGGGAAGTGAAGTGTTTTAGATATCTAGGAGTGGACTTAGCAGTGGAAGCGGAAGTGAGTCACAGGGTGGGGAAGGGGGCAGAGGTTCTGGGAGCGATGAAGAATGTGTGGAAGGAGAGAACGTTATCTTGGAGAGCAAAAATGGGCATGTTTGAAGGAATAGTAGTTCCCACATTGTTATATGGTTGTGATGTATGGGCTATGGATAGGGTTGTATGGAGTAGAGTGGATATGTTGGAAATGAAATGTTTGAGGACAAAATGTGGTGCGAGGAGGTTTGATCGAGTAAGTAATGTAAGGGAAAGAGTGATGTGTGGAAATAAAAACAGTATGGTCGAGAGAGCAAAAGAGGGTGTGTTGAAATGGTTTGGGCACAGGGAGAGAATGAGTGAGGAAAGATTGATAAAGAGGATATATGTGTCAGAGGAGGAGGGAACAACGAGGAGTGGGACCAAATTGGAGGTGGAAGAATGGAGAGAAAAAGATTTTGAGCAATTAGGTCCTGAACATACAGGAGAATGAGAGTCACGGAAGGAATAGAGTGAATTGGAACGATGTGGTATACCAGGGTCGACATGCTGTCAATGGACTGAACCAGGGCATGTGAAATTTCTGGGGTAAACCATGGAAAGGTTTGTGGAGCCTGGATGTGAATTGAGAGCTGTGGTTTTGGTGCAATTACGCATAACAGTTAGAGAATGAGTGTCAATGAATGTGGCCTTTTTTGTCTGTTTTACTTGCGCTACCTCGCTGAAGCAGGGAGTAGCGATGCTGTTTCCTGTGGGGTGGGGTGGTGCCAGGAATGGATGAAGACAAGCAGATATGAATATTTACATGTGTATGTATGTATATGTCAATGTGTATGTATATGTATATATATGTTGATATGTATATGTATGTATATGTGTGTAAGGGCATTTATATATATATATATATATATATATATATATATATATATATATATATATATATATATATATATATATATATATATATTCATATATATATATATATATATATATATATATATATATATATATATATATATATATATATATATATATATATATATATAGGTGTATATTAGTGGATGGGCCATTCTCTGTTTGTTTTCTGCCGCTACCTCACTGACAGTAATAATAATAAAATATATTAGGTTATTAGGTACAGTAGGGTTGAGGGTCAAGTCAATTTGGAGGTAAGTTTGAATGGAGAAAAACTGGAGGAAGTAAAGTGTTTTAGATATCTGGGAGTGGATCTGGCAGCGGATGGAACCATGGAAGTGGAAGTGAATCATAGGGTGGGGGAGGGGGCGAAAATCCTTGGAGCCTTGAAGAATGTGTGGAAGTCGAGAACATTATCTCGGAAAGCAAAAATGGGTATGTTTGAGGGAATAGTGGTTCCAACAATGTTGTACGGTTGCGAGGCATGGGCGATGGATAGAGTTGTGCGCAGGAGGGTGGATGTGCTGGAAATGAGATGTTTGAGGACTGTGTGTGGTGTGAGGTGGTTTGATCGAGTAAGTAATGTAAGGGTAAGAGAGATGTGTGGAAATAAAAAGAGCGTGGTTGAGAGAGCAGAAGAGAGAGTTTTGAAATGGTTTGGGCACATGGAGAGAATGAGTGAGGAAAGATTGACCAAGAGGATATATGTGTCGGAGGTGGAGGGAACGAGGAGAAGTGGGAGACCAAATTGGAGGTAGAAAGATGGAGTGAAAAAGATTTTGTGTGATCGGGGCCTGAACATGCAGGAGGGTGAAAGGCGGGCAAGGAATAGAGTGAATTGGATCGATGTGGTATACCAGGGTTGACGTGCTGTCAGTGGATTGAATCAGGGTATGTGAAGCGTCTGGGGTAAACCATGGAAAGTTGTGTGGGGCCTGGATGTGGAAAGGGAGCTGTGGTTTTGGGCATTATTGCGTGACAGCTGGATACTGAGTGTGAACGAATGGGGCCTTTGTTGTCTTTTCCTAGTGCTACCTCGCACACATGAGGGGGGAGGGGGATGGTATTCCATGTGTGGCGAGGTGGTGATGGGAATGAATAGGGGCAGACAGTGTGAATTGTGTGCATGGGTATATATGTATGTGTCTGTGTGTGTATGTGTATGTGTACGTTGAGATGTATAGGTATGCATATTTGCGTGTGTGGGCGTGTGTGTGTGTACATTGTGTATGGGGGTGGGTTGTGCCATTTCTTTCGTCTGTTTCCTTGCGCTACCTCGCAAACGCGGGAGACAGCGACAAAGCAAAATAAATAAATAAATAAATAAATAAATAAAATATATATATATATATATATATATATATATATATATATATATATATATATATATATATATATATATATATATTATCCCTGGGGATAGGGGAGAAAGAATACTTCCCACGTATTCCATGCGTGTCGTAGGAGGCAACTTAAAGGGAAGGGAGCGGGGGCTGGAAATCCTCCCCTCTCTTTTTTTTTTTTTTTTAATTTTCCAAAAGATGGAACAGAGAAGGGGGCCAGGTGAGGATATTCCTTCAAAGGCCCGGTCTCCCACATTAGCGAGGTAGTGCAAGGAAACAGACGAAAGAATGGCCCAACCCACCCACATACACATGTATATTCATACACGTCCACACACAAACATATACATACCTATGCATCTCAACGTATACATATATATACACACACAGACATATACATATATACACATGTACATAATTCATACTGTCTACCCTTATTCATTCCCGTCGCCACACCGCCACTAATGAAATGACAACCCCCTCCCCCCCGTATCTGTGCAAAGTAGCACTGGGAAAAGACAACAAAGGCCACATTTGTTCACACTCAGTCTCTAGCCATCATGTATAATGCACCGGAACCACAGCTCCCTTTCCACATCCAGGCCCCACAGAACTTTCCATGGTTTACCCCAGACACTTCACATGCCCTGGTTCAATCCATTGACAGCACGTCAACCGTGGTATATGTATATTTATATTTATTTATATATTTATTATACTTTGTCGCTGTCTCCCGCGTTTGCGAGGTAGCGCAAGGAAACAGACGAAAGAAATGGCCCAACCCCCCCCATACACATGTATATACATACGTCCACACACGCAAATATACATACCTACACAGCTTTCCATGCCTTGATTCAATCCACTGACAGCACGTCAACCCCGGTATACCACATCGCTCCAATTCACTCTATTCCTTGCCCTCCTTTCACCCTCCTGCATGTTCAGGCCCCGATCACACAAAATCTTTTTCACTCCATCTTTCCACCTCCAATTTGGTCTCCCTCTTGTCCTTGTTCCCTCCACCTCCGACACATATATCCTCTTGGTCAATCTTTCCTCACTCATTCTCTCCATGTGCCCAAACCACTTCAAAACACCCTCTTTTGCTCTCTCAACCATGCTCTTTTTATTTCCACACATCTCTCTTACCCTTACGTTACTCACTTGATCAAACCACCTCACACCACACATGTCCTCAAACATCTCATTTCCAGCACATCCATCCTCCTGCGCACAACTGTATCCATAGCCCACGCCTCGCAACCATACAACATTGTTGGAACCACTATTCCTTCAAACATACCCATTTTTGCTTTCCGATATAATGTTCTCGACTTCCACACATTCTTCAAGGCCCCCAGAATTTTCGCCCCCTCCCCCACCCTATGATCCACTTCCGCTTCCATGGTTCCATCCGCTGCCAGATCCACTCCCAGATATCTAAAACACTTCACTTCCTCCAGTTTTTCTCAATTCAAACTCACCTCCCAATTGACTTGACCCTCAACCCTACTGTACCTAATAACCTTGCTCTTATTCACATTTACTCTTAACTTTCTTCTTCCACACACTTTACCAAACTCAGTCACCAGCTTCTGCAGTTTCTCACATGAATCAGCCACCAGCGCTGTATCATCAGCGAACAACAACTGACTCACTTCCCAAGCTCTCTCATCCCCAACAGACTTCATACTTGCCCCTCTTTCCAAAACTCTTGCATTTACCTCCCTAACAACCCCATCCATAA
Organism: Panulirus ornatus; assembly: GCF_036320965.1. Classification (NCBI taxonomy): domain Eukaryota; kingdom Metazoa; phylum Arthropoda; class Malacostraca; order Decapoda; family Palinuridae; genus Panulirus; species Panulirus ornatus. The sequence goes on from NC_092273.1 coordinate 13,521,926, forward strand.
ACAAATTAAACAACCATGGAGACATCACACACCCCTGCCGCAAACCTACATTCACTGAGAACCAATCACTTTCCTCTCTTCCTACACGTACACATGCCTTACATCCTCGATAAAAACTTTTCACTGCTTCTAACAACTTGCCTCCCACACCATATATTCTTAATACCTTCCACAGAGCATCTCTATCAACTCTATCATATGCCTTCTCCAGATCCATAAATGCTACATACAAATCCATTTGCTTTTCTAAGTATTTCTCACATACATTCTTCAAAGCAAACACCTGATCCACACATCCTCTACCACTTCTGAAACCACACTGCTCTTCCCCAATCTGATGCTCTGTACATGCCTTCACCCTCTCAATCAATACCCTCCCATATAATTTACCAGGAATACTCAACAAACTTATACCTCTGTAATTTGAGCACTCACTCTTATCCCCTTTGCCTTTGTACAATGGCACTATGCACGCATTCCGCCAATCCTCAGGCACCTCACCATGAGTCATACATACATTAAATAACCTTACCAACCAGTCAACAATACAGTCACCCCCTTTTTTAATAAATTCCACTGCAATACCATCCAAACCTGCTGCCTTGCCGGCTTTCATCTTCTGCAAAGCTTTCACTACCTCTTCTCTGTTTATATGTATATATATATAGTATTTATTCTTATTTCATTTTACTTTGTCGCTGTCTCCCGCGTTAGCGAGGTAGCGCAAGGAAACAGACGAAAGAATGGCCCAACCCACCCACATACACACGTGTATACATACACGTCCACACACGCAAATATACATACCTATACATCTCAACGTATACATATATATACACACAAAGACATATACATATATACACATGTACATAATTCATACTGTCTGCCTTTATTCATTCCCATCACCACCCTGCCACACATGAAATAACAACCCCCTCCCCCCACATGTGCGTGAGGTAGCGCTAGGAAACGACAACAAAGGCCACATTCGTTCACACTCAGTCTCCAGCTGTCATGTAATAATGCACCAGAACGAGAGCTCCCTTTCCACATCCAGGCCCCACAGAACTTTCCATGGTTTACCCCAGACACTTCACATGCCCTGGTTCAATCCACTGACAGCACGTCGACCCCGGTGTACCACATCGTTCCAATTCACTATTCCTTGCCCGCCTTTCACCCTCCTGCATGTTCAGGCCCCGATCACTCAAAATCTTTTTCCCGCCATCTTTCCACCTCCAATTTGGTCTCCCACTTCTCCTCGTTCTCTCCACCTCTGACACATATATCCTCTTAGTAAATCTTTCCTTACTCATTCTCTCCATGTGACCAAACCATTTCAAAACACCCTCTTCTGCTCTCTCAACCACACTCTTTTTATTACCACACATCTCTCTTACCGTATTATTACTTACTCGATCAAACCACCTCACACCACATATTGTCCTCAAACATCTCATTTCCAGCACATCCACCTCCTCCGCACAACTCTATCCATAGCCCACACCTCACAACCGTATAACATTGTTGGGACCACAACTCCTTCAAACATACCCCTTTTTGCTTTCCGAGATAATGTTCTCGACTTCCACACATTCTTCAACGCTCCCAGAATTTTCGCCCCCTCCCCCACCCTATGACTCACTTCTGCTTCCATGGATCCATCCACTGCCAAATCCACTCCCAGATATCTAAAACACTTCACTTCCTCCAGTTTTTCTCCATTCAAACTTACCTCCCAGTTGACTTCACCCTCAACCCTACTGTACCTAATAACCTTGCTCTTATTCACATTTACTCTCAGCTTTCTTCTTTCACACACTTTACCAAACTCAGTCACCAGCTTCTGCAGTTTCTCACATGAATCAGCCACCAGTGCTGTATCATCAGCGAACAACAACTGACTCACTTCCCAAGCTCTCTCATCCACTACAGACTGCATACTTGCCCCTCTTTCCAAAACTCTTGCATTCACCTCCCTAACTACCCCATCCATAAACAAATTAAACAACCATGGAGACATCACACACCCCTGCCACAAACTTACATTCACTGAGAACCAATCACTTTCCTCTCTTCCTACACGTACACATGCCTTACATCCTTGATAAAAACTTTTCACTGCTTCTAACAACTTGCCTCCCACACCATATATTCTTAATACCTCTACAGAGCATCTCTATCAACTCTATCATATGCCTTCTCCAGATCCATAAATGCTACATACAAATCCATTTGTTTTTCTAAGTATTTCTCACATACATTCTTCAAAGCAAACACCTGGTCCACACATCCTCTACCACTTCTGAAACCACACTGCTCTTCCCCAACCTGATGCTCTGTACATGCCTTCACCTTCTCAATCAATACCCTTCCATATAATTTCCCAGGAATACTCAACAGACTTATACCTCTGTAATTGAGCACTCACCTTTGTCCCCTTTGCCTTTGTACAATGGCACTATGCAAGCATTCCGCCAATCCTCAGGCACCTCACCATGAGTCATACATACATTAAATAACCTTACCAACCAGTCAACAATACAGTCATCCCCTTTTTTAATAAATTCCAATGCAATACCATCCAAACCCACTGCCTTGCCGGCTTTCATCTTCCGCAAAGCTTTTACTACCTCTTCTCTGTTTACCAAATCATTCTCCGTAACCATCTTACTTTGCACACCACCTTGACCAAAACAACCTATATCTGCCACTCTATCATCAAACACATTCAACAAACCTTCAAAATACTCACTCCATCTTCTCACATCACCACTACTTGTTATCACCTCCCCATTAGCCCCCTTCACTGATGCTCCCATTTGATCCCTTATATATATATATATATATTTGTTTATGGATGGGGTTGTTAGGGAGGTGAATGCAAGAGTTTTGGAAAGAGGGGCAATTATGAAGTCTGTTGGGATGAGAGAGCTTGGGAAGTGAGTCAGTTGTTGTTCGCTGATGATACAGCGCTGGTGGCTGATTCATGTGAGAAACTGCAGAAGCTGGTGACTGAGTTTGGTAAAGTGTGTGAAAGAAGAAAGTTAAGAGTAAATGTGAATAAGAGCAAGGTTATTAGGTACAGTAGGGTTGAGGGTCAAGTCAATTGGGAGGTAAGTTTGAATGGAGAAAAACTGGAGGAAGTAAAGTGTTTTAGATATCTGGGAGTGGATTTGGCAGCGGATGGAACCATGGAAGCGGAAGTGGATCATAGGGTGGGGGAGGGGGCGAAAATCCTGGGAGCCTTGAAGAATGTTTGGAAGTCGAGAACATTATCTTGGAAAGCAAAAATGGGTATGTTTGAAGGAATTGTGGTTCCAACAATGTTGTATGGTTGTGAGGCGTGGGCTATGGATAGAGTTGTGCGCAGGAGGATGGTTGTGCTGGAAATGAGTTTGAGGACAATGTGTGGTGTGAGGTGGTTTGATCGAGTAAGTAACGTAAGGGTAAGAGAGATGTGTGGAAATTAAAAGAGCATGGTTGAGAGAGCAGAAGAGGGTGTTTTGAAATGGTTTGGGCACATGGAGAGAATGAGTGAGGAAAGATTGACCAAGAGGATATATGTGTCGGAGGTGGAGGGAACAAGGAGAAGTGGGAGACCAAATTGGAGGTGGAAAGATGGAGTGAAAAAGATTTTGTGTGATCGGGGCCTGAACATGCAGGAGGGTGAAAGGAGGGCAAGGAATAGAGTGAATTGGATTGATGTGGTATACCGGGGTTGACGTGCTGTCAGTGGATTGAATCAGGGCATGTGAAGCGTCTGGGGTAAACCACGGAAAGCTGTGTAGGTATGTATATTTGCGTGTGTGGACGTATGTATATACATGTGTATGGGGGTGGGTTGGGCCATTTCTTTCGTCTGTTTCCTTGTGCTACCTCGCAAACGCGGGAGACAGCGGCAAAAAAAAAAAAAAATATATATATATATTATATATATATATATATATATATATATATATATATATATAAATATATATATATATATATATATATATATATATATATATATTTTTTTTATTTTGCTTTGTCGCTGTCTCCCGCATTTCCGAGGTAGCACAAGGAAACAGAAGAAAGAAATGGCCCAACCTAACCCCATACACATGTATATACACACATGTCCACACACGCAAATATACATACCTTTACATCACAATGTACACATATATATACACACACAGACACATACATATATACACATGCACACAATTCACACTGTCTGCCTTTATTCATTCCCATCGCCACCTCACCACACATGGAATACCATCCCCCTCCCCCCTCATGTGTGCGAGGTAGCGCTAGGAAAAGATAACAAAGGCCCCATTCGTTCACACTCAGTCTCCAGCTGTCATGCAATAATGCCCGAAACCACAGCTCCCTTTCCACATCCAGGCCCCACACAACTTTCCATGGTTTACCCCAGACGCTTCACATGCCCTGATTCAATCCACTGACAGCACGTCAACCCCGGTATACCACATCGATCCAATTCACTCTATTCCTTGCCCGCCTTCCACCCTCCAGCATGTTCAGACCCTGATCACTCAAAATCTTTTTCACTCCATCTTTCCACCTCCAATTTGGTCTCCCACTTCTCCTCGTTCCCTCCACCTCCGACACATATATCCTTTTGGTCAATCTCTCCTCACTCATTCTCTCCGTGTGCCCAAATCATTTCAAAACACCCTCTTCTGCTCTCTCAACCACGCTCTTTTTATTTCCCCACATCTCTCTTACCCTTACATTACTTACTCGATCAAACCACCTCACACCACACATTGTCCTCAAACATCTCATTTCCAGCACATCCACCCTCCTGCGCACAACTCTATCCATAGCCCATGCCTCGCAATCATACAACATTGTTGGAACCACTATTCCTTCAAGCATACCCATTTTTGCTTTCCGAGATAATGTTCTCGACTCCCACACATTCTTCAATGCTCCCAGGATTTTCGCCCCCTCCCCCACCCTATGATTCACTTCCGCTTCCATGGTTCCATCCGCTGCCAGATCCACTCCCAGATATCTAAAACACTTTACTTCCTCCAGTTTTTCTCCATTCAAACTTACCTCCCAATTGACTTGACCCTCAACCCTACTGTACCTAATAACCTTGCTCTTATTCACATTTACTCTTAACTTTCTTCTTTCACACACTTTACCAAACTCAGTCACCAGCTTCTGCAGTTTCTCGCATGAATCAGCCACCAGCGCTGTATCATCAGCGAACAACAACTGACTCACTTCCCAAGCTCTCTCATCCACAACAGACTTCATACTTGCCCCTCTTTCCAAAACTCTTGCATTCACCTCCCTAACAACCCCATCCATAAACAAATTAAACAACCATGGAGACATCACACACCCCTGCCGCAAACCTACATTCACTGAGAACCAACCACTTTCCTCTCTTCCTACACGTACACATGCCTTACATCCTCAATAGAAACTTTTCACTGCTTCTAACAACTTGCCTCTCACACCATATATTCTTAATACCTTCCACAGAGTATCTCTATCAACTCTATCATATGCCTTCTCCAGATCCATAAATGCTACATACAAATCCATTTGCTTTTCTAAGTATTTCTCACATACATTCTTCAAAGCAAACACCTGATCCACACATCCTCTACCACTTCTGAAACCACACTGCTCTTCCCCAATCTGATGCTCTGTACATGCCTTCACCCTCTCAATCAATACCCTCTCATATAATTTACCAGGAATACTCAACAAACTTATACCTCTGTAATTTGAGCACTCACTCTTATTCCCTTTGCCTTTGTACAATGGCACTATGCACGCATTCCGCCAATCCTCAGGCACCTCACCATGAGTCATACATACATTAAATAACCTTACCAACCAGTCAACAATACAGTCACCCCCTTTTTTTTTTTATAAATTCCACTGCAATACCATCCAAACCTGCTGCCTTGCCGGCTTTCATCTTCCGCAGAGCTTTTTCTACCTCTTCTCTGTTTACCAAATCATTTTCCCTAACCCTCTCACTTTGCACACCACCTCAACCAAGACACCCTATATCTGCCACTCTATCATCAAACACATTCAACAAACCTTCAAAATACTCACTCCATCTCCTTCTCACATCACCACTACTTGTTATCACCTCCCCATTTGCGCCCTTCACTGAAGTTCCCATTTGCTCCCTTGTCTTACGCACTTTCTTTACCTCCTTCCAGAACATCTTTTTATTCTCCCTAAAATTTAATGATACTCTCTCACCCCAACTCTCATTTGCCCTCTTTTTCACCTCTTGCACCTTTCTCTTGACCTCCTGTCTCTTTCTTTTATACATCTCCCACTCAATTTCATTTTTTCCCTGCAAAAATCGTCCAAATGCCTCTCTCTTCTCTTTCACTAATAATCTTACTTCTTCATCCCACCACTCACTACCCTTTCTAATCCACCCACCTCCCATGCTTCTCATGCCACAAGCATCTTTTGCGCAATCCATCACTGATTCCCTAAATACATCCCATTCCTCCCCCACTCCCCTTACTTCCATTGTTCTCACCTTTTTCCATTCTGTACTCAGTCTCTCCTGGTACTTCCTCACACAAGTCTCCTTCCCAAGCTCACTTACTCTCACCACCCTCTTCACCCCAACATTCACTCTTCTTTTCTGAAAACCCATACAAATCATCACCTTAGCCTCCACAAGATAATGATCAGACATCCCTCCAGTTGCACCTATCAGCACATTTACATTCAAAAGTCTCTCTTTCGCGCGCCTGTCAATTAACACGTAATCCAATAATATATATATATTCAAACATGTTTGCCATTTCCTGCATTAGCAAGGTAGCGTTAAGAACAGAGGGCTGAGCCTTAGAGGGAATATCCTCACTTGGCCCCCTTCTCTGTTCCTTATTTTGGAAAATTAAAAAACAAGAGAGGAGGATTTCCAGCCCCCTCACTCCTTCCCCTTTTATTCGCTTTCTACAACATATATATATTATTGAGTAAGTAATGAAGTGTAAGAGAGAGATGACATCACATAGTCCTGCCTCACACACAAATGCAAGCTGAAACTTTTGCTCAACTCTCCATCCACTCTTACACTTGCATTTTCTACTCAATAGAAGGCTTTCATATCATCCATCAGTTGTCCATGTACCCCTTTATCTTTAACACATCCAATAAAGCATTCCACTCGAATTTGTCATCCTCTTTCTCCAGATTCATAAAAGCTGCATACAGCATTGTACCTTTCTCTAGATACTTTTCTGTCGTCATTTTCACTACAAAAATCTGATCTATACAACTCCTACCTTTTCAAAAGAAAAAAAGAAACTTGCTCCTCACTTATTCTGCATTCATTCACTTCCAACACCGTCAGTCAGCATTCTTGTATACACTTTTCTCAATATACTCGACAGACTTATTCACCTATTATTACTTCAGCCATCCTTAGCATGTTTATGTTTACCTTTGAATAAAGGAGCAACAATAGCTTTCACCCAGTCCTCAGGTACAACCTTCTGTTTCCATGCTAAATTATATATCAGATGCCTCAGCTGTATCACTTTTTCTCCTCCACACTGCTGCATTTCAGGTGAAATCCCATCCACTTAAGGTACCTTTCCTACCTCCTTTCTTGCTATAGGTTCCTGCCCTTGTGTCCTTTTCCTTCCATCCTCCATTCCTTTGCGTGTAACAACTATTGCCTCGCCTCCCATACTCATTTCTTCAAAATACTCTTTCCAGCTTCCTTTCACTTCCCTCTTTTGATTCAGCAACTCCACTTTCTTACTTCTCACATTAATAATTCCATCTTATATCCATCTCATTCCTTTTTCACCTCCTTCTGGTACAATTTCTTATTTTCCCAAAACTTTTCACTCAAATTTCTTCCAAGATTTCTACTCTTTCTGAGCTTTCCCTTTAGCTTCATAAGATTATGATTGCACATCCTATATTCTTCTTTCCTCCTTTGCTGCACTTTCACTGATCCATTCCTTTTGAGCAAATTACAATATGCCTTTTTTTCTTTTCCTCCAAAACATTTTAATCTCATCTGTCCACCATGCATTTCCCTTTATATTACTATATCTCACAACCTTGTATCTTGCTACTAATTGTATAACAATTAACCATCTATCTCTAAAAATTTTAAACACTTCTTTCACACATGACTGTCTTCTTACATTTACTGCACTTCAACTTCTTGATCCTCTTTCGCATAAGAACTGCAAAATGGTCAGTCTCAAAGAATCCTCTCACAACTCTAGCATCCACTGTCACATGGTCAGTCACACCCTATTCTTCTCTTCCATCATTTCTCATCCATGTATATGTGTGGATCATCTTGTGTTGAAAACTGGTGTTTACAAGGAATATACCCTTCTCAGCGTAGATGTCCACAAGATAACTTCCACTATCATTTACTCTCGGCATTCTCCATTTACCAACTATCTTGCCAATTTCATCACAACCCACCTTTGCATTCATATCACATATTACAACCACCTTTCTCTTTTCTCAAAACCATTTATACAGTCATTCAAATTTCTCCTAAAATGCTTCAGTTCATTCTTACCTCAGTCTTCATATTCACAGGTGCATATTCACATATCCATGCATGCTTCACAATTCCAATCTTTCCATTCACCTCCATTATTCTTGATCCATTCCATCCATGCACTGTAACACCCTCCCGTTTACTCTCAATGATAGCACAATTGCACTTCCTGCTTTCCTTCTTCTGTGATAATTTTTATTAACTTCCTTCCATTTCACCCCACTTTCCACACCCTCCCACAACTTGCATTCATCATATCCATTTTCATTCTATCCAACCTGCCCAAGGATATGGGTTTCCCCAGTCCCCAGTACTTCCAAGTATAACTTAAATTTCTCAAGCTCCTAACCTTTACTTTCACCAGTCATCCCATTTACATCAGAGCCATCAACCTCAATCGTACATCTCTTTTAATGCCCAGTGTACCTGTTAGATTCCTGTGCCACTTCTTAGCCTCTTATGCCTCACCCTTGACAGGCCATTGGCAAAGGGTAACTCCTGTGCAGTGTTTCCCAGAGGCAGTGGGATTCTCCAGTCGTCAAAAAACTAAAACTCCAGCACACTAAAGTGTTTGTTTTCCATAGAAAAAAAAAAAAATACTATTCCCTGATGGAGTTAAGGAATGCTTCCCCCATCTTTTCCACCCCTAAACATGTAATAACGAGGTCACAGCAAGAAGGCAGGGTGAGACTTGGATACTCCAGTAAACTAGAGTATTTTTTTGAGGCACTTAAAAAATATTTCCCAATTTTCAAGCCCATACTGCAGTAGCAGCACCTCCTAATCTCATTTGATACCATACTGCCACTATTGATTGAGAGGGTGAAGGCATCAGATTGGGGAGGAGCAGTGTGGTTTCAGAAGTGGTAGAGGATGTGTGGATCAGGTGTTTGTTTTGAAGAATGCATAAGAAATACTCAGAAAAACAGATGGATTTGTATGTAGCATTTATGGATATGGAAAAGGCATATGAAAAGGTTGATAGAGATGCTTTGGAGAAGGTCTTAAAAATATATAGGGTGGGAGGTAAGCTGCTAGAAGCAGTGAAAAGTTTTTACCAAAGATGTAAGTCATGTGTACAAGTAGGAAGAGAGGAGAGTGATTGGTTCTCAGTGAATGTCAGTTTGTGGCAGGGGTTTGTTATGTCCCCATGGTTGTTTGATTTGTTTATGGATGGGGTAGTTATGGAGGTAAATGCAAGTTTTCGAGAGAGGGGTGAGTATGCAGGCTTTTGAGGATGAGAGGGTCTGGGAAATGAGTCAACTCTGGTGGCTGATTTGAGTGACAAACTGTAGAAGTTGGTGACTGAGTTTGGAAAAATGTGTGAAAGGAGTAAGTTGAGAGTAAATGTGAATAAGAGCAAGGTTATTAGGTTTAATAGGGTTGATGGACAAGTTAATTGGGATGTAAGTTTGAATGGAGAAAAATTGGAGGAAGTGAAGTGTTTTAGATATCTGGGAAAGGAATTAGCGAGTAGAACCATGGAAGCGGGAGTCACAGGGTGGGGGAGGGGGAGAAGGTTCTGGATGTGATGAAGAATGTGTAGAAAGAGAGGATTTTGTCTCGGGGAACAAAAATGGGTGTGTTTGAAGGGATAGTAGTTCCAACAATATTAAGTGGTTGTAAGGCATGGGCAGAGGAGGGTGGATGTGTTGGAAATGAAATGTTTGAGGACAATATGTGGTGTGAGGTGGTTTGATTAAGTAATGAAAGGGTTAGAGAGATGTGTGGAAATAAAAAGACTGTGGGTGAGAGAGCAGAAGAGCATGTGTTGAAATGTTTAGACCCCCTTTCTTAATTACATCCACCTGCCACATTTCATCATATGTAAAGCTTTCACCATATCTTCTTTCTATGCCAAAACATGACTCTCTCACTGCACATACCAATCTCCCAACCCAATACACCCTACATCTTGCTACCATGTCATCAGAAACATTTAACCATCCCTTAAAATGTTCACTCCTCCAACCCAATACACTCTACATCTTGCCACCATGTCATCAGAAACATTTAACCATCCCTTAAAATGTTCACTCCTTCAACTCCATCATTACCTGTTACCACTTGCACTTTTGCCCCCCCCCCCCCTCACTGATGCTCCTATTTGTTCTCTTGTTTTTTGCACATCATTAAACTCCTTTCAAAACATCTTATTCTTGCTAAAGTTTACTGATACTCACTCACCCCAACTCTTACTTGCCCACTTGCTCACCCAAATGTCTCCCTCTTCTCTTTCACTAGCAACTTCATCCCACCACTCACTACCCTTTCTAATCTGCCAACCTCATACCTTTCACATGCCACATGCTAGCTCTGCTTCCCTAAATACCTCCCATTCCTCACCCACTCCTTTTTCTTCTTTTACTCTTCACTTTTTTGCCATTCTACACTGTCTCTCCTGGTATTTCTCTCTTCTTCCTAAAACCTTTACAAATCATTTTGTCTTTATATCTATCTTTTTATCTTTCTTTATATACCACTCTATACATACTTCAAATGTTAATATTTTCTTTTGATATACTTTACAAATTCACCTCATTGCAGATTCTGCTAGTGGTCCACCATCTCAAGTGGAAGCTGACCTATCATTCCAAGTGGATGGTTTGCTGAAACTTTATTGGCCAATCAGGAAAATCTTGAAGAAGCATGTCTTGGGGTTGCTGATATGTCATATAGGTACAACCTTCGAACCCTTACGTTAGATGCCATAAAAAGTGAAAATTACAGGCAAGAGAAGATGTCCAATCCTGCTGCTTTTACTACAATATAAATGGAGCAAATTCTGCAAGATAAGTGTCCTATTTACAGAAGTACCATCAGTGCCAAATGACAACACTTGATCTGCAAATACTGAAAGAATCAGCTCCATGATTACTAATGTTTTTATGTAAATTGCTGTTAAAATTGCTATGTGGATTTATTTTGGCAAATCAAAGCTTGTTAAGGGCTGACATTATATTTATTTATTTATTTATTTTGCTTTGTCGCTGTCTCCCGCGTCTGCGAGGTAGCGCAAGGAAACAGACAAAAGAAATGGCCCAACCCACCCCCATACACATGTATATACATACACGTCCACACATGCAAATACACATACCTATACATCTCAGTGTACACATATATATACACACACAGACATATACATATATACACATGTACATAATTCATACTGTCTGCCTTTATTCATTCCCATCGCCACCTCGCCACACATGGAATAACATCCCCCTCCCCCCTCATGTGTGCGAGGTAGCGCTAGGAAAAGACAACAGAGGCCCCATTCGTTCACACTCAGTCTCTAGCTGTCATGTAATCATGCCTGAAACCACAGCTCCCTTTCCACATCCAGGCCCCACAGAACTTTCCATGGTTTACCCCAGACGTTTCACATGCCTTGATTCAATCCATTGACAGTACGTCGACCCCGGTATACCACATCGATCCAATTCACTCTATTCCTTGCCCGCCTTTCACCCTCCTGCATGTTCAGGCCCCGATCACTCAAAATCTTTTTTACTCCATCTTTCCACCTCCAATTTGGTCTCCCACTTCTCGTTCCCTCCACCTCCGACACATATATCCTCTTGGTCAATCTCTCCTCACTCATTCTCTCCATGTGCCCAAACCATTTCAAAACACCCTCTTCTCTCTCAACCACGCTCTTTTTATTTCCACACATCTCTCTTACCCTTACATTTCTTACTTGATCAAACCACCTCACACCACATATTGTCCGCAAACATCTCATTTCCAGCACATCCACCCCCCTCCGCACAACTCTATCCATAGCCCACATCTCGCAACCATACAACATTGTTGGAACCACTATTCCTTCAAACACCCATTTTTGCTTTCCGAGATAATGTTCTCGACTTCCAAACATTCTTCAAGGCTCCCAGGATTTTCGCCCCCTCCCCCACCCTATGATTCACTTCCGCTTCCATGGTTCCATCCGCTGCCAGATCCACTCCCAGATATCTAAAACACTTTACTTCCTCCAGTTTTTCTCCATTCAAACTTACCTCCCAATTGACTTGACCCTCAACCCTACTGTACCTCATAACCTTGCTCTTATTCACATTTACTCTTAACTTTCTTCTTTCACACATTTTACCAAACTCAGTCACCAGCTTCTGCAGTTTCTCGCATGAATCAGCCACCAGCGCTGTATCATCAGCGAACAACAACTGACTCACTTCCCAAGCTCTCTCATCCGAAACAGACTGCATACTTGCCCCTCTTTCCAAAACTCTTGCATTCATCTCCCTAACAACCCCATCCATGAACAAATTAAACAACCATGGAGACATCACACACCCCTGCCGCAAACCTACATTCACTGAAAACCAATCACTTTCCTCTTTTCCTATACGTACCCATGCCTTACATCCTCGATAAAAACTTTTCACTGCTTCTAACAACTTGCTTCCCACACCATATATTCTTAGTACCTTCCACAGAGCATCTCTATCAACTCTATCATATGCCTTCTCCAGATCCATAAATGCTACATACAAATCCATTTGCAAATGAGAGTTGGGGTGAGAATCATTAAATTTTAGGGAGAATAAAAAGATGTTCTGGAAGGAGGTAAATAAAGTGCATAAGACAAGGGAGCAAATGGGAACTTTAGTGAAGGGGGCTAATGGGGAGGTGATAGCAAGTAGTGGTGATGTGAGAAGGAGATGGAGTGAGTATTTTGAAGGTTTGTTGAATGTGTTTGATGATAAGAGTGACAGATAGAGTGGCAGTTTTGGTCGAGGTGGTGTGCAAAGTGAGAGGATTAGGGAAAATGATTTGGTAAACAAAGAGGTAGTAAAAGCTTTGCTGAAGATGAAAGCTGGCAAGGCAGTAGATTTGGATGGTATTGCAGTGGAATTTATTAAAAAAGGGGGTGACTATTGTTGACTGGTTGGTAAGGTTATTTAATGTGTGTATGATTCATGGTGAGGTGCCTGAGGATTGGCGGAATGCTTGCATAGTGCCATTGTACAAAGGCAAAGGGGATAAGAGTGAGTGCTCAAATTACATAGGTATAAGTTTGTTGAATATTCCTGGTAAATTATATGGGAGGGTATTGATTGAGAGGGTGAAGGCATGTACAGAGCATTAGGTTGGGGAAGAGCAGTATGGTTTCAGAAGTGGTAGAGGATGTGTGGATCAGGTGTTTGCTTTGAAGAACGTATGTGAGAAATACTTACAAAAAGGCTGACATTTTATTATGTTATATAGATATGCGAGTAATTCATTATCATAACTAGTGATAAGGGGTCACACTAAATCATGGTGTGGGCTGTGAGGCTTGGATTTGGATGATGGGTTCTGGTTTGGTGCATTATACATAACTGCTTAAAGATTGGATGCATTCAAGTAAGGCCATTGTTCTTTTATTCCTAATGCTACCTCACTAAGCCAAGGAGAGCTCTTAAGTATAAGAAAAAACTTCTCTACATTCTAGATATCTGTGTCATGTTCAGAATTGTGTAGAGTTGTACACTAACAACCCATATTGCTTTTCCTAGTCTTAGATTCAATTCTCATTTTTAAATTCAGTCATCTGACTTTTTTGTCTCTTCCACTTTGTAAATATTACATTTGTAAAGAAAGCTTCCAAGCTCATGATTTACTGTCCCTCTGAGCTCTTCATCCATAACCTGAAAGATATCCTTGTAAGACACAGCCTCCATTCTCAATTCTTTTCATACAAGTTCACCGTTTCCTGAGCAGGTAGCACCGGGAAGAGTAGAATGGTGTCATTGGCTTACATACTCCCTCTAGCAGTCATGTATAATGCACTGAAACCAAAGCCCCCTATTTACAGCTAAGCTCCAAAGACCTACCCATGGTTTTCCCTGACCACTTCATATGCCTTGGTTCTGCAACTCAAAACCTCTTTCACTAAATCCCTTCACCTTCTCTGTCTGCCTTTTCCCCTTGCTTCCTTCACTTGACAACAAATCACCTTTCAAGCATGAGGCAGGCCTTATCATTGTTCACAATGCCATAAAAACATTCTCTCAAAGGAGCCATTTAAAGAAGCTCATGTTAATTCATACAAGAGAAAAACCACATGAATATTCACAGTAAAAACAAAATAAAAAAAAGATTGGTTTTGTGCAGATTGACTGATGTTAGAGCCATTAGGCAACTCCTGGGACAGTGATACCATACTCCGTAATGATAATACTATTCTTGAGACTGGTAAGCTTGCAGTTCATTTATATACAGATTGATTTTAGTTCCATACCCATTATGTAATACAGATATAAGTACAAATTTTATCAGTGACTGAAATTCTGTTTTGGGGGAAACAATTGGAATGTATATATCTGTCAATTTATGTATCTACTGTCTGTGTCTGTCTATTCATCTATCTGTGCATGTATCCATCAATTTGTCTTTCTTCCATCAGTCTATCTTTCTATCTTTACAACTGTACATATACTCCAGATGTTATTTTGCTTTGAGAAGTAATGTATTTTGATATGATTTTTTAAATATCTTCTTTACAGATTCAGCCAGTGGCACAGACCCTTCAAGCATCACTACCCTCATAACTGTTCCTATGGGTGGTCCATCATCACAAACAAAAGCTGACCCATTCCAAGTTGAAGGTTTGCCAGAACTATTGTCTGACGAGGAGTACTTTTAAGAAGCACATCCTGCAGTTACTGATACAATTAAGAAAGAGAGAGAAGCAAGAAAAAAAGTTGGATCAAATTCTATATAACATGCAAGTGTCCCATTTAGTATGCAAAAGCAGGCCTGAGAAAAGCAGTTTCATGATGAATACTGTTTGTAAATTGCTATTAAATTGCAATGTGGATTTACCTCAGCCAAAATAAGATTGATAAGGGATGACATTATTATGCTGCAAAGATATTAAAGAATATTCTTATAGCTTGTCACAAACTACAAAGTACGGAACATCACAGCAAATATCTTGGCAAAGAATCCTTACACATTTCCAGGCAACAAAATACACCTGCATAAGACAACAAAAATAATAGCAATTAAATGAAACTACTTCCATGGTAGTACAATAAACAGTAGAGTGCAAATATTCATACAAACATTCCATGAATATTTGCTCTTCTTTGTCCTTCAGCTCAGCTCATGATGGTGTTTCTGACAATTTCTTCCTTTTCATTCTCATTATAATCTAATTCTGTAGTATCACCTGTTTATAGGTGAGCATCCCAGTACTTGATTGCTATAACAAATTTCAATCATAGTACTACATTTTCCTTACACAACTTCATGGAAGCATCATTCCCTCATAACTGTTTGCACTCATTCTGTTAGTTTGGAAATAACATAACATACTCTTCTTGACATGTACCTTGTTGAAAAAAATCTGTAAGGTATACCACCAGTCTTCAGAAAATGAGAATCTGCTATGTTCAATGCCACATCTTTTTTTCCCACTCATAAAAATATTTAACATAATCACAAAGCTAGAATTACTACAACACAACTGATTTCACACATGCAGGAAATTGTTCAATACACAAGACAAATTAATTGGCATTCGCCCTTCAGTTGGTTTCCTGTAATATACCAACAAATCTGGTGGGCAAACACCAGGAATTTTTATGGTAAGAATTGCCGGAACTCCAGGTGCTGCCAACATCCAATACTAACATTAAGGTTTAAAAGCACAACCCTATGTCCATTCACTTTCTGTACAAAATGAACACAAATTTTTTACATTATTTTATTCAATCTGTCCACAGCATGTACAAACAATATTTTCCGCCCTAAATATATATATATATAAAAAAAAAAAAAAACAGGATTAGCTGCAGTAATTACTACTGCTCATGTATTTGCAAGCTTAAGAAACTGAAAGAGGACATTCAATACCATCTATACAGAGGAAAACTTAATAGTTGTAAATCAAAATATCACAAAGGTGAGCCTGTGGAAGAAACAACTTGTTCAAAAAGTTAAACTTAAGTATATATAGCCTATCTACATTACACATTATGAGATGGTGTACAAATATACATACATCTTTCAATTTAAAATAGTGATATGCAAAACAATTCCCAAACAAATATAACCTTACTGCTCATAAACGTGACTACAATGAAGAAACTGTATTGCATTACCTTTGCTACATAACTGACAACAGGATCTCCATGTAGATGACTAAATCAATTCAAGGTCAAATGATAGGCACTGCAGCAATGTTAAAAACATTACTGGCTTATTCATGAACTTGTGCACATCCAATGCCTATTTGTGAGTGATTTTCATGGAAAAGGTAGGCAAAGAAAAGATGGTAACTTTGTAATAACATAAATGATACCAACTGACAAATGAGTGACGAAGAGGATATATGTGTCAGAAATGCAGGGGACAAGACCAAACTGAATGTAGAAGTATGGAAAGAAAAAGATTCTGAGAACTCAAGAGGGTGAAAGACATGCATGGAATAAAGTGAACAGGAGAGATGTAGTATACAGGTGGTGATGTGTTACCAATGGACTGAACCAGAGCATGTGAAGCAGCTACAGGAAACCATGTGAAGCCTGGTTGTGGATAGGGGGCTGTGGTTTTGGTGTATTACAGATGACAGCCAGAGAATGGATGTAACTGAGGTCTTTTCTTCATCTGTTCCTGCACCACCTCGCTTAAACAGAAAATGTTGAGCAAGGATGAAATCATATTTTTCACAATTTCCTACATTCTGTCAAGGAAGCTCCAGCAAAAGACAAAGAAATGACATTCACTCACATCCATTCTCAATATGATAATAAAAATATACTTCATAAGAAATAGTGTGGCAAAGTGGCTGAGCTTGATGGGATGACAGTTAAATTTCTCTAGAAAGGGAGGACAGTGCTACTGATTATTTAGTTTAGATATTTAATGTATGTATGGTTCACTGTGGGAGCTGTGGTTTCGGTGCATTGTTACATGACAGCTAGATACTTAGTGTGAATAAAAGTGGCCTTTGTTGTCTTTACCTAGCTCTACCTCGCGCACATTTGGGGGGAGGGGTTGGTTGTTTTCAAGTGTGGCAGTGGGAATGAATGAAGGCAGACAGTATGAATTATGTGCATGTGTATATATGTGTGTGTATATATATGTGTATGTTGAGGTGTATAGGTATGTATATTTGCGTTTGTGGATGTGTATGTATATTTGCGTTTGTGGATGTGTATGTATATACATGTGTATGTGGGTGGATTGGGCCATTCTTTCGTCTGTTTCCTTGCGCTACCTCGCTAACACGGGAGACAGCAGCAAAGCAAAATAAATAAAATAAAATATGGTTCACTGTGAGATGCCTGAGGTGGACAATATGCCACTGTATAAAGACAAGAGGGACAAAAGTGAACGTTCACATTACAGATGTATAAATTTGGTGTGTATAATTGGTAAATTATACAGGAGTGGTGGCATGTACAGAGCATCAGACTAGGGAGGAACAATGTGGCTTCCATAATGGGACAGGATATGTGGATCAGCTGTTTGTTGTGAAGAACCTGTGTGAGAAATAAGAAAGAGAAAAGGATCTGTATGTGTAGTTTATGGATTTGAAAAAGGCATTTGATAAAGGTGCTCTATGGAAGGTGTTAAAATTATACGGTGAAGAGTTTCTATCAAGAGAAAGAGCAGAGTGCAAGAGAGAAATGTGTCGCTCCAGGCACAGATGGATATGTGACAAAGATGTGTTTCACCATGGTTATTTTGTTTATGGATGGGTAGTGAGAGGGGCAGATAAAAGGGTCTTGGGGAAGGGGACAAGTCTGTAGTATGTTAGGAATGAAGGTATGGAAGGTCAGCTACTATATGCTGATGACATGTCTCTGGTAGCAGATTCAAGTGAGAAACCATAAGCTTGTGCCTGACTTTGGGAAAAAGTGTGAAATGATTAACATGACAGTTAATGCAAATAAAACTAAGATTATAAGGTTTTACATACTTGAGAGTAGACATAAATGCACATGGAACCATGAAAGCTGAAGTTTGCTAAATGGTGGGTGACAAGGTTAAGGTCCTCAGTGCATTGAGAAGTGTGTGGAAAGAGAGGATACTGTCTATAAGGGCAAAGATAGGTATATCTGAGGTATTACAAAGCTGCAAGGCATGGGCCCTAGAAAAAAATGGAAGCACATGGATGCATTGGAATGAAATGCTCAAGGACAACACATAAGTGTGAGAAGGGTTCATTGATTAAGAATGATACGGTAAGAAAGAGTATTGTTGAGAATGCTGAACAGCATGCCAAAATGGTTTAGATATACAAGGAGAATGAGCGTGGTAAGTCTAAAAGGGTAATGTGTCAGATGAGGAAAGCATAACAAAGGGAAGACTAAATTGGAGATGAAAGGGTGGAGTGAAAGATGCTTTGAAGGATTGGGGCCTGAACATGCAGGAAGATGTAAGGCATGCATGAGACAGAATGAAATGAAATGATATGGTATATATGGGCAGGCATGCAATCAAAGGGCTAAACGGGGGGATATGAAAGAGTAGAAACCATAGAGAGTTGTATAGAAAACTTTGGTGTATTTGTATGATAAATGATATGGGGGGAACTGGTAAACAAGTATGGAAATAAAATTCTAATTTTACAACTCAAGGTCAAAAGACAATGAAAATATCTGAAACATAGGAATGCATACCCAAAACATGTTCTCATAATGTGTGATTATCAAGTGAAATAAGAGATTTCAATAATTAACAAAAAATCATAATTAATAATACCAGTAATAATATGTATATATATATATATAAACAAATGTGATATTAGTAATAAAATCAAATGTTATGAAATAACAAACCACTCTCAAATTGAATCTGAGCATTAAAGTGAATAGTTCAGCAATAATTTAATTTGCAATAGCTCCATTAACATTTCCAACTTGTATGGCTCTTTCACAAAATATATTAATACTGCCTACATGAAGAACGGCTGTATGCTGAATACAGATTAGTTAAAATAAATCACTTTATCAATAATTCTACACTCCAAGGAACTAAAGATGGTGCTCTGAAAGGCAGATGTTATCACAAACTGGAGCTCAAGTTTGAGTCCTCGTACAAGATTTCAACTATAACATTTAGCTTAACCCATGAATATCATCATCTACAAAACAAAGAGATCTTAAAAAAAAAAGGATAAAAAATATCAATGTTTAATAACAAAACTTCAAGTAATCTAGACATCATGCATTCTTGGGTCATTTAGTGTAGCATTAAGTTGTAAAAGATGTCTTCCTATTCTACAAAAATTTTCAATTTCAAAAACAAATAGGCTGAAATACTAAAGTCTTGATGGAAGCTGTACATTGTGCAGTTACTAGCCTTACAAATTAAATTTTTTTAAGCAAGTTTCTGCAACAATTTTTCTATTAGTTATTCAGTTTAAGCTACTGGTACCCATACGTGTTTTAAAATTTATGCTGTACATGTATTCCTAAAGATAATTACTTGGCAGTGCTGTCTATATGTCAAAACCTGGGGAAATTACATCAGTCAATTCTGGTTATTTTGATGGGAACAAGTTTCAAAAGATCAAAAGTAAAATGGTATCAATGTACCATACATTCGACAATAACTTCAGCACAATTGGTATACTGCTGTAACTGAGTTCTCTTTTGTCAATGATGATCTGTAACTTTTAATTCACTCTTCTTAATCTTATATTCAGGACCAAATTTAATGCTAAATCAGAGACCCATAACTGGTTTGGAGGTGTTATTAGTTAATTATGACTAGCTATGACCATCAAAGATTAGTGTGACAGATCCCCGACAAAAAAAAAGTCAATCCATCACAATAATTATAACATCTTCAAACAAAATACATATTTTCTATCGGTCAATCCATCACAGTAATTATAACATCTTCAAACAAAATGCATATTTTCTATCTGAGTTACCACTCTTTTACAAGCATGGGATTTCTCAGAAGGATTGACTGACTATCTGAAATCATCTGCCACATTTTCTCAAAATGGTAAAATTATTTGAAGAGCTACAATACAACCATATTATAAATATATTTTGTGCATATCTAAAACCAATCAACTATCACATTTTCCACATCAGTGTAATAAAATAGTGGCCTGGCTTATATAGTCATGCTTTAGCAATGATAAATGAAAAATTAATGCATATTGCATCTTTACAATAGAAAGTCCCAAATGAAAAGGTAAGGCAGATTCCATAACAATCCCTATCAAATTGTTTATAGGAAATGGCAAATTGGATATCACATAATTACTCCAAAAACTTTGAGCAGTTTCAAACAATACATTTCACAGATATGTAATACTATACTGAAAGAGCTTTACCTTAACAGTAGGAAAACAATAGCTGACAATATCTGAGAGTTCATCTGCTCAGTCTTTCATCTACATCCTAAAAAAGAACTCCAAAGAAAAAGAAAAATAACCTAAAAATAAAGATGTCTCATTAGTGTACTTAAATATGAATACAGACATTTGAATTCCCCTGAAAAAAAGGAACAATCTTTTTAAGATGACAGTAGTATGAAATATTCAAGATCACCCTAAGAATCACAGAGTAAAACCCACAGACACAAAGATCTCAGCATACTGGATTTTTTAATGCATAAGAGAACTAGGGCATTGCTGGATCAAGTAATGCCAAACCATTCAACAACAAAAAAATACAATTTCCAAACAAAGCTTACAATCATGACTTAAATATCAAATTAAACAACATAAAACAAGGCATATCTAGAAAATACTGTACAAACTTACATAAAGGGTGTTTTAGGTTAAAGACACAGTAAGTGAAGTTAACACCAAAAGGACTTTGGAGCAGAGCTACTTTAAGGGTAAAGCAGCAATGCAGGCTGATGAAGGCTTTTATTATGATCCTATTGGACTTATGCTCCAGATATGAGAGACACAATCATCCTGTAAGGAGAAATTATCTTCAGAACTTTGAAGAAATGACATAAAATAGCTACTGTTTTTGTCATGTTCTATGCAAAAACTTTCATATCAAAATAATTATCACCTGAAAAATTGGCAGTTTTCAAATCATCCCTTGGAAACTGACTAATGAATGGGGTATGTATGGTACATGGAGAGAGAAAAAAAATGACCATAAGCATTAATAATCTACCATCTATCATTAAAGAGCATAGTTCTTTGATTATGCTGAGCACTGTAAACTAAAGTGTCACATACCCATAGAGGTAGTAGAAAAATGCAAGTAGATAGAAGGCTAACTTGATCCAGCCTTCACGCTGACATTGGCTGAGAACTTCATGGTTCATAATGCTTGTTGGATCATACAATCCAGGTCCACTCATCACTGGTCGGTTTCGATACCTAAAAAGAATAAGAAGTGAGAAGGCATGCCCTAATGATTAAAAAAAAAATGATAATTATAATAATAAAATCATGTTAGTCCACAAGCCTCATAACACCTCAAAATAAAACATTACCATACCACACACTGAAATTTCTATCAAAAGTGACTTGCAACTTAAAAAATCTACAAGGGACAAATTTACGAGTTGCTGATGTGAACAACTGGGATTTTTGTGTCTAAGGATCAAACAGAAAACTCTGTGAATAGTCAACTTTCATAATTCAAAGCCTGATACAGTATGACTTTAGATAAAGACCTTGATACAATGAGAGCATCTAAATTACTCACATTTTTTTTTATCATGTCACGAGCCATTGTGATGCAATGTGAGCCCAGCTGGCTGGGTGTGAAAAGGAAACTGTTGAGCGAATATGAAAAAAAAAGCTTGATGTGATGCCACAAAGAAATGAGAGGATAGGTGAAAGAAATGAGAGGATAAGTGGAGTGTAAGTCTGAATGGAAAGGATCTGTAGGGAGTAAAGTGTTTTAGATACCTTGGAATGGCATGGGAACCAAGGAGGTATGTGAGTCATAGGGTAGGAGAGAGGGTGAAGGTCCTAGGTGCATTGAAGAGTGTCTAAAAGTGTGAAATGTCTAACAAGGTAATGATGAGTATGTTTAAAGGTACAGTAGTCCCAACAGTTTTGTATGGATGCGTCTTGGGCCCTAAATGCAAAGGAAGAGAAGAGAGTAGTAGAAGTGCTGGATATAATAGCATAAGGAAAGACTGAGAGAGAGGTGTGGCAGTAAGCAGAGTATGACTGAGGGAACTGACCTGTGCACAATGAAATAGTTTGGACATATAAAAAGGATGGGAAAAGGGAGATTGTCTGAGGCAAAGGGGACAGTGGAGAGGGAGACCAAGGAGATGCAATGATGTAGTTGAAAGAGGTTTTTGAGTTATCATGACCTGAACATTGAAGAGGATGAAAAGAATGCATAGGATACAATAAATTGGAGCATTACAGTATACATGAGATTATGTGCTGTTAATGGACCAAACCAGGGTATATGAAGTAGTCAGGAGAAACCATGAAATGATCTGTGGGGCATGAATATGAATAGGGGGTTCTGAATGCTGTAAATTATGCATGACTGTTAAAGAGTGGATGCAAAATAAGTGAAGCTATTGTTTGTCTGTTTTTAATGCTATATTGCTGTGATGGAAAAGAGCAAGCATTGATAAATTTAATGGCTTTTATGCTTTGATAGAGTCATCTATTTCCTCCAACATGAACTCCAGAGCAGCTTCTTAGCCTTTAGTGCCTCACCTCTTACAGGCCTTTGGCAGAGGGTAACTCCAGCGGTGTCTGCTGAGGTTTCTACCTGATATTCCTACTGGTTACTTCAACCTAATGCTCCTGTCTAATATGGTTCTATGACAACACTAAACAGTATCTCTGAAAAAATAAAGGCCAACACAGCTAATAGAGCCATGAGCGGCATTAGCTTAGAAATTTCAGAAGAATGCATAATAATAAGAAGGTGAGACTATATATACTGTGTACCTGAGAATTTTTAAGAATATCCTGCTCCCCTATCTACAGGACCTTTGGAAAATTGTGGCAGGCCAAGATTTGCTGGAGAAAACAGAGATTATCTAACAGTTTTTTATGCCTCCTCAATTAAAAAACAAACTCAAGTTGTTGATATTTAAGAGTATGGGAGAAAGAAGTACCTTTTGACCCATTACCTTAATCCACAGACTAGGCACTCACATATTATCTAAAATTAATTGGAAATTAGAATTATAAATTGTAGAAATGTTATTATGCCCTTTTATTCTCAATGATCAACAAGCTTTAACTAAATTCAAATTGTTATATCATTACTCAACAGTCATCTGGGGGTTATAATTGAAATTTAAATATTCAAATCTTTTTTGTTAGAGCTAAAAGCATCATATTGGGGAAGAGCAGTGTGGTTTCAGAAGTAGTAGAGGATGTGTAGATCGGGTGTTTGCTTTGAAGAATGTATGAGAGAAATACTTAGAAAAACAAATGAATTTGTATGTAGCAATTATGGATCTGGAGAAGGCATACGATAAGAGTTGATATAGAAGCCCTGTGGAAGGTATCAAGAGTATAATATGGTGTGGGAGGCAAGTTGCTAAAAGCAGTGAAAAGTTTTTATCGAGGACGTAAGGCATGTGTACCAGTAGGAAGACAGGAAAGTGACTGGTTCTCAGTGAATGTCGATTTGCGGCACGGGTGTGTGATGTCTCCATGGTTGTTTAATTTGTTTATGGATGGGGTTGTTGGGGAGGTGAATGCAAGAGTTTTGGAAAGAGGGGCAAGTATGCAGTCTGTTGTGGATGAGAGGGCTTGGGAAATGAGTCAGTTGCTGTTCGCTGATGATACAGCGCTGGTGGCTGATTTGAGTGAGAAACTGCAGAAGCTGGTGACTGAGTTTAGTAAAGTGTGTGAAAGAAGAAAGCTGAGAGTAAATGCAAATAAGCGCATGGTTATTAGGTACAGTAGGGTTGAGGACAAGTCAATTGGGAGGTAAGTTTGAATGGAGAAAAACTGGAGGAAGTGAAGTATTTTAGATATCTAGGAGTGGATTTGGCAGTGGATGGAACCATGGAAGCGGAATTGAGTCACAGGGTGGGGAGCGGGCGAAAGTTCTGGTAGCATTGAAGAATGTGTGGAAGGCGAGAACATTATCTCGGAGCAAAAATGGGTATGTTTGAAGGAATAGTGGTTCCAACAATGTTATATGGATGCGAGGTGTGGGCTATAGATAGGGTTGTGCAGAGGAGGGTGGATATGTTAGAAATGAGATGTTTGAGGACAATATGTAGTGTGAGGTGGTTTGATCAAGTAAGTAATGAAAGGGTAAGAGAGATGTGTGGTACTAAAATGAGTGTGGTTGAGAGAGCAGAAGAAGGTGTATTGAAATGGTTTGGTCACATGGAAAGAATGAGTGAGGAAAGATTGACAACAAGGATATATGTGTCTGAGGTGGAGGGAACGAGAAGTGGGAGACCAAATTGGAGGTAGAAGGATGGAGTGAAAAAGATTTTAAGCGAATGGGGCCTAAACGTGAAAGGCGTGCAAGGAATAGAGTGAATTGGAACGATGTGGTATACCAGGGTTGATGTGCTGTCAATGGATTGAATCAGGGCATGTGAAGCGTCTGGGGTAAACCATGGAAAGTTTTGTGGGGCCTGGATGTAAAAAGGGAACCGTGGATTCGGTGCATTATACATGACAGCTAGAGGCTGAGTGTGAACAAAATGTGGCCTTTGTTATCTTTTCCTAGTGCTACCTTGCACATGTGCGGGATGAGGGGGTTGTCATTTCAAGTGTGGCGGGGTGGCGACGGGAATATATACAGGCAGCAAGTATAATAAATAAATAAATAAGAGTTAATCTGATTAAACAACTGACATGTACCAAATATTTATTATTATTATTATTATTATGCTTTGTTGCTGTCTCCCGTATGAGTGAGGTAGCACAAGGAAACAGATGAAAGAATGACCCAACCCACCCACATACACATGTATGTACTTACACGTCCACACACACACACATAGAAACACCTATACATTTCAACGTATATTTTTTTTTTTTTCATAGTTTGCCACCTCCTGCGTTAGCAAGGTAGCGCCAAGAACAGAGGACTGGGCCTTTGAGGGAATATCCTCACCTGGCCCCTTCTCTGTTCCTTCTTATGAAAAATTAAAAAAAAACGAGAGGGGAGGATTTCCAGCCACCCGCTCTCAATGTATATTTATTTATTTATTCATTTTGCTTTGTCGCTGTCTCCCGCGTTAGCGAGGTAGCGCAAGGAAACAGATGAAAGAATGGCCCAACCCACCCACATACACATGCATATACATACACATCCACACACGCATATATACATACCTATACATCTCAACGTATACATATATATACACACAAAGACATATACATATATACACATGTACATAATTCATAGTCTGCCTTTATTCATTCCCATCGCCACCCTGCCACACATGAAATAACAACCCCCTCCCCCGCATGTGCGCAAGGTAGTGCTAGGAAAAGACAACAAAGGCCATATTCGTTCACACTCAGTCTCTAGCTGTCATGTATAATGCACTGAAACCACGGTTCCCTTTCCACATCCAGGCCCCACACAACTTTCCATGGTTTACCTCAGACACTTTACACGCCCTGGTTCAATCCATTGATAGCATGTCGACCCCGGTATACCACATCGTTCCAATTCACTCTATTACTTGCACACCTTTCACCCTCCTGCATGTTCAGGCCCCGATCACTCAAAATCTTTTTCACACCATCTTTCCACCTCCAATTTGGTCTCCCACTTCTCCTTGTTCCCTCCATCACTGACACATATATCCTCTTGGTCAATCTTTCCTCACTCATTCTCTCCATGTGACCAAACGACTTCACAACACCCTCTTCTACTCTCTCAACCACACTCTTTTTATTACCACACATCTCTCTCACCATATTATTTCTTACTTGATCAAACCACCTCACACCACATATTGTCCTCAAACATCTCATTTCCACCACATCCACCCTCCTCCGCACAACTCTATCTATAGCCCACGCCTCGCAACCATTGTTGGAACCACTATTCCTTCAAACATACCCATTTTTGCTTTCCGAGATAATGTTCTCGACTTCCACACATTCTTCAATGCTCCCAAAACTTTCGCCCCCTCCTCACCCTATGATTCACTTCCGCTTCCATGGTTCCATCCACTGCCAAATCCACTCCCAGATATCTAAAACACTTCACTTCCTCCAGTTTTTCTCTATTCAAACTTACCTCCCAATTGACATGTCCCTCAACCCGACTGTACCTAGTAACCTTGCTCTTATTCACATTTGCTCTCAGCTTTCTTCTTTCACACACTTTACCAAACTCAGTCACCAGTTTCTGCAGTTTCTCACACAAATCAGTCACCAGCGCTGTATCATCAGCGAACAACAACTGACTCACTTCCCAAGCTCTCTCATCAGCAACAGACTGCATAATTGCCCCTCTCTCCAAAACTCTTGCATTCACCACCCTAACAACCCCATCCATAAACAAATTAAACAACCATGGAGACATCGCACACCCCTACTGCAAACCAACATTCACTGAGAACCAATCACTTTCCTCTCTTAATTTGCCCCCCACACCATATATTCTTAACACCTTCCACAGAGTATCTCTATCAACTCTATCATATGCCTTCTCCAGATCCATAAATGCTACATACAATTCCATTTGCTTTTTGAAGTATTTCTCACATACATTCTTCAAAGCAAACACCTGATCCACACATCCTCTACCACTTCTGAAACCACACTGCTCTTCCCCAATCTGATGCTCTGTACATGCCTTCACCCTCTCTATCAATAACCCTCCCATATAATTTCCAAGGAATACTCAACAAACTTATACCTCTGTAATTTAAGCACTCACTTTTATCCCTTTTGCCTTTGTACAATGGCACTATGCAAGCATTCCTCCAATCCTCAGGCACCTCACCATGAGTCATACATACATTAAATAATCTTACCAACCAGTCAACAATACAGTCACCCCCCTTTTTAAATAAATTCAACGTATATATATATATATATATATTATATTATATTTCATTTTTATTATACTTTGTCGCTGTCTCCCGCGTTTGCGAGGTAGCGCAAGGAAACAGACAAAAGAAATGGCCCAACCCCCCCCATACACATGTATATACATACGTCCACACACGCAAATATACATACCTACACAGCTTTCCATGGTTTACCCCAGACGCTTCACATGCCTTGATTCAATCCACTGACAGCACGTCAACCCCGGTATACCACATCGCTCCAATTCACTATTCCTTGCCCTCCTTTCACCTTCCTGCATGTTCAGGCCCCGATCACACAAAATCTTTTTCACTCCATCTTTCCACCTCCAATTTGGTCTCCCTCCTCTCCTCGTTCCCTCCACCTCCGACACATATATCCTCTTGGTCAATCTTTCCTCACTCATTCTCTCCATGTGCCCAAACCACTTCAAAACACCCTCTTCTGCTCTCTCAACCACGCTCTTTTTATTTCCACACATCTCTCTTACCCTTACGTTACTCACTCGATCAAACCACCTCACACCACACATTGTCCTCAAACATCTCATTTCCAGCACATCCATCCTCCTGCGCACAACTGTATCCATAGCCCACACCTCGCAACCATACAACATTGTTGGAACCACTATTCCTTCAAACATACCCATTTTTGCTTTCCGAGATAATGTTCTCGACTTCCACACATTCTTCAAGGCCCCCAGAATTTTCGCCCCCTCCCCCACCCTATGATCCACTTCCGCTTCCATGGTTCCATCCGCTGCCAGATCCACTCCCAGATATCTAAAACACTTCACTTCCTCCAGTTTTTCTCCATTCAAACTCATCTCCCAACTGACTTGACCCTCAACCCTACTGTACCTAATAACCTTGCTCTTATTCACATTTACTCTTAACTTTCTTCTTTCACACACTTTACCAAACTCAGTCACCAGCTTCTGCAGTTTCTCACATGAATCAGCCACCAGCGCTGTATCATCAGTGAACAACAACTGACTCACTTCCCAAGCTCTCTCATCCTCAACAGACTTCATACTTGCCCCTCTTTCCAAAACTCTTGCATTTACCTCCCTAACAACCCCATCCATAAACAACTTAAAAACAACCATGGAGACATCACACACCCCTGCCGCAAACCTACATTCACTGAGAACCAATCACTTTCCTCTCTTCCTACACGTACACATGCCTTACATCCTCGATAAAAACTTTTCACTGCTTCTAACAACTTTCCTCCCACACCATATATTCTTAATACCTTCCACAGAGCATCTCTATCAACTCTATCATATGCCTTCTCCAGATCCATAAATGCTACATACAAATCCATTTGCTTTTCTAAGTATTTCTCACATACATTCTTCAAAGCAAACACCTGATCCACACATCCTCTACCACTATATATATATATATATATATATATATATATATATATATATGACGTGCTGTCAGTGGATTGAATCAAGGCATGTGAAGCGTCCGGGGTAAACATGGAAAGCTGTGTAGGTATGTATATTTGCGTGTGTGGACGTGTGTATGTACATGTGTATGGGGGGGGGGGGGTTGGGCCATTTCTTTCGTCTGTTTCCTTGCGCTACCTCGCAAACGCGGGAGACAGCGACAAAGTATAAAAAAAAAAAAAAAAAAAAAAAAAAAATATATATATATATATATATATATATATATATATATATATATATATATATATATATATATATATATATACAGACATATACATACATACATACACATGTACATAATTCATACTTGCTCCCTTTATTCATTCTTGCCACCATCCCGCCACACATAAAATGACACCCCCCCCACCCCCCACATGCGCGTGAGGTAGCATTAGGAAAGGACAACAAAGGGGACATTCGTCCACACTCAAGTCTCTAGTTGTCATGTGTAGTGCACCAAATACACAGCTCCATTTTCACATCCAGGCCCCACAAAACTTTCCATGGTTTACCCAAGACACTTCACATGCCCTGGTTCAATCCATTGACATCACGTCGACCCCGTTATATCACATCGTTTCAATTCTCTTTATTCCTTGCACGCCTTTCACCCTCCTGTATGTTCAGGCCCCAATCGCTCAAAATCTTTTTCACTCCATCCTTCCACCTCCAATTTGGTCTCCCACTTCTCCTCGTTCCCTTCACCTCTGACACATATATCCTCTTTGTCAATCTTTCCTCAATCATTCTCTCCATGTGACCAAATATACACACTGTAAAGTATGTTTTCCAAAAAAAATTTAAACAGAACTATTAATCCCATATAACACACAATTGGACACTTTCAAGGTACTATAAAACCTTACTAATGTACGTACACACTTATAACTTGAATGGCAAGTTTTTTCTTTATACTTGATCACCAATTCCTGCAATAGTGATTAAGTATGAAGAATAGACAAAGGATGGCTGCAATCTCTCACATCCATTCTCAAACTGTCATGTGCAAAGCACCAAAATCAGAGCCATCCCCATCCACAACCAGGCCCCACAGACCTCTCTCTAGTTTCCCCGAGCTGCTTCACAAGCCCTGGTTCAGTACACTGTTGATAAATCAACTCCTGTATACCACAAAGTTTCAATTCAGTCTTTCCCATGCACGCCTTTCACCCTCCAGCTTGTTCAGGCCCCCGTCACTCTAAACCTTGATCACTCCATCCTTCAATCTCCAATTTGTTCTCCCCCTTCTCCTTGTCCCCTTCACTTCTGACACATCTCTTTGTCAAAATCTCTGCACTCATTCCCTCCATATATTAAAACCACTTCAACAAATTCTTCAGCTCTCTAAACCACACTCTTTTTACTACCACATCTTGTTCTTATCCTTTAATTACTTACTTAAAGGAAGCACCTCGCACCACATACTGTTACAAACATTTCATTTCCAACACTTCCACCCACCTCTGCAATTCCTCATCTACAGCCCATATCTCACATCCACAAAACATTGTTGGGACTACTAATCTTCAAACATACCAATTATTACTCTCAGATAATTTCTTCTCTTTCCAAATATTCTTCAATGTTCCCAGAACCTTCACTCTCTTGCTTCCACTTCTAATTGCTGTCATGACCACTCCTAGGTATCTAAAACCACTTCCTCCATATTTTCTCCATTCAAATTCATATCCTAACCAACTTATCCCTCTACCCTACTAAAACTAGCTTTTATTCATACACTCTCCCATATTAAATCACCAGCTTTTGCAATTTCTCACTTGAATCTACAACAAATTCTGTGTCATCAGCAAACAACCACTGACTCACTTCCCAGGCCCCCCTCATCTTCTAATCGCCTTCTCTCTGCGACTCTTGCATTTACCTCCCTCACCATCCTATCCATAAACAAAATAAACAGCCATGGTGATATCACATACCCCTGCTGTAGACCAACCTTCACTTGGAACTACTCTCTCTCCTCTCTTCCTACTCATACACATGCCTTAAACCCTTGATAAAAACCTCACACTGCTTCTAGCAATTTTCCTCTCATACCATATATATTCTTAATATCTTCCACAAGGGATCTCTATCAATCCTATCATATGCTTTCTCCAAATCTAAAGATGATGCATACTTATCCTTTTTCTCTAAATATTAGTATATACTGATATAAAAAAGATTGGCCTACCAAATTCTTCTCAACCATTAATCTTTAGGTGCTTCTATTCCAAGTTGGTGCAACAAGATTTAAAAAATAACAGAATACCCAATACAAGAATAAGAATAAATATATCAATAAAACTTCGAGGTTTAGCAGTTTGCGTTCCTGACCATGAAGTATTAACAGGCCACCCAGGGTTTGAGTGCATAGGTTTGAATTTTTGTCGTGGCAGTCAGTCTACAGTCAACCCAGCTATTCACCTGACTAGGTGTTTTGGGAGCAGCTGAGTGATTGCGTCAGCAGCTTTGATGCACAAGACCGGGTTTGAGTGACGGGTGATATAAATGTGAAGGTTAGTATTGTGGCTATTGGGGGTATAGCTGGTGTACATGGGGTATTGTGTTGTAAATGGAAATGGTTAAGAGCTTGTGGATTTGTGTGCTGAAAAAAGACTGTTGATTGGGAATACCTAGTTTAAAAAGAGATATACATAAGTAGACTTATGTGAGTAGAAGAGATGGTCAAAGGGCATTATTGGATTACATGTTAATGGATAGGCATGTAAAAGAGAGACTTTTGGATGTTACTGTGCTGAGAGGGGCAGCTGGAGGGATGTCTGATCACTACCTTGTGAAGGCAAAGGTGAAGATTTGTAGAGGTTTTCAGAAAAGAAGAAAGAATGGTGGGGAGAAGAGTGGTGACAGTAAGTGAGCTTGGAAAGGAGACTTGTGTGAGGAAGTACCAAGAGAGACTAAGTGTAGAATGGCAAAAGGTGAGAACAAATGACATGAGAGGACTGGGTGAGTAATGGGATGTATTCAGGGAGGCAGTGATGGCTTGTGCAAAAGATGCATGTGGCATGAGAAAGGTGGGAGGTGGACAGATTACTAAGGGTAGTGAGTGGTGGGACGAAGAAGTAAAGTTGTTAGTAAAAGAGAAAACAGAGGCGTTTCGATGATACTTGCAGGAAAGTAGTGCAAATGACAGGGAGATGTATAAAAGAAAGTAGCAGGAGGTCAAGAGAAAGGAGCAAGGGTTGAAAAAGAGGGCAAATGAGAGTTGGGGTGAGAGAGTATCATTAAATTTTAGGGAGAATAAAAAGATGTTCTGGAAGGAGGTAAATAATGTGTAAAGACAAGAGAACAAATGGGAACATCGGTGAAGGGGGTAAATGGGGAAGCAATAACAGGTAGTGATGAAGTGAGGAGACACAGTGAGTATTTTGAAGGTTTGTTGAATGTGTTTGATGACAAGAGTGGCAGATATAATGTGTTATGGATGGGGTGGTGTGCGAAGTGAGAGGGTCAGAGAGAAAGGTTTGGAAAAGAGAGAAGAGGTAGCGAAAGCTTTGCAGATGAAATCCAGCAAGGCAGCAGGTTTAGATGTTATTGCAGTGAAATTTATTAAAAAAAGGGGATGACTGTAATGTTGATTGGTTGGTAAGGATATTCTATGTATGTATGGATCATGGTGAAGTGCCTGAGGATTTGCAGAATGCAAGCATAGTGCCACTGTACAAAGGGAAAAGGGGATAAAGGTGAGTGTTCAAACTGCAGAGGCATAAGTTTGTTGAGTACTCCTGGAAAATTATATGGAAGGGTATAGATTGAGAGGGTGAAGGCATGTACAGAGCATCAGAATGGGGAAAAGCAGTGTGGTTTCAGAAGTGGTAAAGGACATGAGGATCAGGGGTTTGCTTTGAAGAATGTATGTGAGAAATCCTTAGAAAAACAGACAGATTTGTATATAACATTCATGGATCTGGAGAAGGCATATGAGAGGGTTGATAGAGATGCTGTGTGGAAGGTTTGAAGAGTATATGGTGTGGGAAGTAAGTTGCGAGAAGCAGTGAGAATTTTTTTACCAAGGATGTATGGCATGTGTATGAGTAGGAAGAGATGAGATTGACTGGTTCCCAGTAAATGTTGGTCTGAGGCAGGGGTGTGTGATGTCCCCATGGATGCTTAATCTATTTATGGATGGGGTGGTTAGCGAAGTGAATGCAAGAGTTTTGGAGAGAAAGGCGAGTATGCAGCCTGTTGGGATGAGAGGGCTTAGGAAGTGAGTCATTTGTTGTTCGCCAATGATACAACTCTAGTGGCTGATTTGAGTGAGAAACTGCAGAAGTTGGTGACTGAATTTGGAAAAGTGTGTGAAAGGAGAAAGTTGAGAGTAAATGTGAATAAGAGCAAGGTTATTATTAGGTTCAGTAGGGGTGAGGGACAAGTTAATTGGGATGTAAGTTTGAATGGAGAAAAACTGGAGGAAATAAAGTGTTTTCGATATCTGGGAGTGGACTTAGCAGGAGATGGAACCATGGAAGCAGCAGAAGAGAGTCACAAGGTGGGGGAGGAGGTGAAAGTTCTGGGAGCAATGAAGAATGTGTGGAAGGAGAGAACATTATCTCAGAGAACAAAAATGGGTATGTTTGAGGGAATAGTAGTTCCAACAATGTTATATGGTTACGAGGCATGGGCTATAGATAAGGTTGTATGGAGGAAGGTGGATGTGTTGTAAATGAAATGTTTGAGGACAATATGTGGTGTGAGGTGGTTTGATCGGATAAGTAACAAAAGGGTATGGGAGATATGTGGAAATATAAAGAGTGTGATTGAGAGAGCTGAAAAGGGTGTGTTGAAATGGTTTGGACATATAGAGAGAATGAGTAAGGAAAGATTGACAAAGAGGATATATGTCTCAGAGGTGGAGCAAACAAGGAGAAGCGGGAGACCAAATTGGAGGGGGAAGGATGGAGTGAAAGAGATTTTGATCAATCTGGGCCTGAACATACTGGATGGTGAGTGACATGCAAGGAACAGAGTGAATTGGAATGATGTGGTATACCAGGGTCGACGTGCTGTCAATGGACTGAACCAGGGCATGTGAAGCATCTGGGGTAAACCATGGAAAGGTCTGTGGGGCCTGGATGTGGACAGGGGGCTGTGGTTTCGGTGTATTACACAGGAAAGCTAGAGACTGAGTGTGAATGAATGTGGCCTATTTTGTCTGTTTTCCTGGCGCTACCTTGCTAGAGTGACGGGTAGCAATGCTGCTTCCTGTGAGGTGGTGTAGCAACAGGAATGGATGAAGGCAAGCAAGTATGAATATGTACATGTGTATATATGTATATGTCTTTGCATATGTATGTACATGTTGATATACATATATGTACTCACATGTGCATGCATGGGCGATTATGTATATATATATGTGTACACGAGTGCACCGAAACCACAGCTCCCTATCCTCATCTAGGCCCCACAGACCTTTCCATGGCTTACCCCAGACATTCCAAGTGCCCTGGTTCAGTCCACTGACAGCACATTGACCCCAGTATACAACATTGTTCCAATTCACTCTATTCCTTGCACGCCTTTCACCCTCCTGCATGTTCAGGCCCCGTTTGCTCAAAATCTTTTTCACTCCATCCTTCCAACTCCGATTTTGTCTCCTGCTTCTCCCTGTTCCCTCCGCCTCTGACACATATATCCTCTTTGTCAACCTTTCCTCACTCATTCTCATCATTTGTCAACCTTTCCTCACTCATTCTCTCCATATGTCTTGAACAATTTCAACACACCCTCTTGTGCTCTCTCAACCACACATCTCTCTTACCCTTTCATCACTTACTCGATCAAACCACCACACACCACGTATTGTCCTCAAACATTTTATACCCAACACATCCACCCTCCTTCATACAACCCTATCTATAGCCCATGCCTTGCAACCATATAATATTACTGAAACCACTATTCCTTCAAACACACAGATTTTTCCTCTCCAAGATAACGTTCTCTCTTTAAACACATTCTTCATCGCTTCTAGAACCTATGCCTCCTTCCCACCCTATGAGTCACTTCCATGGTTCCATTCGCTGCCAAGTCCACTCCCAGATATCTAAAACACTTTACTTCCTCCAATTTCCTCCATTCAAACTCACATCCCAACTAACTTGTCCTTCAACCCTGCTGAACCTAATAGCTATGCTCTCATTCACATTTACTCCTGACTTTCTCCTTTCACACACTTTTCCAAACTCAATCATATATGTACAGTTACATACAGCATTAACGAGAAGGCCTTGATTAGGGTCTCAGTTGCCCATACTGTCTCAGTTAACATGAAAAGAAAAAATTCTTTGCCATCTTTAAATAATGACACAATCATATTTGAAAAAAAAAGGGGGGGGGATAATTTAGTATTACCTGTTGACATGGTATAAGATGAGAGGAATATTCAACAGCAAAGAAAACCATTCCCCAGCAATGAGGAACAATATGTTGAAGAGCAGATGCAGAGCATATTCTGGAAGGACTAACTGTAAAAAAATAGATACAATTTCTATTAGTTATATGTATGACAATATCCATTAGTGATCACCACTTTTTTCTACATGGTAATAAACTACATAAAACATGCTTACATACAAATATCTAAAGTGCCCCAAAAACCTTTAACTGCTCTCTAAACTTCTGTACCCATGGTAAAGCTGGATGTGAAAGCATTATTTGCTATGATGACACTACATTAATGTGGTATCAGACCAAGATTTCTATTTCTAACACAGATTGATGTCTCCGAAGTGTAATAACTAATTTTTCTTTCTAACACTCCTCTTGACTTTCCTGTTGCATCTGATGGCTCCATAAATCTACCACTAACGCGGGAAATGGCGAATAGTTTGAAAGAAAGAAAAAAGATATATATATATATATATATATATATATATATATATATATATATATATATATATATATATATTTTTCCCATACTATTCACCATTTCCACGTAGCGAGGTAGCGTCAAGAACAGAGGACTGGGCCCTTGAGGGAATACCCTCACCTAGCCCCCTCCTCTGTTCCTTCTTTTGGAACATTAAAAAAAAAAAAAAAAAAACGAGAGGGGAGGATTTCCAGCCCCCCACTCCCTTCCCTTTTAGTCGCCTTCTACGACATGCAGGGAATACGTGGGAAGTATTCTTTCTCCCCTATCCCCAGGGATATATATATATATATGAGATGTTTGAGGACAATGTGTGGTGTGAGGTGGTTTGATCGAGTAAGTAACGTAAGGGTAAGAGAGATGTGTGGAAATAAAAAGAGCGTGGTTGAGAGAGCAGAAGAGGGTGTTTTGAAATGGTTTGGTCACATGGAGAGAATGAGTGAGGAAAGATTGACCAAGAGGATATATGTGTCGGAGGTGGAGGGAACAAGGAGAAGGGGGAGACCAAATTGGAGGTGGAAAGATGGAGTGAAAAAGATTTTGTGTGATCGGGGCCTGAACATGCAGGAGGGTGAAAGGAGGTAAAGGAATAGAGTGAATTGGAGCGAAGTGGTATACCGGGGTTGACGTGCTGTCAGTGGATTGAATCAAGGCATGTGAAGCGTCTGGGGTAAACCATGGAAAGCTGTGTAGGTATGTATATTTGCGTGTGTGGACGTATGTATATACATGTGTATGGGGGTGGGTTGGGCCATTTCTTTCGTCTGTTTCCTTGCGCTACCTCGCAAACGCGGGAGACAGCGACAAAGCAAAAAAAAAAAAAAAAAAAAAAAAAATATATATATATATATATATATATATATATATATATATATATATATATATATTTTATACTTTGTCGCTGTCTAAAGAAAAAAAAAAAAAAAAAAACTATTAGCCATTTCCCGCGTTAGCGAGGTAGCGTTAAGAACAGAGGACCGGGCCTTTATTGGAATATCCTCACCTGGCCCCCTCTGTTCCTTCTTTTGGAAAATTAAAAAAAAAAACGAGAGGGGTGGATTTCCAGCCCCCCGCTCCCTCCCCTTTTAGTAGCCTTCTACGACACGCAGGGAATATGTGGGAAGTATTCTTAATCCCCTATCCCCAGGGATAATAAATATATATATATATTCTATTATTTTTTTTTATTTTGCTTTGTCGCTGTCTCCCGCGTTAGCGAGGTAGCACAAGGAAACAGACGAAAGAATGGCCCAACCCAACCACATACACATGTACATACATACATGTCCACACACGCACAATATACATACCTATACATCTCAATGTACACATATATATACACTTTTTTTTTTTTTTTTTTTTTTCATACTATTCGCCATTTCCCGCGATAGCGAGGTAGCGTTGAGAACAGAGGACTGGGCCTTTGAGGGAATATCCTCAACTGGCCCCCTTCTCTGTTCCCTCTTTTGGAAAATTAAAAAAAAAAGCGAGAGGGGAGGATTTCCAGCCACCCGCTCCCTCCCCTTTTAGTCGCCTTCTACGACATGCAGGGAATACGTGGGAAGTATTCTTTCTCCCCTATCCCCAGGGATATACACACACAGACATATACATATATACACATGTACATAATTCATACTGTCGGCCTTTATTTGTTCCCATCGCCACCTCGCCACACATGGAATAACATCCCCCTCCCCCCTCATGTGTGCGAGGTAGCACTAGGAAAAACACCAAAGGCCCCATTCGTTCACACTCAGTCTCTAGCCGTCATGTAATAATGCACCGAAACCACAGATCCCTTTCCACATCCAGGCCCCACACACTTTGCACGGTTTACCCCAGACGCTTCACATGCCCTGGTTCAATCCACTGACAGCACGTCGACCCCGGCATACCACATCGTTCCAATTCACTCCATTCCTTGCACGCCTTTCACCCTCCTGCATGTTCAGGCCCCGATCACTCAAAATCTTTTTCACTCCATCTTTCCACCTCCAATTTGGTTTCCCACTTCTCCTCGTTCCCTCCACCTCTGACACATATATCCTCTTAGTCAATCTTTCCTCACTCATTCTCTCCATGTGACCAAACCATTTCAAAACACCCTCTTCTGCTCTCTCAACCACACTCTTTTTATTTCCACACATCTCTCTCACCCTTACATTACTTACTCGATCAAACCACCTCACACCACATATTGTCCTCAAACATCTCATTTCCAGCACATCCACCCTCCTGCGCACAACTCTATCCATAGCCCACGCCTCGCAACCATACAACATTGTTGGAACCACTATTCCTTCAAACATACCCATTTTTGCTTTCCGAGATAATGTTCTCGACTTCCAAACATTCTTCAAGGCTCCCAGAATTTTCGCCCCCTCCCCCACCCTATGATTCACTTCCGCTTCCATAGTTCCATCCGCTGCCAGATCCACTCCCAGATATCTAAAACACTTCACTTCCTCCAGCTTTTCTCCATTCAAACTTACCTCCCAATTGACTTGACCCTCAACCCTACTGTACCTAATAACCTTGCTCTTATTCACATTTACTCTTAACTTTCTTCTTTCACACACTTTAACAAACTCAGTCACCAGCTTCTGCAGTTTCTCACATGAATCAGCCACCAGCGCTGTACCATCAGCAAACAACAACTGACTCACTTCCCAAGCTCTCTCATCCACAACAGACTGCATACTTGCCCCTCTTTCCAAAACTCTTGCGTTCACCTCCCTAACAACCCCATCCATAAACAAATTAAACAACCATGGAGACATCACACACCCCTGCCGCAAACCTACATTCACTGAGAACCAATCACTTTCCTCTCTTCCTACACGTACACATGCCTTACATCCTCGATAAAAACTTTTCACTGCTTCTAACAACTAATATATAAATTACATATATATATATATATATTTTTTTTTTTTTTTTTTCATACTATTCGCCATTTCCCACATTGGCAAGGTAGCGTTAAGAACAGAAGACTGAGCCTTTCAGGGAATATCCTCACTTGGCTCCCTTCTCTGTTCCTTCTTTTGGAAAATTAAAAAACGAGAGGGGAGGATTTCCAGCCCCCCGCTCCCTTCCCTTTTAATCGCCTTCTACGACACGCAGGGAATACGTGAGAAGTATTCTTTCTCCCCTATCCCCAGGGATAAGGTATATATATATATATATATATATATATATATATATATATATATATATATGTATATATGTATGTATATATATATATATATATATATATATATATATATATATATATATATATATATATGTATATATATATATATATATATATATATATATATATATATATATATATATATATATATATATATATATAAATATACATATATATATATATATATATATATATATATATATATATATATATATATATATATATATATATATATATATATACATATATATATATATATATATATATATATATATATATATATTTTTATATATATATATATATATATATATATATATATATATATATATATATATATATATATATATATATATATCCCTGGGGATAGGGGAGAAAGAATACTTCCCACGTATTCCCTGCGTGTCGTAGAAGGCGACTAAAAGGGAAGGGAGCGGGGAGCTGGAAATCCTCCCCTCTCATTTTTTTTTTTTTTTTTTTTTTCCAAAAGAAGGAACAGAGAAGGGGGCCAGGTGAGGATATTTCCTCAAAGGCCCAGTCCTCTGTTCTTAACGCTACCTCGCTAATGCGGGAAATGGCGAATAGTACGAAAGAAAGAAAAGATATATATATATATATATATATATATATATATTTTTTTTTTTTTTATACTTTGTCGCTGTCTCCCGCGTTTGCGAGGTAGCGCAAGGAAACAGACGAAAGAAATGGCCCAACCCCCCCCCATACACATGTATATACATACGTCCACACACGCAAATATACATACCTACACAGCTTTCCATGGTTTACCCCAGACGCTTCACATGCCTTGATTCAATCCACTGACAGCACGTCAGCCCCGGTATACCACATCGCTCCAATTCACTCTGTTCCTTGCCCTCCTTTCACCCTCCTGCATGTTCAGGCCCCGATCACA
This sequence comes from Panulirus ornatus, assembly GCF_036320965.1. Lineage (NCBI taxonomy): Eukaryota > Metazoa > Arthropoda > Malacostraca > Decapoda > Palinuridae > Panulirus > Panulirus ornatus. The sequence goes on from NC_092273.1 coordinate 13,561,895, forward strand.
CAAAATCTTTTTCACTCCATCTTTCCACCTCCAATTTGGTCTCCCTCTTCTCCTTGTTCCCTCCACCTCCGACACATATATCCTCTTGGTCAATCTTTCCTCACTCATCCTCTCCATGTGCCCAAACCACTTCAAAACACCCTCTTCTGCTCTCTCAACCACGCTCTTTTTATTTACACACATCTCTCTTACCCTTACGTTACTCACTCGATCAAACCACCTCACACCACACATTGTCCTCAAACATCTCATTTCCAGCACATCCATCCTCCTGCGCACAACTCTATCCATAGCCCACGCCTCGCAACCATACAACATTGTTGGAACCACTATTCCTTCAAACATACCCATTTTTGCTTTCCGAGATAATGTTCTCGACTTCCACACATTCTTCAAGGCCCACCCAAAATTTTCGCCCCCTCCCCCACCCTATATATATATATATTTTTTTGCCGCTGTCTCCCGCGTTTGCGAGGCAGCGCAAGGAAACAGACGAAAGAAATGGCCCAACCCACCCCCCATACACATGTATATACATACACGTCCACACACGCAAATATACATACCTACACAGCTTTCCATGGTTTACCCCAGACGCCCCACACGCCCCGATTCAATCCACCGAAAGCACGCCAACCCCGGCACACCACATCGACGGAATTCACCCCATTCCCCGCCCTCCCCTCACCCCCCCGCATGCTCAGGCCCCGACCACACAAAACCTCCCCCACTCCATATATATATATATATTTTTTTTTTTCAAACTATTCGCCATTTCCCGCGTTAGCGAGGTAGCGTTAAGAACAGAGAACTGGGCCTTTGAGGGAATATCCTCACCTGGCCCCTTCTCTGTTCCTTCTTTTGGAAAAAAAAAAAAAAAAAAAAAAAAATGAGGGGAGGATTTCCAGCCCCCTGCTCCCTCCCCTTTTAGTTGCCTTCTACGACACGCAGGGAATACGTGGGAAGTATTCTTTCTCCCCTATCCCTAGGGATATATATATATATATATATATATATATATATATATATATATTTTTTTTTTTTTTTTATACTTTGTCGCTGTCTCCCGCGTTTGCGAGGTAGCGCAAGGAAACAGACGAAAGAAATGGCCCAACCCACCCCCATACACATGTATATACATACGTCCAGAGACGCAAATATACATACCTACACAGCTTTCCATGGTTTACCCCAGATGCTTCACATGCCCTGATTCAATCCACTGACAGCACGTCAACCCCTGTATACCACATCGCTCCAATTCACTCTATTCCTTGCCCTCCTTTCACCCTCCTGCATGTTCAGGCCCCGATCACACAAAATCTTTTTCACTCCATCCTTCCACCTCCAATTTGGTCTCCCTCTTCTCCTCGTTCCCTCCACCGCCGACACATATATCCTCTTGGTCAACCTTTCCTCACTCATTCTCTCCATGTGCCCAAACCATTTCAAAACACCCTCTTCTGCTCTCTCAACCACGCTCTTTTTATTTCCACACATCTCTCTTACCCTTACGTTACTTACTCGATCAAACCACCTCACACCACATATTGTCCTCAAACACCTCATTTCCAGCACATCCATCCTCCTGCGCACCACTCTATCCATAGCCCACGCCTCGCAACCATACAACATTGTTGGAACCTCGATTCCTTCAAACATACCCATTTTTGCTTTCCAAGATAATGTTCTCGACTTCCACACATTCTTCAAGGCTCCCAGAATTTTCGCCCCCTCCCCCATCCTATGATCCATTTCCGCTTCCATGGTTCCATCCGCTGCCAGATCCACTCCCAGATATCTAAAACACTTTACTTCCTCCAGTTTTTCTCCATTCAAACTCACCTCCCAATTGACTTGACCCTCAACCCTACTGTACCTAATAACCTTGCTCTTATTCACATTTACTCTTAACTTTCTTCTTTCACACACTTTACCAAACTCAGTCACCAGCTTCTGCAGTTTCTCACATGAATCAGCCACCAGCGCTGTATCATCAGCGAACAACATCTGACTCACTTCCCAAGCTCTCTCATCCCCAACAGACTTCATACTTGCCCCTCTTTCCAAAACTCTTGCATTCACCTCCCTAACAACCCCATCCATAAACAAATTAAACAACCATGGAGACATCACACACCCCTGCCACAAACCTACATTCACTGAGAACCAATCACTTTCCTCTCTTCCTACACGTACACAAGCCTTACATCCTCGATAAAAACTTTTCACTGCTTCTAACAACTTGCCTCCCACACCATATATTCTTAATACCTTCCACAGAGCATCTCTATCAACTCTATCATATGCCTTCTCCAGATCCATAAATGCTACATACAAATCCATTTGCTTTTCTAAGTATTTCTCACATACATTCTTCAAAGCAAACACCTGATCCACACATCCTCTACCACTTCTGAAACCACACTGCTCTTCCCCAATCTGATGCTCTGTACCTGCCTTCACCCTCTCAATCAATACCCTCCCATATAATTTACCAGGAATACTCAACAAACTTATACCTCTGTAATTTGAGCACTCACTCTTATCCCCTTTGCCTTAATACAATGGCACTATGCACGCATTCCGCCAATCCTCAGGCACCTCACCATGAGTCATACATACATTAAATAACCTTACCAACCAGTCAACAATACAGTCACCCCCTTTTTTAATAAATTCCACTGCAATACCATCCAAACCTGCTGCCTTGCCGGCTTTCATCTTCTGCAAAGCTTTTACTACCTCTTCTCTGTTTACCAAATCATTTTCCCTAACCCTCTCACTTTGCACACCACCTCGACCAAAACACCCTATATCTGCCACTCTATCATCAAAGACATTCAACAAACCTTCAAAATACTAACTCCATCTCCTTCTCACATCACCACTACTTGTTATCACCTCCCCATTTGCGCCCTTCACTGAAGTTCCCATTTGCTCCCTTGTCTTACGCACTTTATTTACCTCCTTCCAGAACATCTTTTTATTCTCCCTAAAATTTAATGATACTCTCTCACCCCAACTCTCATTTGCCCTTTTTTTCACCTCTTGCACCTTTCTCTTGACCTCCTGTCTCTTTCTTTTATACATCTCCCACTCAATTGCATTTTTTCCCTGCAAAAATCGTCCAAATGCCTCTCTCTTCTCTTTCACTAATACTCTTACTTCTTCATCCCACCACTCACTACCCTTTCTAATCAACCCATCTCCCACTCTTCTCATGCCACAAGCATCTTTTGCGCAATCCATCACTGATTCCCTAAATACATCCCATTCCTCCCCCACTCCCCTTACTTCCATTGTTCTCACCTTTTTCCATTCTGTACTCAGTCTCTCCTGGTACTTCCTCACACAAGTCTCCTTCCCAAGCTCACTTACTCTCACCACCCTCTTCACCCCAACATTCACTCTTCTTTTCTGAAAACCCATACAAATCTTCACCTTAGCCTCCACAAGATAATGATCAGACATCCCTCCAGTTGCACCTCTCAGCACATTAACATCCAAAAGTCTCTCTTTCGCGCGCCTGTCAATTAACACGTAATCCAATAACGCTCTCTGGCCATCTCTCCTACTTATATAAGTATACTTATGTATATCTCGCTTTTTAAACCATGTATTCCCAATCATCAGTCCTTTTTCAGCACATAAATCTACAAGCTCTTCACCATTTCCATTTACAACACTGAACACCCCATGTATACCAATTATTCCCTCAACTGCCACACTACTCACCTTTGCATTCAAATCACCCATCACTATAACCCGGTCTCGTGCATCAAAACCACTAACACACTCATTCAGCTGCTCCCAAAACACTTGCCTCTCATGATCTTTCTTCTCATGCCCAGGTGCATATGCACCAATAATCACCCATATCTCTCCATCAACTTTCAGTTTTACCCATATTAATCGAGAATTTACTTTCTTACATTCTATCACATACTCCCACAACTCCTGTTTCAGGAGTATTGCTACTCCTTCCCTTGCTCTTGTCTTCTCACTAACCCCTGACTTTACTCCCAAGACCTTCCCAAACCACTCTTCCCCTTTACCCTTGAGCTTCGTTTCACTCAGAGCCAAAACTTCCAGGTTCCTTTCCTCAAACATACTACCTATCTCTCCTTTTTTCACATCTTGGTTACATCCACACACATTTAGACACCCCAATCTAAGCCTTCGCGGAGGATGAGCACTCCCCGCGTGACTCCTTCTTCTGTTTCCCATTTTAGAAAGTTAAAAAAAAGTACAAGGAGGGGAGGATTTCTGGCCCCCCGCTCCCGTCCCCTCTAGTCGCTTTCTACGACACGCGAGGAATGCGTGGGAAGTATTCTTTCACCCCTATCCCCAGGGATAAATATATATATATATTTATATTTATTTTGCTTTGTCGCTGTCTCCCGCATTAGCAATATCAATTCATGTTTAGAACCTCACTATATACAAATGGCTATCTTGTTCAGACTGATCTCTCCTTACTTAGCGTGGAGCTTACACATACATGGTGGCTCTAAGTTCATATACTTTATGAAGAGTTCAGTCAACAGCAGTCTAACATGGCAACTCTCTTAATCTAACAACAAAACTCAACCAACTTCCCCTGTGCTATGCTGTTGGTTTTTACCCTTCTTCTACGGATATAGCATTAATTTCTTTTCCTGAAAGCAAGTTGACTGCATGATTTCACCATTCACTGGATAGTCAGATTAAACAAGGCTCAGCAAGCTACTGCATCACCTACTGTGTAGCTGTTGATGACTTAAGGGTGGGCTACTGCGATGTCTGATTCTTTCTCTAAATTGCTCTGCTTTAGAATTCTAAAAGGCAAAGTTTCAGATTTGTCTAATACTCCTATATTTTGCCTATTTCTTGGTCGATAAATCAAGCATTTTGATTATTTGTCAAAACAGTTTCCCAATGAACAGTCCTTTCATTCTTAGTTAGAATTTTACTTCTTTTTTGAAGGGTATTCTCAAACCTAATATATAAATTATTTTCATCTCTTCACCAGCAATACTTTAATACTGGTAAAGAAATAAATGACCTACGTATTTATACAAGACCATGCATGAACACTTTGATGCTAAGACATTTACTGTACATGTATACATACACATTCTTCAAAAAGCAGCACTGATCAAAAAAGAAACACTGAAATGTGATGCACTGTTATGTCAGATATCTAGACCTATCAGTGTCTGCAGATAATATCTATTATATTCAGGTTTTACTATCACACACTACATGACAATCTAGAGCAAACCAGTCAATGTAATACTACAGATATTATCAATCACACTTTAGACAATTCAGTCCTGAATGATTAATGCATTACTACAGATAAAAATGATTACTGATGATATTGAATACTTACAGGGTTTAAACTATTGCACTGGTCAATTGGATTTTTGTAGTCTGTTTTCAGTTCATCAAAGGCAATAATCTGTAAGGAAAAGTATAACAGTACAGTTCATACATAACTGATAATATGAAAAATGAGAGCTCATTCTCATTTACAACCAATAATACCATAATATGCCAAAGCCCTCATAACATTCTTCCATCTCCTTAGTCTTCACCTCCCCATCCTCCCTCCACTCCTGATGAATAAATCTTCTTAGTCTTTTTTATTTGTCCACTCCATATATCCAAACCATTTCAGCATGCCCTGGTCAGCTATCTCAGTCATTATGATTTCACTACCACACCTCTCTTTTACACTATCATTTTTCACATAATCAAACCACCTCACACTAAATACTATCTTCCAGCATTTCACTTTCACTACAACCAGCTTCCTAGGGATAATATCAATAAAACACTGTTGTGACTATTATATCTCCGAATATACCCATTATTTTCCATACAGTGACCTCTCCTTCCATACACTCATAAATGCACCCAGCAACTCAGCCTCCTCTCCAATCTTATGACTCATTATAGTAAAATGTGCATTATCAAATTATAATTATAGCAATTTAAGGGTTAAGCTAGTCACAGTATGGATATTACCTATTTCGTCTAACTAAAAACCCAGACTTCCCCTTCTACTTGTAACCACTAGTTGGTGCAACCCATACCTACAAAGCAAAATTGCTCTAAACCCTTCCACTGCTTTCACTTCTGCCATCTCTAAAATCTTTGAAAATTCCCTAAACTCTTTCTTAAACACTTCTTTCAGATCCAATAATGCTGACTAATAGGCAAAATAACAACATTCCATCTGAATCAAGTGATAAGTACCCCTAGCCTTGAAAAAAAAAAAAAAACCTGAATACCTGACTGAGCAATCTTAAGTATATGCAGTGTGGCTACAGCATAGAAACCTCCTAATAACACAATGCAATCACAACCTAACATAAACACTTTACAATTTATACTATAAATTAGGTTAAGCTATGATGCTAAGGGAAGGAAAGTAAGGTTTCCAAGTTCTGTTGATTTCTCGAAGTGTTATATCTTATTGTTATCCCACATTTTCCCTAATCATCACTGCCATCCCCACTTCTCTATTTATTATGATAGTTTAAAGTATGATACCCTAAATTACACTTCTACAATCCATATCACGTCTACTAAGTATGAAGAGTCCACTACTAAGCACTTCTTTCAAATACAAAACTTATTTCTGTAGCAACCATGAACTTTACCCTAAATCACCACTACTAAGTACAGAGAATATGCATTTGTTCAGCTCATAAGGTATATCTGTGATGCCCCAAGATTATCCATGATCATATTCTAATTATCATTTCAAGCCCACTGGTATTATTTATCAATCACGAGGTGTTAGGTTATACAAATAACGCTAAAACTTGGTGTAACTGTAGGAGATGGATGAACGGGAAAATAATGATACAAGATAATGATTCAGGATAAAACTTATCAAATGCTCTCTCAAAGAACGACCTAAAAGTATCACAAAGCAATGATGACTCAGACACTTGTGGAGTTAGATGGTGATCAAAAATACCGATATTTATATAACATTCAAATAAATGGAAAGACTAAATCAAATGATTACTAGGGACGAAATCTGAGTAACATCTATATAGATCAATGTATAGTCTGTGTCATCAATACGGAATATATACTGAACTATTATCTATTGTCTGGCATGGCATTACATACTTACTGTCATGACATGGTGCCGAAACGACACACCCGCTATCATGCACAAATCTTTAATGAAAACCTTAATAAAAACAAAGGCCAAATAGTCTATTCATAAGATTATTGTTTAATGATGTTACTCACGTGGAAAATAGCGAAGAATATGAGAAATGCATCAGCAATCAGGGCAACAATGTAAGAAAATGCCGCAAATGTGAACGCCATGTTAACCTCTTGTTTATGTTTGGAACACTGGAGTTAAACCTGCGAATCCGTTGGTTCTAATAACAAGTTATTTAGATTTTGCAAAAAAATATAATCTTTCACTTATTCAAGAAAATAAGTGAAATAACGAAGATTTATGTTTTATTTTCTTCGGATTATATCAAAAAAAAATTTTTATGAGGACGAACTTCATAATGCTTGTAACATTCCTCTCTAAACTTATGCAAGAATTATATAACGTGTTTCAAAAATATACTTACGAGGCTGTTACACAAAAATTATATAATGCAAATCGGAAATAAACGTACAAAGGTATCACATTTCTTCTATGTTTTATCATCTTTCCTATTCCCCTCATCCATCCCTCATCATCATTCTCATAGTTTTAACTGTTTCATATCTTTTAATCCAACAACGCGATATATCTGTTCGTGCTTACCGTACTCTGTTATTATTAACGTTATAATAATGCCACTATTAAATCTTCCTTATGCTCAACTTGATGTCTTCATCATCTACTAATGCTTATCCTTCTTGGGTAGAAAATACGTGTTTTTGCTAAATTCATAGAAAAAGAAAGAAAAAAAATCAGCATTCTGACCCTGGTGCTAAAATAGTGAAGATGCGATTTACCAGAACATTACCGGTTCATTATCAAGGATTACTGAGGTGCATGGCCTCTGACATAAACGGGGACAGGTCAAAGGCCAACAGTATTATTGAGAATGTCATGATGATGCATTTGTCGAGGAGGAAATGACTTTCCGTGTAATGAAGAAAGGTTTACGAGTAAAGTTTATCGAGGCTATAGTTAGCACTGTTTGTTGGCATCTCCCTCCTTAGTGGACATGATGGGGCAGTAGGAGGCATTTCACATTCACTGGTGGATGTTAGTGGCCGACATGGAGCAGGGATAAACACGCCTGTCTGAAAGGCCATCACGGATGAAGGAAATAAAGGGAAAAGAAAAGTGGAAATTAATGAGATTAGCCTTTTTTTGTGTGGTACTGACTCTTCAAGGTAGAAAGGTTATACTTTAGTAAGAGGAGATAAAAGAGAGGAGGAAGAGAATTCCATAGTTAAGCTGTTTGAGGGGAGTATTGTAACGGCCAACCCTCAAGTGGCTGGCCTCCGCATTCCACTCAGAAACTATGGGAAGCAACAGCTCGATGGTGCTTCGGGTCAAAGCTTTTTTTTTTTTTGGTGGTGGTGGAGGGGAGGGGGATAAGCAACAGGCTCGTAAGAACAGTGGCCAAAATTATATATACCTCTAGCACTGAGAGAGAGAGAGAGAGAGAGAGAGAGAGAGAGAGAGAGAGAGAGAGAGAGAGAGAGAGAGAGAGAGAGAACGTCCCGAAAGGATTGGGTGAAGATTGGTGATGCCATGAGAATTAGTGAGATCATCAAGCTTTTGACCTTGGTTGAGGGAGAAATGGAGGAAGAGCCAGCCACTCTTGGTATGTGAGCAAATATAACCCCTGTAGACATGAAATAGCTGCTCGTGATTAAAATACATTAATTGTGGAATTTGCACCGCATTCCCAGCTTTTTGCAGTCTTTGTGATTTTAATTACATGGGGTTTCTTGGATAGATGTGTTTCAGTGATTATGTCCAACATATTTATCTTTTTATATGGTTGAATTATGCTGTTCTGAAACTGAACAGGGGGAAATAAATTATTCTTAAAGATACAGGGAGAAATTGTATTGAAGCACAACTGAATTAAAATTTCTGAAATGCTACACAGGTCTGAACTGAAAGAGGAAATATACTCAATATGAGAAAGAGAATTAGTAATAGAGTAGGGAGTGTAGGGAAGATGAGTTGAAGTATGTAAAGTGGAATGATCAGCATAAGACAGAATATGGTAAAAAGTAGAAGAGAGAAAATCATTTATTGAGAGAAGCGAGATAGTAAAAGGACAGAACCCTGTGGAACACAACTATTGATTGGGTAGGTAGGGGAAGTTGCTTCATTAGTGGCTACTGCAGCAGAATGGCCAGAAGACACTCTGCACTGAGGAACAAAGTTAAGCAGAAACACTAAAGGAAGGGGAGTTTAAAAACCAAGAACCCAGTCAAATATTTTGGAGATAACAAGGGATATGAGAGAAGAGGAGCAGAAATGAATCACACAGTAAAGCTGGCTAGTTGAACTAGCACTGCAAAATCTATAGTGATAATGAGAAAGAAGGAAACAGTATTCAAAGTGTTTTGAGAAAGTGGGAGTTTAGGAGAGTTTCGAAGACATGGGAGATAGTAAAAGTGAGAGCAACTTGGTAATAGTAGGAAAGGTTAGAGAAGTGTCCGTTTTAGTCATAGGCTACACTAACACATGCTTCTAATAGGAAGGAAAAGTTTGAGTTTTTAGACAGGTGAAATAGATGAACAAGGATCATAGCTAGCTCAGAGGCACACTCCTTTAAGACTTCAAGAGGTATGCCATCTACTTTCATCTGTTTCTTGTCCCAGTGCTTGTCTCTACATGTGATTATATTCATGGCATATTTTGCTATTACAGATTTCAAATTATTAATCTTATGACAACAGTAATTATTATCATCAGTATTAAGTCTACATTTTTGTTTACACATTACTATTACAATTATCTTTTTATATTTGTTCACCATTTTCTGTATTAGCAAGGTACTTTATTATTATTATCATTATTATTATCATATATTACTATTTTATTAATTTCATTATACTTAATCTCTGTTTCCCGTATCAGCAAGGTAGCCCAATGAAAAAGACGAGGAATGGCCCAACCACCTACATACACATTAATATACATAAATGGCAATACACACACATATACATACATGCACATTTCAACAGATACATACGTATATATATACACATATATACACATGTGTACGTGTAGGAAGAGAGGAAAGTGATTGGTTCTCAGTGAATGTAGGTTTGCGGCAGGGGTGTGTGATGTCTCCATGGTTGTTTAATTTGTATATGGATGGGGTTGTAAAGGAGGTAAATGCAAGAGTCCTGGAAAGAGGGGCAAGTATGAAGTCTGTTGGGGATGAGAGAGCTTGGGAAGTGAGTCAATTGTTGTTCGCTGATGATACAGCGCTGGTGGCTGATTCATGTGAGAAACTGCAGAAGCTGGTGACTGAGTTTGGTAAAGTGTGTGGAAGAAGAAAGTTGAGAGTAAATGTGAATAAGAGCAAGGTTATTAGGTACAGTAGGGGTGAGGGTCAAGTCAATTGGGAGGTGAGTTTGAATGGAGAAAAACTGGAGGAAGTGAAGTGTTTTAGATATCTGGGAGTGGATCTGTCAGCGGATGGAACCATGGAAGCGGAAGTGGATCATAGGGTGGGGGAGGGGGCGAAAATTTTGGGAGCCTTGAAAAATGTGTGGAAGTCGAGAACATTATCTCGGAAAGCAAAAATGGGTATGTTTGAGGGAATAGTGGTTCCAACAATGCTGTATGGTTGCGAGGCGTGGGCTATGGATAGAGATGTGCGCAGGAGGATGGATGTGCTGGAAATGAGATGTTTGAGGACAATGTGTGGTGTGAGGTGGTTTGATCGAGTAAGTAACGTAAGGGTAAGAGAGATGTGTGGAAATAAAAAGAGCGTGGTTGAGAGAGCAGAAGAGGGTGTTTTGAAATGGTTTGGGCACATGGAGAGAATGAGTGAGGAGAGATTGACCAAGAGGATATATGTGTCGGAGGTGGAGGGAACGAGGAGAAGAGGGAGACCAAATTGGAGGTGGAAAGATGGAGTGAAAAAGATTTTGTGTGATCGGGGCCTGAACATGCAGGAGGGTGAAAGGAGGGCAAGGAATAGAGTGAATTGGAGTCATGTGGTATACAGGGGTTGACGTGCTGTCAGTGGATTGAAGCAAGGCATGTGAAGCGTCTGGGGTAAACCATGGAAAGCTGTGTAGGTATGTATATTTGTGTGTGTGGACGTGTGTATGTACATGTGTATGGGGGGGGGGGTTGGGCCATTTCTTTCGTCTGTTTCCTTGCGCTACCTCGCAAACGCGGGAGACAGCGACAAAGTATAAAAAAAAAAAAAAAAAAAAAAATATATACACATGTACATATTCATACTTGCTGCCTTCATCTATTCCTGTCACACGTGAAATAGCATCCTCCACCCAAGGTAGGTAGTGTCAGGAAAAGACAAAAAAGTTCACACTCAGTTTATAGCTGTCATGTGTAATGCACCGAAACCACAGTTCCCTTTCCACATACAGGCCCCACAGACTTTTCCATGGTTTACCCCAGATGATTCACATGCCCTGGTTCACTCCATTAACAGCATGTCGACCTGGTATACCACATCATTTCAATTCACTCTATTACTTGCACACCTTTCACACTCCTGTATGTTCAGGCCCCAGTCACTCAAAATCTTATTCATTCCCTCCTTCCACCTCCAATTTGGTCTCCCACTTCTCCTTGTTTCTTCCACCTCTGAGACATATATCCTCTTGGTCAATCTTTCCTTACTTCTTTCCATGTGTCCAAACCATTTCAACACACCCTCTTTTGCTCTCTCAACCACACTCTTTATATTACCACACATCCCTCTTACCCTTTCATTACTTACTTGATCAAACCACCTCACACAACATAGTCCTCAAACATTTCATTTCCAACACATCCACTCTCCTCCACACAACCCTATTTATAGCCCATGCCTCGCAACCATATAACATTGTTGGAACCACTCTTCCTTCAAACATACCCATATTTGCTCAACGAGATAACATTCTCTCCCTCCACACATTCTTCAACGCTCTCAGAACCTTCGCCCCCACCCCACCCTGTGACTCACTTCTGCTACCATGGTTCCATCTGCTGCTAAATCCACTCCCAGATATCTGAAACACTTCACTTCCTCCAGTCTTATTCCATTCAAACTTACCTCCCAATCAACTTGTCCCTCTGCCATACTGAACCTAATAACCTTGCTCTTATTCACATTTACTTTCAACTTTCTTCTTTTACACACTTTACCAAACTCAGTCACCAACCTCTGCAGTTTCTCTCCAGAATCAGCCACTAGCGCTTTATCATCTGTGAATAATAACTGATTCACTTCCCAAGCCCTTTCATCCACAACAGACTGCATACTTGCCCCTCTCTCCAAAACTCTTGCATTCACCTCCCTAACCACCCCATCCATAAACAAATTAAACAACCATGGAGACATCACGCACCCATGCCACAAACCGATATTCACTGGGAACCAATCACTTTCCTCCGTTCCTACTCATATACATGCCTTACATCCTTGTTAAAAACTTTTCACTTCCTCCAGCAACTTACCTCGCACACCATATACTCTTAAAACCTTCCACAATGCATCTCTATCAACCCTATTATATATATCTTTATTGTCATTATTAGGCAACCTTGAATGTAGCTTTAAAGCTACCATCATTTTGGTAACTTTCATGGTTGGATATAGTCCTCACAAACACTTCTTCCATTATATGACCCCTTACATTCTGCACAGAACTCCCATCCCCTAACCTCTTCCTTCTACATGGCACTCCCTTCCCCAGGCCTTTTGTGCTGCCATCCCCTGCCCTCCACCCCCTGTATGGCCCTGCATTCCACCAACCACATCCCCCTCACTTAACCCTGACTCACACCCCTTGCATTACATTCACAACCCTCAACTCTTATATCCCCTGTGGCATACTCCACTCCCCACACCTGCTTAACCCTTCTTTTCCAAAACCCCATTCCTTGCACTGCCCTCTCATCCACTGAGCCCCTCATACCTTGTATGACCTACCTCTTCCTAGACAACTACTCTTCATGGCCTTCCCTTGCCCTGACCTCCAAGCCTAGAACTACCCTTCCCTCTCAAAGGGAAAATAATACTGATAATACCATTCAAGTCAATTGATGAAAGTTAAAGGTATCACGTATAGAACTGTGTAAAAATCTTGACCACAGATGAGTGAAACAATATCTTTGTTGGTTTCTCTTACGTATAACCATCATTTCTCCTCTAATGCCACCAGCTTAGCTTATGGGAACACCATACATCACAAAATCAAATAAACCACAAAAACTCATTTAGATTATTAGCATTTGTTGTAATAAAAATGGCAGCTGTGGTATCTGGATTCTGTTTAAGGTTTTGATGGCTTTTTAACTTGGCAGACATAATATGAGAACTACAAATTCTTAAAGAATACATTTATAATAAGAAAAAGCTACAGCTTCAGGCAATGAATTTAGAGAAGATACATGTGGTATATAATCTATTGTTAAAGGGAGAGGAAAATAACATTTTTGTAAAAGGGTTTACTTAGCAATAAAAAAGTACATCTTAAACTGTAGTATGTATTGCTAGTACTTAAATATATACAGTATTATATTCTGTACATGTATAAATATTATTACACAAACAATGAATGATAACATTTTCAAACACTTATTTTTCTCTCCACTTTGAATATCAAGAGAATAACTATTATTAAAACTAACAACTGGGATGTATAACTGGGAGAGGCATGAAAATATACAGATATGTCAATTTCCATAAAGAGTTTTTGAAGGATGGTACAAGTAAAAACATATATATGAATTACATCCTTAAACTAGAGGCTCCCAAGAGCTTGTATCACTCATCTGGCTTCATCATGTGATTATTTTTACAAGATAGGCCTAACAGGCAAAATAGAGAAAAAGAAAAACCTACATGTCAAACAACTCATACAGTCAATATCTGAGCCAATTCTGTGATTATATGTTATGTACTAATAACTTTTTAGCTTTATTTGAAATCAAAGCAAATCTGCTGTTACACTATGGAGTTTTGGCCATTAAAGAAATTAATTGCAGTGGCTATCTTGGATACCATACACAATTCTGAAAAGGGACTGCACAAAAACCAATTGCACAAGTACAGTCCAAATTGGTCCAGTGCTTTTGAAGGATATTTTCCATTAAAGGTTTGGCAATAAGCCTTACTTGCATCTCAAATTTCAGCCAATTTTGCTATAAAAAAGTTATGGCTGTCTGAATATGTTTTTAGTAGCAGCAGCCATCATGGATGATGTTAGGATCTCTAGATACAAATTTGAAAACGGACTATCTATGGACTAACTCTGCTAAGGTTGGTTCAAATTTGCTATGGAGTTTCAGAGAAGTTTAAAATATTAGAAGTTAAAGGAGACAATACATTGACTTATGCCAAATGATGATGAAGACTCACAGGGCCTTTGCCCATGTAAGGTAAAACGAGATCAACAAAATAATTTTGAAAAATCCAAATTTTTTGCAAATCAATGACAAAACATGGGCTCACACTCAGTAACATCACCTATTATCCAGAAACACATTCAAAATACTTATGTCTGTTATAGGTGTCATATATAAATGTTTATGTTATTTGTTCTTCTGTTTCTAATGCTATCTTGCTATGGCAGAAAAGGGCAAGTAGATAAAAAAGTTATTTGTAGGTATTATTATTTGCTAATATGAATGATAAATGTTATTATCAAATATTGTGACAAATGGAATGGATAAACATTATTTTACAAAAAATGAATCAAAACCAAATATTCATATATTAACAAGAGATAGATCACGTTACCCTCCATTTAAAGTCCATAAAGCATTACCTCTTTCCCATGTCCTACATAACACACACTGTTACGAAAATTTCATAACAATGCCTTGCTTGTTCAGACATTCCTATGCATTACTACAGATTACAAAAATCTTGGTATACATCTTCCATTTGATGACAGCATTGGAAAATTTGACTGGCCCAAAATGTTAAACCATTTAATTCAAACATTCATCATTCAACAACTCAACAATACATTGAATACATTGAAACATATCTTAAATTTCCCAATGAAGTGAAGAGCTAATATTCAAATCATCTATATATTAGACCATGGAGGTGTCATTGGCTGGGGGTTCTGGAGGTAAGACATCACAACGGCAGATATGGAAAGCCTGCAATGTAAAAACAAAAGAAATATGTGTACAGTACAAATAAAATGATCTGGGAAGTCTTTTCTTACATTAGTTATGAAAAGTCAAGAAACTGCTTTAGATCCCTGAAAAATATTGTGTCAAAAAGGCCATACCCTAGACAATAATTTTTCTAATGAATGAACTGGGAAACTGAACTGGCTCTGAACAAATAAAAACAGATTCCCTCAAGAATAATTTGCCACAGATGGTAACCCAAAACATAGGATGAATCACTGGAGGTGCCTGGAAGCCTCAGTAACCCACTAATGACCATGGTGCACCTAGTATTTGGGAAATAGTTCAAGCAGAGCACTCACTGCAACCCATAGTTCCCATCAGTGCACCCACACCACCAATACACAGGATAAACCATTCTGGTAAAAAATACCTAAGCTTCAAAAGCTTAACTTTTAATTCATAAGAAAACAAAAATGGCTTTCATGGTTTGTCTGCTCTTAATCAGTTACATAAAAAAAACACGAAATGTAAGTAAATATAAACTTGTGTACTTCGGATTGGCAGATCTTGTAATGTATAAATATACAGTATACTGTGCTTGTGCTTTTCCTAAACTAGGTATGTTTAATCTCAATTCTTTCAAAAAAGTTTCTATACTGCTTGTGCACCTCCGTGAAAAGAAAAGAAAGCTATGTTTAGCACAATGGGAGGCCAAAAAATCAATTGCACATTGAAAGACTGATGTCATCATTACACAGTGATCTTAGGTGGATAAATGAATTCTATCTGTCAAACTGTCATAATGACATGGCCTTCCATCAGTATGGCCCATTTTGTTGTGTGTGTATGGTGACTGCATGGTGTCTATTGACAAAAATGCTTTAGCATATAATTCTTATCATTAATATGAATACCAATTATCCCTGGGGGTGGGAGAAAGAATACTTCCCATGTATTCCTTGCATGCCGTAAAAGGTGACTGAAAGGGAGGAAGCAGGGGCTGGAAAACCTCCCCTCTTGTTTGCACTTTTCAAAAAGAAGGAACAGAGGAGGGGGCCAAGCGAGGTTATTCCCTCTAAGGCTCAGTCCTCTGTTCTTAACTTTACCTCACTAACACGGGAAATGATGAACATGTATGAAAAATGAATACTAATATATAGGTGATTTAAAAGTGATGTATATGTGATCTGTAGAGAGAACAGATAGTGTGTAAGTAGGTCGCAAAAGAAGAAAAATTTAGCATAAATTTTCAACAAGTTGGCCTGCAAGGTTTGCAACAAAATACATTTTTCAAACCCCATCTAACTTGGTGTAGAAGATGTTTCATATAAGAGTTTCTTGGTTTATTAAGAAATATTGCAAATGAAAATGGGATTCTTTTTAACTGAAAAAGCATGGGATCAAAATCTGTGGTTCTTTTATGCACACTGGAGACCATGTAAATTTCTTATACTAAACTCTTATGCAAAACCATGAACATATTAAACTCTTATTAAGTAAAACCATAAACATATTAAACTCTTATTATGTAAAACCATGAACATATTAAACTGCTATTTATTGGTTGTGAGTGGTGGGATGAAGAAGTTGTTAGTGAGAGAAAAGAGAGGCGATTGGAATGCAAAGGACTGGAAGATGTATAAATGAAAGTGGCAGGAGGACAAGAGGAACATGCAAGGGTTGAAAAAAAGGCAAATGAGACATGGGGTGAAAGAATATCATTAAACTTTAAGGAGAATAAAAAGATGTTTTGGAACGTGTGTAAGAAAAGAGAACAAATGGGAACATCAGTGAAGGGGGCAAGGAGGGGGAGTAATAACAAGCAGTGATGAAGTGAGATGGAGTGACTTTTCTGAACGTTTGTTGAATGTGTTTGATGATAAGAGTGGCAGATGTAGGGTGTTTTAGTCAGGGTGGTGTACGAAGCTAGAGGCTCAGGGAGAATGGTTCGGTTAATATAGAAGGGGTAGTGAAAGCTTTGCAGAAAATGAAATCTGGCAAGGCAGCGGGTTTGGATGGTATTGCAGTTGAACCTATTAAGAAAGGGGGTGACTGTGTCGTTGATTGGTTGGTAAGGATATTCAATGTATGTATATATCATGGTGAGGTCCCTGAGGATTGGCAGAATGCATGGATAGTGCCTTGGAAAAAGGCAAAGGGGATAAAGGTGAGTGTTTAAACTACAGAGGCATAAGTTTATTGAGTATTCCTGGGAAATTATATGGGAAGGCATGTGCAGAGCATCGGACTGGGGAAGAGCATGTGGTTTCAAAAGTGGCAGAGGATCAGTGGAGCAGGAGTTTGCTATGAAGAATGTGTGTGAGAAATACTTAGAAAAACAGATGGATTTGTATGTAGCATTTACAGATCTGGAGAAGGCATATGATAGGATTGATAGAGATGCTTTGTGGAAGGCCTAAAAAGTTTATTGTGTGGGAGGTAAGCTGTTTCAAGCCCTGAAAATTTTTACCAAGGACGTAAGGCATGTGTACATGAAGGAAGAGAGGAGAGTGATTGGTTCCCAGTGAAGGTCAGTCTGTGGCAGGGGTGTTACATCCCCATGGTTGTTTAATTTGTTTAAGGATGGGGGCGATTAGGGAGGTAAATGCAAGAGTTTTGGTGAAAGGGGGTGAGTATGAAGTCTGTTGGGGATGAAAGGGCCTGGGAAGTGAGTCAGTTGTTGTTTGCCAATGATACAGCTCTGGTGGCTGATTCACGGAAGAAACTGCAGCAATTGGTGACTGAGTCTGGAAAAGTGTTTGAAAGGAGAAAGTTGAGAGTAAATGCAAATAAGAGCAAGGTTACTAGGTTCAGTAGTGTTGAGAGATAAGTTGATTGGGATGAAAGTTTGAATGGAGAAAAATTGGAGGAAGTGAAGTGTTTTAGATATCTAGGAGTTAACTTGGCAGCAAATGGAACCATGGAAACAGAAGTGAGTCACTGGGTGGGGGATGGGGGCAAAGGTTTTGGGGGCGATGAAGAATGTGTGGAAGAAGAGAACGTTACCTCGGAGAGCAAAAATGGGTATGTTTGAAGGAACAGTATTTCCAACAATATTATATGGTTGCAAGGCATGGGCTATGGAGAGGGTTGTACGGAGGAGGGTGGATGTGTTGGAAATGAAATGTTTGAGGATAATATGTGGTGTGAAGTGGTTTGATCGACTATGTAATGAAAGGGTAAGAGAGATGTGTGAAAATAGAGCAGCAGAGGGTGTCTTGAAATGGTTCCGACATATGGAGAGAATGAGTGAGGAAAGATCAACAAAGGATATATGTGTCAGAGGTGGAGGGAACAAGAAGTGGGAGACCAAACTGGAGGTGAAAGGATGGAGTGAAAACTGGAATGACGTGGAATGAACTGGAATGACGTGGTATATCAGGGTTGAAGTGCTATCAATGGACTGAAGCAGGGCATGTGAAACATCTGGGATAAACCATGGAAAGGTCTGTGGGACCTTGATGTGCATAGGGAGCTGTGGTTTTGGTGCATTACACATGAAAACTAGAGACTGAGTGTGAATGAATGTGGCCTTTTTTTCTGTTTGTTTTCCTGGCACTACCTCGCCAAAGTAGGAGGTAGTGATCCTATTTCCAGTGGGACGGGGTAGCGACAGGAATGGATGAAGGCAAGCAAGTATGAATATGTACATGTATGTATATGCCTGTCTATGTATATGTGTATATGTTGATATGCATATGTGTATATACTGATATGTATATGTGTTGATGTATGTATATGTTCATGTATGTATTTTTTTCATTCTCATTTTACTATACTTTGTCGCTGTCTCCCACGTTAGCGAGGTAGTGCAAGGAAACAGACAAAAGAATAGCCCAACCCACCCACATACACATGTATATACATACACGTCCACACACGCACATATACATACCTCTACATCTCAAAGTATACATATATATACACACATATACACATATACATATATATACACATGTACATAATTCATACTGACTGCCCTTATTCATTCCTGTCGCGTGTATGCACGTTTATATGCATATATATATATGCATATATATATGTGTGTATGTGAGTGGATGGACCATTCTTTGTCTGTTTCCTGGTGCTACCTTGCTGAAGCAGGAAATGGCAATCATGTACAATAAAAAATATAAAAAATAATTAAACTCTTATTATGAAAAACCATGAACATATTAAACTCTGATTATGTAAAACCATGAACATATTAAACTCTTATCATGTAAAACCACGAACACTATAAACTCTTATTATGTTAAACCATGAACAAAATTGTGATATTAAATTGTTTAGATAGACGAATGTCTCACAAATCAAATGGCACAAAGTTGTGCATATATTATAACTTCTTTTTTTTTTTTTTTTTTTTTTTTTTTTTATACTTTGTCGCTGTCTCCCGCGTATGCGAGGTAGCGCAAGGAAACAGACGAAAGAAATGGCCCAACCCCCCCCCCATACACATGTACATACACACGTCCACACACGCAAATATACATACCTACACAGCTTTCCATGGTTTACCCCAGACGCTTCACATGCCTTGATTCACTCCACTGACAGCACGTCAACCCCTGTATACCACATCACTCCAATTCACTCTATTCCTTGCCCTCCTTTCACCCTCCTGCATGTTCAGGCCCCGATCACACAAAATCTTTTTCACTCCATCTTTCCACCTCCAATTTGGTCTCCCTCTTCTCCTCGTTCCCTCCACCTCCGACACATATATCCTCTTGGTCAATCTTTCCTCACTCATTCTCTCCATGTGCCCAAACCATTTCAAAACACCCTCTTCTGCTCTCTCAACCACGCTCTTTTTATTTCCACACATCTCTCTTACCCTTACGTTACTTACTCGATCAAACCACCTCACACCACACATTGTCCTCAAACATCTCATTTCCAGCACATCCACTTCTACTTGCAGAAAAAAAATAACAAATTGGGTAAAAAAAGAAGCAAAAGATGGAATTGTGTCACTATTTGCATTACATGGCAGCTTAGAAGTGAAGCAAGGGGATTGAGTGCCCATTAGTCACAAAGTATGACCATAGTTATTATCAAATTATTGTCTCAAAATGGCAATTCCTGCTGAAGGAGGAATACCATACCTCATAACTTTCCTTTACTCTATGTAATCTGTCATTTTAAAGGGCTTCCAAATTGCATCTAGCTGGCCATTTTCATCTAACAATCTTAATTCTGCATATATAATCATGGTGGGGTATAACTCAGATATATCAAAATACAAATGAACACGAAAGATTCAGGTCTGATCCCACATTAAAACTTGAGGGTTAGTACCTTATGCTCTTTTCTCTTAACTCTTTATATGTATAATCTAGGGTGCCAGGACTCAGCCATACTTATAAGAATTGCTTTGTCCCATCCTCATTTTAACTGGAAGGCATACTTTATTGGTATGTAAAGGTGTCACATTCCACAAGCAACTATAACTAGTACAAGAAAAAAAATCCTATGTTGTCATTTACCCATACATGATGGGGTAGTGTGACTGTCAATGTGGAAAGTCTATGTTTACTTGTATGGGATGCTTTTTCCTATTGTCATTTAAAATGTATGGCACATTTAACTGATATGTAAACATGCCTTATGTCACAAGCAATTACAATTAGCATTGGGAAAGAATTCTTGTGAGTGAGTTACCCATATAAAACACAGGGAGAAAGGTATGGCTTTGAAATGTACACCAAATTTAAATGCCTGTACAGCAACAAAATATGGTTAATATCCTATTTTTTTGTGTTTTCATCTTGATATATTCTATAAATTAATGACTACAACAGCTTTTTGAAATTTTTGATAACCCTCCAACCTAAGGAATCCCCTTAATTTTCATGGCTTCATCCTGAAAGGATTAAAGGAATCCTTTATCATCTTCAGTAACTGCACTTATAATACTGCTCAATCAATTTATTAATAAGAAATATATTATTCAATATACTCAAATCAGGAAAAGACAAATGAAATTTTACCCAAACATTCTGGTTACCAGAAGCCGATTACAGATATCATACATCTAACAACTATATCACACGAAAGTCTTACATGAAGCTGCTGAGCATCTGCTTAGTGTCATCATTTACTCTGGAGTTGGCAAAACTGATGCATGAACAGTATAGTGCCACCCAAGCACACCACTTCAACTGTAAGGAAAATAATATGGAGTAAATTACTTTTCTTACTAAATAACACAGAAAATTAATAAATATACAGTGTCATACAGCTCCCCTAAGAGAAATTTGTTCTCCATATAAAATCAAACATACAAAAAGCTGTGTAACAAAGTGATCGAAAACCAATTTATAAAAAAAAATAATGTGTGAATATAAATAATGTGTTTAATAAGAAAGAAACCAATCTGGATATTTGGTGAAAAATTTCTCCATACACTGGTAGAAAAGTCAAGACACTCACTACAATCTTTGTTTCCATTCTCTAAGGCAACTGTGCACCCAATGCCATAATCTGCATCAGTTTAGTCTTCATTGCTCTCTCTACAGCTATTCCCTGTTTGTATCTAGAGAACATTTTAAACCCATCATACCTGGAAAATGGCATATAAGTGTGAGTGTAGGTAAAACATCAATGGTGCCCAAGAAAGTGGTTAATATAAACCTAACAATGTGTGTGATATACAAGGTTAAGGAAGGTGAGATTCCGGAATATATGGATGAGGCACCTGGATTAGCTACCTCTACCAGTAAAACAAAAAGTGATGAAAAATAAAAAATTATCAGCCAGCCCACCATGTCGTTAGATGCAACAGAGGTGTCCACACATGGAATATTCTGCTGGAGACAATGGAAAGTGTATAGTCCTGTGAGAGCACGGCAGAGGCGATCAATGATACAGCAAGCTAAAACAAACTTGTGAATGTTGAATTTATTTTCATTTGGTATTCTTAAGAACAATAACCATTACTACCACCCAAGGAAGCAATTCTACAGCACTTGTTCCACAAGAAGACATCTCTATCTTTCTATCTATATCTCTGATGTCTGTTCCCTCCTGAAACTCCATAAAGGGGGTGGCCATGACAACACAGTCTCCATAACTAGCGAACTCTTAAGAGTTGCTTCTTATCCACTGGTAGAGGCCAACTCTTGTGCAGTGTTTGCAAAGGTTCCGATATAATGTTTCTCAGTACATATTTCTATGAAAAGGTCCTGATATCAAGACTTGAAGAAATATGGACTCCTTTGTGTCCTTTGATGAGACTGTACTTCCAATGATACAACCTCATCAAAGGTAACTTTTCCCTTGCAGTTAACCGTGAGTCAGCAGAGTCCAGTAACACCTACATCATATATATATGGAGGAAGTGAAGTGTTTTAGATATCTGGGAGTGGATTTGGCAGCGGATGGAACCATGGAAGCGGAGGTGAATCATAGGGTGGGGGAGGGGGTGAAAATTCTGGGAGCCTTGAAGAATGTGTGGAAGTCGAGAACATTATCTCGGAAAGCAAAAATGGGTATGTTTGAAGGAATAGTGGTTCCAACAATGTTGTATGGTTGCGAGGCGTGGGCTATGGATAGAGTTGTGCGCAGGAGGGTGGATGTGCTGGAAATGAGATGTCTGAGGACAATATGTGATGTGAGGTGGTTTGATCGAGTAAGTAATAATAGGGTAAGAGAGATGTGTGGTGATAAAAAGAGTGTGGTTGAGAGAGCAGAAGAGAGTGTTTTGAAATGGTTTGGTCACATGGAGAGAATGAGTGAGGAAAGATTGACCAAGAGGATATATGTGTCAGAGGTGGAGGGAACGAGGAGAAGTGGGAGACCAAATTGGAGGTGGAAAGATGGAGTGAAAAAGATTTTGAGTGATCGGGGCCTGAACATGCAGGAGGGTGAAAGGCGTGCAAGAAATAGAGTGAATTGGAACGATGTGGTATACCGGGGTCGACGTGCTATCAATGGATTGAACCAGGGCGTGTGAAGCGTCTGAGGTAAACCATGGAAAGTTCTGTGGGGCCTGGATGTGGAAAGGGAGCTGTGGTTTCACTGCATTATTACATAACAGCTAGAGACTAAGTGTGAACGAATGGGGCCTATGTTGTCTTTAGCACTACCTCGCACACATGAGGGGGGAGGGGGTTGTTATTCCATGTGTGGCGAGGTGGCGATGGGAATGAATAAAGGCAGACAGTATGAATTATGTACATGTGTATATATGCATATGTCTGTGTGTATATATATGTATACATTGAGATGTATAGGTATGTATATTTGCGTGTGTGGATGTGTATGTATAAACATGTGTATGTGGGTGGGTTGGGCCATTCTTTCGTCTGTTTCCTTGTGCTACCTAGTTAATGCGGGAGACAGCGACAAAGAAAAATAAAATAAAATAAAATATATATATATATATGAGTGTCGTAAAAGGCAACTAAAAGGGGAGGGAGTGGGGGGGCTGGAAATCCTCCCCTCTAGTTTTTATTTTCCAAAAGAAGGAACAGAGAAGGGGGTCAAGTGAGGATTTTTCCTCCTTGGCACAGTCCTCTGTTCTTAATGCTTGTTAAAACTTGTTAACACGGAAAATGGTGAATATGTATAAAATATATATATATATATATATATATATATATATATATATATATATATATATATATATATATATATATATACACTGACAAAAAAGTTATATGTATCAGAGGTGAAGGGAAGAAGGAGAAGCAGGAGACCAAATTGGAGGAGGAAGGATGGACTGAAAAGGATTTTGAGCAATCAGGGCCTGAACATACAGCAGGGTGAGGGGTGTGCAAGGAATGGATTGAATTGGAACGATGTGGTATACCAGGTCAATGTGTTGTCAATGGACTGAATCAGGGCATGTGAAGCATCTTGGGTAAACCATGGAAAGGTCTGTGGGGCCTGGATGTGGATAGGGAGCTGTGGTTTTGGTGCATTACACATGACAGCTAGAGACCAAGTGTGAATGACTGTGGCCTTTTTTTGTCTATTTTCCTGGTGCTACCTCACTGTAGCGGGGAGGTAGCGATGCAGTTTCCTATGGGGTGGGTTAGCGAAAGAAATGGATGAAGGCAAGCAAGTATGAATACGTACATGTGTATATATGTATTTGTCTGTGTGTATACATATATGTTATACATATGTATGTATATGTGCAGGTAAGGGCAATTGTGTTTAAGTTTAAGGTTACATTCAATTTACTCTCAGAAGTAACCATAAAAACTTGAAGGTATGCTTTATCATAAACAACCAATGAAATATTCACAAATCTCATCTTCCTTACTAATCTATCACTTACCCTCATCATGAGTCCACACATGCTGAATATCATGCCGAGTACATTCATGTAGTCAGTTGTTGGATCTTCACCAGGAGCCCCAGGAGTTCCCTGTGCTGGAGGTTTGTACCTGTCAATAATGATCTTCTTTGAGAGATCACATCTAATATCAAGTCATTATGATAATATCAAATGACAGTGATAAAACCAGTACTGCAAAACAGCACAAGGTGACAGGTTCACCACTTATGATTGCAAAATGATGGGTGTGCAGAAGATCTACTGTGCAGTAATTCAAAGTAGCTGCAATCAAAAAACTACAGCATTCAAATACAAGATTTCCGTACCATTCACAGTTCTCCTAAATGCAAACATACCCCCTCCAGATTCCTGAAACTCATTGTTCTGAAAGGAAGAAAAACTTACCATGAAATTAAAACCTCTATTAATGAAAGAGAAAAGATATACAGTATTAGATTTTCACTAAACTATGAAACTATGTCCAGCATGGGTCACATGAGAAAAGCTACCTTTGCTTTGTTCGACAACTGGTTTTGGGAATCAAATCTCTGACCATGGTATTCTTCTAGGGTAATCAAAGGTTTTGCAAAACAAAGGTTATATTCTGATGATTTAAATAATTACTGAGATAATCTCACAAATCATTTTTGCTTTATCACATCAATGGCCCAAACAATATTGGCAAAATATAGATGACAAAGAAACAAGGACTGCTATGTGCATCAAATATGTTGGTTCACTCCAAACTCCTACCACATGAATAAAGCTGAACAACGTGTTAAATTTCTGTAAATATGCTAAAATCCAACTCTGTATGAGGCATGGCAAATTGTTCCAATCACAAGAGGGATGCCTTTAGCATCTGCAAGGCATTTGCTTTGGCCTCGCACCTTTGCACATGACTGTCCCGTGGACTGCTGTAATAAAACATCTAACTGGCACTTTTCATATTTTACTGAGCTTTACTTGGTTTGCACACAGACCCCCTTAGGCAGTAATTTGATCCTTTCATATCTGTAGACATCTGAACTCACCTAACACACTTGCAGGTCTTAGATTCATTTGTGTTCAATTTTCAAATGTTACAATGCTTAATACAAAGGAAAATTTGCCCTTGCTTGAATTCACTAGCAAATTGTCTTTTTTAAAGCTTTGTTCAATTTTCAAACTGATTTACACTTCAAGTGAAGCTCTTTAGAATCTGATGAAAGCATTAGGTGGATGTTTTGTTGCTGCTGTCGTAGGACAGCAGGACAGTTATTTGTAAATGTCCTCACACATAGCATGTGGACATCTGCAACTTACTCCTGCTCCATCTGATGAATTCTAGTGGAAGTGGTACTAATCTATTCCTTCCACTCTGAACACTTAGTAAAGAATAATTTTTAACATAACACTTCCTTCAAATTCAAAGCCCTGCCCAACTTCTAAGGACTTTACCTTGCAGAAGGAAAGGCTACAAGTAATAACCCACAATATACATCAACTCTACAGAGTGTAGAATGCAATGAATCCAATGATACTACTTCAATCAAAACTCATCAACTATACATTATGCATCTGCTCTCTGATTCATTAGCGATATTTGCTTCATGTGCTTGTCTCGTATTGATGTATAATATCAAAGACTATAAGGAAAACGTTATAATATGGATGTAAAAAGGGTGTGTTATAGTATGGTATGCTATTATACTATGCTGTACTGAGGATAAATTTACATTAATTTGGTTAATACAGGTATGCGCTAAATTTAACATAAATTCCTTGTTATCATTCCCAAAATTTCTGTCATCAATCAAAGTCCCGCCTACTTTGTTCGTAATTATCCCTGTGATACTAAAAAAAAAAGTAATGACCAGTTCCCCGTGTCTAAATCAATTGTATTTGATGAAAGGAATCCATTATATGCATTTTACCTAAAGCCCCCGAGTTATTCCTGTGGTGCCTCTAAACAGGAACATTACCCACATCTATTATTAACTTTTTTTTTGTACACAAAATCTACATCACTTTTGAAAGTAGGAAGAAAACTGAAATATATATGCATGTTGCCATCTCGTCAGGTCCGTGCTCCCACTTCCCTTGACCATAATTACGTTTAGAAAACATATAAAGCTTTCCATGCGGTTAAGATGATAAGGTATTACCTCATAATTTTATCTGATCTCCTTGGATCCGAACTGCTATTTGACATCTGCATTTTTTCTTGGCGAAAGGCAACTTTTCGTACGTGTAACAGACACTCCAATCGTCTGCTGTTGACGTTCCTCAGCTGACAACACGACGATGGTTCTTTACTTCTTTTCTAAGGGATAACTATACGATATATATATATATATATATATATATATATATATATATATATATATATATATATATATATATATATATGTATATATATGGATAACCGCACTTCAGTTGTAATGGTTTATTGAAATTCCTACAGAGAGCGCTACTGTCTCTACATGGAAATAGGTCATACAGATCGTGGTCTTTATATATATATGTGTATACATACATATATATATATATATATATATATATATATATATATATATATATATATATATATAATATATATATATATATATATATATATATATATATATATATATATATATATATTTTTTTTTTTTTTTTTTATACTATTTGCCATTTCCCGCGTTAGCGAGGTAGCGTTAAGAACAGAGAACTGGGCCTTAGAGGGAATATCCTCACCTGACCCCCTTCTCTGTTCCTTCTTTTGGAAAAAAAAAAAAAAAAAAAAAAAAAAAAACAAGAAAGGGGAGGATTTCCAGCCACCCGCTCCCTCCCCTTTTAGTCGCCTTCTACGACACGCAGGGAATACGTGGGAAGTATTCTTTCTCCCCTATCCCCAGGGATAATATATATATATATATATATTGTCGCTGTCTCCCGCGTTAGCGAGGTAGCGCAAGGAAACAGACGAAAGAATGGCCCAACCTACCCACATACACATGTATATACATACACGTCCAGACACAGCACATATAAATACCTATACATCTCAACGTATACATATATATACAAACACAAACATATACATATATACACATGTACATAATTCATATTGTCTGCCCTTATTCATTCTTGTCACCACCCCGCTACACATGAAATGACAACCCCCTCCCCGCATGTGCGCAAGGTAGCGGTGAGAAAAGACAACAAAGGCCACATTCGTTCACACTGTCTCTAGCTGTCATGTATAATGCACCGAAACAACAGCTCCCTTTCCACATCCAGGCCCCACAAACCTTTCCATGGTTTACCCCAGACGCTTCACATACCCTGGTTCAATTCACTGACAGCACGTCGATCACGGTATACTACATCGTTCCAATTCACTCTATTCCTTGAACGCCTTTCATCCTCCTGCATGTTCAGGCCCCGATCACTCAGAATCTTTTTCACTCCATCTTTCCACCTCCAATTTGGTCTCCCACTTCTCGTTCCCTCTACCTCTGACACATATATCCCCTTTGTCAATCTTTCCTCACTCATTCTCTCCATGTGACCAAACCATTTCAAAACACCCTCTTCTGCTCTCTCAACCACACTCTTTTTATTACCACACATCTCTCTTACCCTTTCATTACTTACTCGATCAAACCACCTCACACCACATATTGTCCTCAAACATCTAATTTCCAGCACATCCATCCTCCTCCGCACAACTTTATCTATAGCCCACGCCTCGCAACCGTGTAACATTGTTGGAACCACTATTCCTACAAACATACCCATTTTTGCTTTCCAAGATAACGTTCTCGACTTCCACACATTTTTCAACGCTCCCAGAACTTTCGCCCCCTCCCCCACCCTATGATTCACTTCCGCTCCCATGGTTCCATCCGCTGCCAGATCCACTCCCAGATATCTAAAACACTTTACTTTCTCCAGTTTTTCTCCATTCAAACTTACCTCCCAATTGATTTGTCCCTCACCCCTATTGTACCCCATAACCTTCCTCTTATTCACATTTACTCTAAGCTTTCTTCTTTCACACACTTTACCAAACTCAGTCACCAGCTTCTGCAGTTTCTCACACGAATCAACCACCAGCGCTGTATCATCAGCGAACAACAACTGACTCACTTCCCAAGCTCTCTCATCCACAACAGACTGCATACTTGCCCCTCTTTCCAAAACTCTTGCATTCACCTCTCTAACAACCCCATCCATAAACAAATCAAACAACCATGGAGACATCACGCACCCCTGCCGCAAACCAATATTCACTGAGAACCAATCACTTTCCTCTCTTCCTACACGTATACATGCCTTACATCCTCGATAAAAACTTTTCACTGCTTCTAACAACTTACCTCCCACACCATATATTCTTAATACCTTCCACAGAGCATCTCTATTAACTCTATCATATGCATTCTCCAGATCCATAAATGCTACATACAAATCCATTTGCATTTCTAGGTATTTCTCACATACATTCTTCAAAGCAAACACCTGATCCACACATCCTCAACCACTTCTGAAACCACACTGCTTTTCCCCAGTCTGATGCTCTGTACATGCTTTCACCCTCTCAATCAATACCCTCCCATATAATTTCCCTGGAATACTCAACAAACTTATACCTCTGTAATTTGAGCACTCACTTTTATCCCCTTTGCCCTTGTACAATGGCACTATGCAAGCATTCCGCCAGTCCTCAGGCACCTCACCATGAGTCATACATACATTAAGTAACCTTACCAACCAGTCAGCAATACAGTCACCCTTTTCTTTTCTTTTTTTTAATAAATTCCACTGCAATACCATCCAAACCTGCTGCCTTGCCGGCTTTCATCTTCCGCAAAGCTTTTACTACCTCTTATCTGTTTACCAAATCATTTTCCCTAACCCTCTCACTTTGCACACCACCTCGACCAAAACACCCTATACCTGCCACTCTATCATCAAACACATTCAACAAACCTTCAAAATACTCACTCCATCTCCTTCTCACATCACCACTACTTGTTATCACCTCCCCAGTAGCCCCCTTCACTGATGTTCCCATTTGTTCCCTTGTCTTACGCACTTTATTTACCTCCTTCCAAAACATCTTATGATTCTCCCTAAAATTTAATGATACTCGCCAACCTCAGCTCTCATTTGCCCTCTTTTTCACCTCTTGCACCTTTCTCTTGACCTCCTGTCTCTTTCTTTTATACATCTCCCAGTCATTTGCATTATTTCCCTGCAAAAATCGTCCAAATGCCTCTTTCTTCTCTTTCACCAATAATCTTACTTCATCCCACCACTCACAACCCTTTCTAATCTGCCCACCTCCCACGTTTCTCTCACACACACACACACACACACACACACACACACACACACATATATATATATATATATATATATATATATATATATATATATATATATATATATATATATGTGTGTGTGTGTGTGTGACTGTATTGTTGACTGGTTGGTATATATATATATATATATATATATATATATATATATATATATATATATATATATATATATATATATATATTTTTTTTTTTGTCGCTGTCTCCCGCGTTTGCGAGGTAGCGCAAGGAAACAGACGAAAGAAATGGCCCAACCCACCCCCATACACATGTATATACATACGTCCACACACGCAAATATACATACCTACACAGCTTTCCATGGTTTACCCCAGACGCTTCACATGCCTTGATTCAATCCACTGACAGCACGTCAACCCCGGTATACCACATCGCTCCAATTCACTCTATTCCTTGCCCTCCTTTCACCCTCCTGCATGTTCAGGCCCCGATCACACAAAATCTTTTTCACTCCATCTTTCCACCTCCAATTTGGTCTCCCTCTTCTCCTCGTTCCCTCCACCTCCGACACATATATTCTCTTGGTCAATCTTTCCTCACTCATTCTCTCCATGTGCCCGAACCATTTCAAAACACCCTCTTCTGCTCTCTCAACCCCGCTCTTTTTATTTCCTCACATCTCTCTTACCCTTACGTTACTTACTCGATCAAACCACCTCACACCACACATTGTCCTCAAACATCTCATTTCCAGCACATACATCCTCCTGCGCACAACTCTATCCATAGCCCACGCCTCGCAACCACACAACATTGTTGGAACCACTATTCCTTCAAACATACCCATTTTTGCTTTCCGAGATAATGTTCTCGACTTCCACACATTCTTCAAGGCTCCCAGAATTTTCGCCCCCTCCCCCACCCTAAGATCCACTTCCGCTTCCATGGTTCCATCCGCTGCCAGATCCACTCCCAGATATCTAAAACACTTCACTTCCTCCAGTTTTTCTCCATTCAAACTCACCTCCCAATTGACTTGACCCTCAACCCTACTGTACCTAATAACCTTGCTCTTATTCACATTTACTCTTAACTTTCTTCTTTCACACACTTTAACAAACTCAGTCACCAGCTTCTGCAGTTTCTCACATGAATCAGCCACCAGCGCTGTATCATCAGCGAACAACAACTGACTCACTTCCCAAGCTCTCTCATCCCCAACAGACTTCATACTTGCCCCTCTTTCCAAAACTCTTGCATTTACCTCCCTAACAACCCCATCCATAAACAAATTAAACAACCATGTGGACATCACACACCCCTGCCGCAAACCTACATTCACTGAGAACCAATCACTTTCCTCTCTTCCTACACGTACACATGCCTTACATCCTCGATAAAAACTTTTCACTGCTTCTAACAACTTTCCTCCCACACCATATATTCTTAATACCTTCCACAGAGCATCTCTATCAACTCTATCATATGCCTTCTCCAGATCCATAAATGCTACATACAAATCCATTTGCTTTTCTAAGTATTTCTCACATACATTCTTCAAAGCAAACACCTGATCCACACATCCTCTACCACTTCTGAAACCACACTGCTCTTCCCCAATATATATATATATATATATATATATATATATATATATATATATATATATATATATATATATATATATATAAAGTGGCCAGTGCTTTAACATTCACGAGGATGAATGGTGTGCACGGGATGGAGTGAATTGAGCGATGTGGTATACAAGGGGTAACGTGCTGTCCGTTGATTAAACCAAGGCATGTAAATCTATAGTGCAAAATTAATATATATCCAGTTGTACATTCATAAATATTTCATATTTCACCGCGTAAAGCACTTAAGGTACATACCATCACTTATTTCTAGTGGCGTCCTCATAATACATTGTAAATGACAGACGGCACACGAGAAACGATAATGTATATACAATAACATAAAATACAGTTCATCTGCATACGAAATGACTGACAAGTAATATTAAAGAAATGAGCACGGGAGAAGAATTAAAAATTTGAAACTCACGGAACCGATCCAACACATAAGAAAATAATCTAGAATTACCACTCTAATACCAGGTGATAACCCTGATATATATAGGTCACTCTTCATAGAGAAAATAAAAACCAAACATAAAGTTACTCCAAACACAAACGCAATCCATTCGGCCGCAGACAATTTCATAAACAGAATAAGTAGTTATTCCTTGACCAGACAGACCTTTAATAGAGAAGCTGCACTTGGGATTGGACGACACACAGTCTTTTTTCCAAATTTCATATTCGGAACGTTGAATCTATCAGGTAATTGGATGTCTGCATGTGTATTAAAGCAATCAATCGTCTTACAAGTTTGATCTTCAAGAAGGTATCGAGTTGCTGACTATCCAGTTTGTTCGTTAGTTCATTTTGTAATTATTCCCCGTAAGTTCGTCGGGGATGATTCTCACCCCCGTGCATTGGTGACATATCCTTAGAGAATTTACTTCCTCGTAGTGGGCCACAGATGTCTTGAAATGGCATTTTGTGGTTCACATAAACGCATCGATATTTCAAGTGCTTCAAGGATGCACAGGAGAATCTCAAGTGACTTTGGATGGATTACTCTTACTGTTGTGCATCAATGTTATGCTCGTGTGTATATATATATATGTGTGTGTATATATATATGTGTGTGTGTGTGTGTTATTTACTTCAGTTAAAGTTATTCCGTTGGGAATTGTAATAGTTTTCAGACAGAGTATTCTACGAATGAACGAGATTGTCTGTACTGTAAAGGGGATGATGACTGAAAGTATGAATCACTTAGAATTTCTATTTAATTATGGAAAAAGAATAGGTGGGTAAGGCTTTTTAGAGATTTACCAGGCCAATGGCACAGGTCCTTGTCCTTGACAGACCACTCTTGGGTGTGCCACTTCTGGCACTGGTCGGGCATATGTCACTGGCACAGGTCTGGGGTGTCTCTCTGGACAGTATGGGCACATGTAGGACACATTTATGTAGATGTGTTTGTTGTGTATGTGCTCATGATATCTAGTACAGTAGCTATATTGAATGCTATACTGTGCTCTTATGTATTAGGTGTTTGAATGATCTTTGGTATATAATGATATATGTCTTACATGTGTTGTTAGAACAAATGAAAGCAACTGCTGCATTTCTAATGAATGAAAATAAGCAAGATCATAATCAGATCTTGTGTAAGTGGCATTTTATTTCATTAAGTGAAAAAGTTGAAGAAAAGTCTTTTAAGGATTACAAAACTTACCGTTTTAGATGGAGCAGATCGTAATTAGTGAAGACTGATAAAAAGAACCACTTCTTAGCAGTATAGGAAAAGAAGCAGACACCACAGTTGCCCACCCATGAGTTACTAATGGTTCCACATTCATTGTGTGATACAGTGATTTCTCGAGTCTTGTGTGGTCTGGCTAATGGTACAGGTGTGCAAGCAGCTGGATTTTGTAAATGGCAACAGAAATACTGATTTTAGAAGAGAGGTAAGAGACTAAGTTTAGGATCAACAAAAAATTCTGTAAAAGAATGTTACATTGAAAATGTAGGTTGGTAAGACTTGAGTTTACAATGTAGTTCCTGACCTAGGTTTGATATGTTGGGCATTACGAGACCATGTGACATCCTGTTGTGTGTCACCTTAGTGCCTTATTTCTTTATTTCAGTAACATACAACATTCTCCCTGCACATATCAATGTAGTTTTACACCAATTCACAATAGTTTTAATGTTGCAGGACTATTTTTTTTGTACACTTACACCTGCAAAGACAATCTTAGTAAAAATTTCAGGTGAAACAAGACCTAGCTTGGTCACTGCATAATAGTATGAGATGAGCATGTGCTTGATTGGCACATAAACAGTCTTAGTGCCTTTACTCTCACACAAATACTGTGTTTTCTGTGGTACAAAGACCTGTTTTTGTATTATATCATGGCACATAAGAGTGTTGTCAGGTTTGCACATGCCAAGCAGCTCAGGAGATACAAGAGCATTGTTGAAAAGCTGAAGGTGGTTAAGCATCTTATACATGGGGAGAGTAGCTGCCTGCACTTCATTTAAGCACTTTTCTGACCAGATGATTCAATTGACTTAAGGAATACCCCAGAAGTTGTTTCCGTATGACTCAAAGTAGTCTTTTACTCCCAGAACACTTCAAGCCTTTGGGATGGAGGGATTGCTACTAATCACAGCTTTATCAATGGACCACTGTAAGGTTACAGAGTATATATATACATATATATTGACTTTTGAGTTCCTTGTGTCCCTGGGGTAAAATTCAGGATTTTATGGAATCTGACTTCAGACCACCCTTTTCCCCAATTAGTCCATCAGAACTTTTACTGCACTGATTTGAGAGTTTCTGACTAGATATCTTCTGCTATTGCAAAAAGCCTTTCTCAGTGGTCTATTGCTCTTTGAATTCTTCTTTATTTGATATGGTGTTTACAAATTAGATATGATGGTCACTCATTGTATGTTAATTGTGTAGAGTGCTGGAAGTATAGGAATTATAGTTCTCTTGGTAATAAAGGCTAGCACTGATCAGAAGCATGATTGCTTAGCCACTATAGGTATTCAGCAAACTGGTAAGTTTTAGTGAATTGCAATGGCTGTGGTGAAAAAAAAAGTCTTAAAGATCAGGACCTTGCCTTGCTTTATGCAATAGATATGAAAGACCTACTAGATATGTTCCCATTTACAAGTAACATATGTTCATCATGTTTAGTAATTTACAATTAGAAAATTCATGTTGACAATTAAACGTGGTTTAGCTTTAGACAAAATTTAAATTGGGAATTAAATGTAGTTTAGCTGTAGCAACTTTACCTCTGGTTTTACAAACTATAATCAGCATTTCTTTACTTTGTTTTTACATTTCAGGATGCATCACTTTGTATCAAAAATATTAATAGTGATCTTGCCATTGATAGCGGAGGCCCAGAGATCTCAAGATAAAAATGAGCTATTAAATTGGTGTCTGGATGCAAAGCATCACAAGACTGCACCAGGACCAGAGAGCTCACTGTTTGAACAGGTGAGTTATAGGAAACTGCTTCTTTATCTCGTTAATATAATGTCTGTCCGTAAAGAAGATGAACATATCCCATATGTCGTTTTATGGAATGTGTGAATCAGTACAATGTATGTATTGATGGTAGTATCAGTGTTACTGCAATTTTTCAAATGTACATTTTCTTTCTCATAGATTTAAAGGCAATAAAAAAGCTAGATAAATCTAAAATAGTCATAGATAGCCTTATAGTAATGCTTGGAAAAAATTATTTTGAATTATCAAATGTAAACTAAGAGCAGTAGTTCACTGTAAGGTATGGCTTGATTTCTTAGCCCCAATACCATAATCTCCTTACTAGTGTTATGCTATCTATCTATCTATATCTCTAATGTTCATTCCCTCCAAAAACTTCCATCAAGGGGATGACTATGGCAAGAGTATTTACTTATCCCAGTCCTTACATATCTCACTTGCATCAACATTCCACACATTCTTCTACCATTTCTCTCCCTCCACTACTCTTCCACTCTGTTTCCCCATGTCATGGGTGGTCTTTCTCTCACAACAGCTCCTTTAATTGTACTACCTCACACTTTCCTTGTAAACTCCTTGGCTTGTATTCTTTCCACATGCCCAGACCACCACAAAGTATTATGTTTCACCCACTCTGCCATTCCACAGTTTATTCCCTTTGCATTCCAAGTCTCTCAAACAACCCCCACATTTCTTTCTTCATTCCATCCAGTCATAATACCACGTGGTCCTTCCAAACAGCTCACTTCCACAGTTGGGGCTCTTGACTCTGTGACTCATTCATAGCCATTTTTCTGCATAGGTCAGGGTTGGGAGGAGAATTCTGTCCCTTAGTCCTTTTTTTTTAGTCCTTTTTTCACATTCATTTACACCCTCTTCTGCTGTCTCCCTTATCTCTCCTTCTGTACCACCAAACTTACCTAAGATAGCTCCAAAATATTTGAATTTGTCACTTTTTTAAGCCATTCTCTTTCTGTATCTATAACACTTTCTTCTCTCTCTCTAAGTCTTTGCAAAATATATACTTTTATTTTTACCTTTCAAACACCATTACTTTTACCCACATTTATCCTCAATTGCCTATACTCATACATATCATAAAAGATACGTATAACCCTCTGCAACCTCTCTTCACTCTCAGCAAGCAATACATTATCATCCACAAGCGGGCTTGCCACTAGCCACCATACCTCACCACCACACTCCATCTCTGTACCCACTTTCCCTAGTTTTGCTTTCATCTATCTCATCACTCCATCCATGTGTATGTTAAAAAGTCACTGTAACATCACACAGCCCTGCCTCACTCCCACATGTATACCAAAACGTTCACTCTGCTCTCCATCCACTCTAATACATGCATTTGCTCCTTTACAGAAGGCTTTCACACCATCCATCAGTTGTCCCCCTACCCCATATACCCTTGACACATCCCAGAAACTCTCCTCACACTGCATGTTGTCCTTAAACATTATATTTCTAACACATCCACCTTCTTCTGTATTTGTTATTTAGGGCCCATGATTTGCATCCTTTCAACATTGTTAGAGATACTATACCATCAAACATACCTATTCTTTGCCCTCACATGACCTGCTTTCTTGGTTCCATTTGCTGCTATGTCCTCTTCCAGGTGACGAAAACCCCACTTCCCCAGATTATCTCTATTCAAAATCACACTCCATATAACCTATCTCTTTCCACTGTTAAATCTAACTGCCTTACTTTTGATAACATTTACTCTCAACTTTTTCCTTTCACACAAACTGCCAAACTTAGAAACCATATTCTAGTTTCTCACTCAAATCTGCTGCCAACACAGCATCATCAGAAAACAACTAACTCTCCTCTGAGCCCCCAACCCCACCCCAACAAACTGCATTCCTGTCCCTTTATCCAAATACTTTTAAAATACTCACTCCATCTGTTCACCTCTTCCTTACCTATTACCACTTTCCCACCCACTCATGTCACTGTTTCTCCCATCTGTTCTCCTGTTCTCTTCTTACAAATAACCTCATTCCAAAACATTTCCTTGTTCTGCCTGAAGTATGCCAGTACTCTCTCACTCCACCTCTCATTAGCCTTCTTCTTCAGTCCCTGCACCTTCCTCTCGACTTGTAGATCTTCCAGTTATTAACACTCCTTCCCTGCAAGTAATGTACATACAACTCTCCTTTCACTTACAACTTTGTTTCATCATCCCACAACTCACTACCCTTTGAGGTATCCCACAGAATTTTATTTTCCCAAGGATATGAAGGGTTTTGAATTCCATGATGGTCGTATGCAACATACCAATATCCAAGAGGATATATGTGTCGGAGGTGGAGGGAACGAGGAGAAGTGGGAGACCAAATTGGAGGTGGAAAGATGGAGTGAAAAAGATTTTGTGTGATCGGGGCCTGAACATGCAGGAGGGTGAAAGGAGGGCAAGGAATAGAGTGAATTGGATCGATGTGGTATACCGGGGTTGACGTGCTGTCAGTGGATTGAATCAGGGCATGTGAAGTGTCTGGGGTAAACCATGGAAAGCTGTGTAGGTATGTATATTTGCATGTGTGGACGTATGTATATACATGTGTATGGGGATGGGTTGGGCCATTTCTTTTGTCTGTTTCCTTGCGCTACCTCGCAAACACAGGAGACAGCGGAAAAAAAACAACATATATATATATATATATATATATATATATATATATTTTTTTTTTTTTTTTTTTATACTTTGTCGCTGTCTCCCGCGTTTGCGAGGTAGCGCAAGGAAACAGACGAAAGAAATGGCCCAACCCACCCCCATACACATGTATATACATACGTCCACACACGCAAATATACATACCTACACAGCTTTCCATGGTTTACCCCAGACGCTTCACATGCCTTGATTCAATCCACTGACAGCACGTCAACCCCTGTATACCACATCGCTCCAATTCACTCTATTCCTTGCC
Source organism: Panulirus ornatus (assembly GCF_036320965.1). Lineage (NCBI taxonomy): Eukaryota > Metazoa > Arthropoda > Malacostraca > Decapoda > Palinuridae > Panulirus > Panulirus ornatus. The sequence continues at coordinate 13,599,833 of NC_092273.1, forward strand.
CTCCTTTCACCCTCCTGCATGTTCAGGCCCCGATCACACAAAATCTTTTTCACTCCATCTTTCCACCTCCAATTTGGTCTCCCTCTTCTCCTCGTTCCCTCCACCTCCGACACATATATCCTCTTGGTCAATCTTTCCTCACTCATTCTCTCCATGTGCCCAAACCATTTCAAAACACCCTCTTCTGCTCTCTCAACCACGCTCTTTTTATTTCCACACATCTCTCTTACCCTTACGTTACTTACTCGATCAAACCACCTCACACCACACATTTTCCTCAAACATCTCATTTCCAGCACATCCATCCTCCTGCGCACATCTCTATCCATAGCCCACGCCTCGCAACCATACAACATTGTTGGAACCACTATTCCTTCAAACATACCCATTTTTGCTTTCCGAGATAATGTTCTCGACTTCCACACATTTTTCAAGGTTCCCAAAATTTTCGCCCCCTCCCCCACCCTATGATCCACTTCCGCTTCCATGGTTCCATCCGCTGACAGATCCACTCCCAGATATCTAAAACACTTCACTTCCTCCAGTTTTTCTCCATTCAAACTCACCTCCCAATTGACTTGACCCTCACCCCTACTGTACCTAATAACCTTGCTCTTATTCACATTTACTCTTAACTTTCTTCTTCCACACACTTTACCAAACTCAGTCACCAGCTTCTGCAGTTTCTCACATGAATCAGCCACCAGCGCTGTATCATCAGCGAACAACAACTGACTCACTTCCCAAGCTCTCTCATCCCCAACAGACTTCATACTTGCCCCTCTTTCCAAAACTCTTGCATTTACCTCCCTAACAACCCCATCCATAAACAAATTAAACAACCATGGAGACATCACACACCCCTGCCGCAAACCTACATTCACTGAGAACCAATCACTTTCCTCTCTTCCTACACGTACACATGCCTTACATCCTCGATAAAAACTTTTCACTGCTTCTAACAACTTTCCTCCCACACCATATATTCTTAATACCTTCCACAGAGCATCTCTATCAACTCTTATCATATGCCTTCTCCAGATCCATAAATGCTACATACAAATCCATTTGCTTTTCTAAGTATTTCTCACATACATTCTTCAAAGCAAACACCTGATCCACACATCCTCTACCACTTCTGAAACCGCACTGCTCTTCCCCAATCTGATGCTCTGTACATGCCTTCACCCTCTCAATCAATACCCTCCCATATAATTTACCAGGAATACTCAACAAACTTATACCTCTGTAATTTGAGCACTCACTCTTATTCCCTTTGCCTTTGTACAATGGCACTATGCACGCATTCCGCCAATCCTCAGGCACCTCACCATGAGTCATACATACATTAAATAACCTTACCAACCAGTCAACAATACAGTCACCCCCTTTTTTAATAAATTCCACTGCAATACCATCCACACCTGCTGCCTTGCCGGCTTTCATATATATATATATATATATATATATATATATATATATATATTTCTTTCTTTCTTTCATACTATTCGCCATTTCCCGCATCAGCGAGGTAGCGTTGAGAACAGAGGACTGGGCCCTTGAGGGAATATCCTCACCTGGGCCCCTTCTCTGTTCCCTCTTTTGGAGAAAAAAAAAAAAAAAAGAGAGGGGAGGATTTCCAGCCCCCCGCTCCCTCCCCTTTTAGTCGCCTTCTACGACACGCAGGGAATACGTGGGAAGTATTCTTTCTCCCCTATCCCAGGGATAATATATATATATATATATATATATATTGACCAAGAGGATATATGTGTCGGAGGTGGAGGGAATGACGAGAAGTGGGAGACCAAATTGGAGGTGGAAAGATGGAGTGAAAAAGATTTTGAGTGATCGGGGCCTGAACATGCAGGAGGGTGAAAGGCAGGCAAGGAATAGAGTGAATTGGATCGACGTGGTATACCGGGGTAGACGTGCTGTCAGTGGATTGAATCAGGGCATGTGAAGCATCTGGGGTAAGCCATGGAAAGTTGTGTGGGGCCTGGATGTGGAAAGGGAGCTGTGGTTTCGGGCATTATTACATGACAGCTAGTGTGAACGAATGGGGCCTTTGTTGTCTTTTCCTAGCGCTACCTCGCACACATGAGGGGGGAGGGGGATGTTATTCCATGTGTGGCGAGGTGGCGATGGGAATGAATATAGGCAATGTGAATTGTGTGCATGTGTATATATGTATGTGCCTGTGTGTGTATATATATGTGTACATTGAGATGTATGGGTATGTATATTTGCGTGTTTGGATGTGTATGTATATACGTGTGTATGGGGGTGGGTTGGGCCATTTCTTTCGTCTGTTTCCTTGCGCTACCTCGCAAACGCGGGAGACAGCAACAAAGCAAATATATGAATAAATAAATAAATAAGTAATGTAAGAGTAAGAGAGATGTGTGGAAATAAAAAGAGCATGGTTGAGAGAGCAGAAGAGGGTGTTTTGAAATGGTTTGTGCACATGGAGAGAATGAGTGAGGAAAGATTGACCAAGAGGATATATGTGTCAGAGGTGGAGGGAGCAAGGAGAAGAGGGAGACCAAATTGGAGGTGGAAAGATGGAGTGAAAAAGATTTTGTGTGATCGGGGCCTGAACATGCAGGAGGGTGAAAGGAGGGCAAGGAATAGAGTGAATTGGAGTGATGTGGTATACCGGGGTTGACGTGCTGTCAGTGGATTGAATCAAGGCATGTGAAGCGTCTGGGGTAAACCATGGAAAGCTGTGTAGGTATGTATATTTGCGTGTGTGGACGTATGTATATACATGTGTATGGGGGGGGTTGGGCCATTTCTTTCATCTGTTTCCTTGCGCTACCTCGCAAACGCGGGAGACAGCGACAAAGTATATATAAAAAAAAAATATATATATATATATATATATATATATATATATATATATATATATATATATATATATATATAGATATATGTTTAGGGTTGTTATTCCATGTGTGGCGGGGTGGCGATGGGAATAAATAAAGGCAGACAGTATGAATTATGTACATGTGTATATATGTATATGTCTGTGTGTGTATATATATGTGTACATTGAGATGTATAGGTATGTATATTTACATGTGTGGACGTATATGTATATACATGTGTATGGTGGTGGGTTGGGCCATTTCTTTCGTCTGTTTCCTTGCGCTACCTCACAAACGCGGGAGACAGCGATAAAGCAAAATAATAATAAAAAAAATATATGTTATGTGTATCATTCTAAATATCTCTCAGTCCATGGACTTGACTGCATTGTTGATAATTACCACTACTGTATATGAATGTCTCAACTCATTCCTCCTCGCATGTTATTCATGTAACAAGGTGAACATGATGTCATCTAGGTTCCGCTCAGAGAGCAACTCTGTAACTTGTTACCCAAAAGGAAACTATTTGTTGTGCATGTGTGTCTTTGTTCTGCTCTTATCTGACTAATATTATGTAAGACCCAACATCATGTGACCTGGATACCAGATTTTTTGATAGTTTGACTGCTTTGATCATTCATGTTGCAGTTCTCACTTGTGTGTTAGAAACTTTATTAATTCAGTAAGATCCAGGTCATATCAGTGAGAATATTCATGATATACCGTTAGAGTTGCTTTTTACTGTTTACTGCATATATTCTTTTTTGCACGCAAAATATTTTGTAAGGTATAATTTCTTTGTTAATTTTTGTCGTACACAGTGTACTCCATGGAAGAATCGATCATGTTGTACAGAGGAAACAACAAAGAAGTTACATGAAAGCAATCCCTATAATTTCAATTATGACCACTGTCCAGGAAAGAAAATGTCTGAAGACTGCCACAGACATTTCCTGCAAGATCACTGTTTTTATGAGTGCTCGCCCAATGTGGGCCCCTGGGTTGTATCAGTAAGTTGCTTTCTCATTCTTCATATTTTTTTCCTGTTCTGCAGTCTGCTAGAAGAGTGAGTAAAAAAGTTAATTCAAGTGAGATGATTCAATGGAAAAGACAGGTTAGGAAAAAACTGACAGCCAAGTTGTTCTTCATAGATAAAACTGGCATGAAAAGGATGTAGGTAATTGAAATACATACATTTTGAGTTGGCCTTCATGTGCAAACTAAGGTTGAGCCATCTAAAACTTTGGATTAAAAGATACATTTATTCTTAGTTCTTTACCATTATGACAACTGTTGGGAGTGTAAGGATTAATGTAAAGATGGATTTTTCGAGAAACTGTTTTAAAGCTACCCACAGTGTCAAATTATGTCACAAATGAAATAAATGTGAGGTAAAGGTAGGTATTGTGAAAGGTGTTGATAAAGTAAGATACAGATGTTATGAAGACATCTTTAATGAATGTATGTGGAAAGAACAATTTTAAAACAAACTATAAGGAGGAGTTTTGATGGAAGAATTTGCATATGTTTAGAGATTATGCTGGTGAAGGCATCTGCATTAGCTGCTACACTGTCTCAAGAAATAAGTTATGTGGGATTTTGGTTTAATTATTGTTTATTCTGTATACAGGTAGGAAAGAGTGTGATTTATGAAATGATGAGTCTGTTTAATATCTTTAATATTTGATGTCAACCCTGAAGTACTGTTTTTACTTGTACAGGAGACCCGCTCATGGAGGAAGGAACGGTACTGGAAGGTTCCACTTTGTGCCAGTGATTGTCAAATCTGGTTCAATAGCTGTGCAAATGACTATACGTGTACAGACAATTGGTCAAGAAATTTTGATTGGATAAATAGTACTGATAAATGTTCTTCAGGTTCCAAGTGCCGTACCAATGTCTGCCCGAAGGGAGCCACCTGTCAAACAATCAGAGAAATATATGGAAATGCCCAGACCTTCTGTGATACAGTAATTTGATTTTTTTGTAAAAGGAAGATTATGATATGAGATGTATTGCATATTTTTCTTTCTTTCTTTTCTTTTCTTTTAAACTATTCGCCATTTCCCGTGTTAGCGAGGTAGCGTTAAGAACAGAGGACTGGGCCTTTTTTGGAATATCCTCACCTGGCCCCCTCTGTTCCTTCTTTTGGAAAATTAAAAAAAAAAACGAGAGGGGAGGATTTCCAGCCCCCCGCTCCCTCCCCTTTTAGTCGCCTTCTATGACACGCAGGGAATACGTGGGAAGTATTCTTAATCCCCTATCCCCAGGGATAATATTTTTTTTATCTTTGTAATTAGATTTTGTTAAAGAATAGGATTTATGCCTCTCTCTCTCTCTCTCTCTCTCTCTCTCTCTCTCTCTCTCTCTCTCTCTCTCTCACGCTATTTTCGTTCTTGTTAACCGTTTCTCACATAAGGATGGTAGCATCAGGAATGGACAACTAAGCCGTAGAGGAAAATCCCCAGTTGGCTCCTTCCACTGCTTTTAGAAAGAAATATACTGGAGGGGAGGATTTCCTACTCCACTTAGTTGCTTTCTGTGACATGCTAGGTATTTATGGGTAATATTCTTTATGGGTAATATTCTTTCTTCCCTATTCCCAGGAATATTTCTGATCGCCATTTCAAGCTAGCAATGTAGCACTAGGAACAGACGAAGAAAGCCTGCAAACACTCACATCCTTTCTCTAGCTGTTGTGTATAGTGTACCATAGCTCCCCATCCAAAACCAGGTTGCAGAGACCTTTCCATTGTTTATCCCTGTTGCTTCACATGCCCTGATTCAGTCCATTGACAGCATGTTGACCCTAGTGTATCACATCATTCCAATATATCCCTTATGTCCAGGCCCCAATCACTCAAAATCATTTTCACACTGTCCTTCCATCTCCAATTTGGACTCCCCAGTTTCAAGGTAATATTGGGATTTTTTTTTACATGCAGCTATTCAGAATTAAGAAGGTATATATTATAAAACTACTTATTGTTTATGTGTGAATCTCTCCTGAGTAGGATGGTCTGCTACTGCACATTTTCATTTGTAATTGTTAGCACTTATATTATTCAGTTTTAAATTGGAATCTTTTTCAGCACATGATAACATTGGCAATAGTCTGACAAAATTTCACACTTCCACATAACTCACTTTGCTCCTGTAGCAACATATACTTTCACAAACATCCTCACCCATCAAACTTACAAATATAGTTCCCATTCTTAAAACCCTCCAAATCCCTCAGCACCCATTCTCATACCACCAGTATCACTGCAATGATGTTTCAAAATTCTTCAGAAACTTACCCACCATACAGTCAAGGAAAGCATCTCATTTTTGTCTACACAGCACTTCTTTAGACCTAATCACTTCATACACACCTCACCCAACACATTGTGGATGGGTTTAACAAGCCACATCTACTCTACCCCACAGAAATAGTGGCATTAGACATCAGTGAAGCATTTGATGCTATTCCCAACCTATCCTCAAACAATAGGTACTTGACACCACTCTCAAGAATGACAAAAGTGGCTAGCTGACCTTATAGCTCACTGCTAAGCCAGAGATTTTCATAAAGGCTTCACCTCCAGAATTCTGAGATTTTGGGGTGGAGTTCCCAAAACAGCAATTATTTCTCTCACCTATCTCTTTCTGTGATGTTTGTTGTTGCTACTGCTGTGGTAGGGTGTTATGATTATGAGGTCATCTAGACATAAAAGGACCTTCATACTATGATTTGCCAGAAGTAATGGAAGGTCATGTGAGAAGAGATTGAAAAGATTTGGTGGAAAACTGCTCCTTGGGAACCTCATTGTAGAATTAAAGGGTTTTAGAGATGAAGCCATTGTGAGTGACTCAGCGATGGCAGCCGGCTATGAGGTTGTCTAACCACTTTTAGTCACTGAATGTGGAGGGTGATGTCAACTATTTCTGTAAGGGTGTGTCTAGGGACAGTGTTAAATGCTTTGTTGATGTCTAATGTCACTAACAGTGTGAAATTGGAGTTGTGGTTGGTTGAAGCCATCTAGGACACATTGTTTGAGGTCTGTGTAGAATGTGGTGATGGAGTAATTGGGTCTAAAGACAAGCTGTATGAGTGAGTGTGGAAAATTTTGCTTGATTCTGTTGTAGATCAGTTTGTTAAAGAGTTAAAGAGTTTGGATACTGAAAACAGAAGTGATGCAGGGTTGTAGAAGAAAGGGCAGTAGGACAGAAGTGATGCAGGGTTGTAGAAGAAAGGGCAGTAGGATAGTTAGGAGGGTTTTAGGATTGGTATTATGTTGGTAAGATTCTAGATGGTAGGGATTTGGTTGTATATCTAGGATTGGGTACAAAACGCTGAAATACAAGTAACTGTCCTATAGTAAATAGCTGACTTACCACGCACACACACACACACACATGCACTATAAAGGAACTAATATGTATTCCTACTTTTTCTCAGGTTTGGGACAATTCTTGGAAATATACGAATAATTCAAGACCCTGTATGCGGCTGTGGTTTGACGGGACAGGTGGAAACCCAAATGATGCTGTTGCTCAATATTATGCACATATAATTTCTGGAGCAGCTACTTGTACTTACAGTGTATTATGGTACACTTTTCAGCTTATGGCAATATGGCACTTTAATTATATCATGTGAATGTAGGTTTGCGGCAGGGGTGTGTGATGTCTCCATGGTTGTTTAATTTGTTTATGGATGGGGTTGTTGGGGAGGTAAATGCAAGAGTCCTGGAAAGAGGGGCGAGGATGAAGTCTGTTGGGGATGAGAGAGCTTGGGAGGTGAGTCAGTTGTTGTTCGCTGATGATACAGCGCTGGTGGCTGATTCATGTGAGAAGCTGCAGAAGCTGGTGACTGAGTTTGGTGGAGTGTGTGGAAGAAGAGAGTTGGGAGTAAATGTAAATAAGAGCAAGGTTATTAGGTACAGTAGGGTTGAGGGTCAAGTCAATTGGGAGGTGAGTTTGAATGGAGAAAAACTGGAGGAAGTGAAGTGTTTTAGATATCTGGGAGTGGATCTGTCAGCGGATGGAAGCGGAAGTGGATCATAGGGTGGGGGAGGGGGCGAAAATTTTGGGAGCCTTGAAAAATGTGTGGAAGTCGAGAACATTATCTCGGAAAGCAAAAATGGGTATGTTTGAAGGAATAGTGGTTCCAACAATGTTGTATGGTTGCGAGGCGTGGGCTATGGATAGAGTTGTGCGCAGGAGGATGGATGTGCTGGAAATGAGATGTTTGAGGACAATGTGTGGTGTGAGGTGGTTTGATCGAGTAAGTAACGTAAGGGTAAGAGAGATGTGTGGAAATAAAAAGAGCGTGGTTGAGAGAGCAGAAGAGGGTGTTTTGAAATGGGTTGGGCACATGGAGAGAATGAGTGAGGAAAGATTGACCAAGAGGATATATGTGTCGGAGGTGGAGGGAACGAGGAGAAGAGGGAGACCAAATTGGAGGTGGAAAGATGGAGTGAAAAAGATTTTGTGTGATCGGGGCCTGAACATGCAGGAGGGTGAAAGGAGGGCAAGGAATAGAGTGAATTGGAGCGATGTGGTATACAGGGGTTGACGTGCTGTCAGTGGATTGAATCAAGGCATGTGAAGCGTCTGGGGTAAACCATGGAAAGCTGTGTAGGTATGTATATTTGCGTGTGTGGACGTGTGTATGTACTTGTGTATGGGGGTTGGGCCATTTCTTTCGTCTGTTTCCTTGCGCTACCTCGCAAACGCGGGAGACAGCGACAAAGTATAAAAAAAAAAAAAAAAAAAAAAAAAAAAAAAAAAAAAAGATATTTGACATTTTCCTTATGAAGGTGTCAATGTAGTGTACTAAATGTTGAATGTTTGTCTTTTATATACCTAGAGGATGTATTTTCCTACCAGTGTTAATGCTGTTTACTATTCTAATTGATTTGTAATTAATGGTGCAAATACACAAGTCACACCTTATGAACTAGTTTTGATTTATCATAAATCAAAAGATATGCAATGGAAATTCTATTATTGGTGTTACGTATGAAATCAAATGAAAAAATTATTTTACAGTTCAGTCTAGCTATTAGATTAGAATATTTTTACAGTTTTAGTATTACTGATAGATAACTCAGGGATTGTAAGATATGTGTCCGGGATATAGCATTTAGCAGGACGTCAGTATGTGAGGAATGAATACTTACTTTTATTTTGGAATATGGAAAGATGGAGTGAAAATGATTTTGAGTGATCGGGGCCTGAACTTAAAGGAGGGTGAAAGGTGTGCAAGGAATAGAGTGAACTGGAACAATGTGGTATACTGAGGTCGACGTGCTGTCAATGGATTGAACCAGGGAAGGTGAAGCATCTGGGGTAAACCGTGGAAAGTTTTGTGGGGCCTGGATGTGGAAAGGGAGCTGTGGTTTTGGTGCATTATACATGACAGCTAGAGACTGAGCGTGAATGAATGTGGCCTTTGTTGTCTTTTCCTAGTGTTACCTCGCACACATGTGAGGGGAGGGGGTTGTCATTTCATGTGTGGCTGGGTGGCGACGGGAATAAATAAGGGCAGACTATGAATTTATGTACATGTGTATATATGTATGTGTCTGTGTGTGTATATAAATGTATACGTTGAGATGGTATGTATATGTGCGTGTGTGGATGTGTATGTATATACATGTGTATGTGGGTGAGTTGGGCCATTCTTTCGTCTGTTTCCTTGCACTACCTCACTAACGCAAGAGACAGTGACAAAATTTAATAAAATAATAAATATTTATTTGATTTTTTTGTAATGGATGGATCGATGTGGTATATGGGGTGATATGCTGCCAGTGGACTGAACAAGGGGATGAGGGGAAACCATGGAAAGGTCTGTGGGACGTGGGTGTGGACGGGGCTGTGGTTTTGATACACTATACATGACAGTATGGAGTGAATGTGAGCGGATGCTGGTTTTCTTCGTCTGTTTCTGGTGCTACCTCACTAATGGGAGAAATGGCAATCAAGCATGATATGTACATTTCATCAGAATATTCTTGGGAATAGGGTAGAAAGAATATCATCCATGAATATCCAGCTCATCACAGAAAGGACAATGGAAAATGTAAATCACTTTAATTCCTGAAGTTGGAGTGATACTGAATACAAAGGGAAATGAAGTGCCATGTGCCACCTGACTGCCAAAGATTTTGTTGGTAATATCTTAAATTCCCAGCTAATGTATAATTCCATATATTATCTATTAATGTCACAAGCAACCTATCAACAATGCTGGACAAAATATCGCACACCACAGTTGTAGGTGCATCGTCGGATGACAAATCTGTATTAGTACAGTAATTTTATTGAGATAACAATTTCTCTTTTATTAGCGTATTATTACAAGTATGATTATAATACTACTCTCCTGGGTATCAGGAGGGTTAGTGATGGCTGCACAGTGAGCCAGCACTTCAGTGCTTGTCTTTTCTTTCTGCCTCATCCACAGGTGGACTGCTAACATTCTGTCCACATACATACAATCTCTCCTTGCCACACATAACACTTGACAACACTTAACTTATTCTAGGTAATTTTAGACTTCCCTACAGTGAATGCTGTGCGCCAGCCCTGCCTTTCGGCAAAGTGGTAGGAGCAACATAGTAGTAGGTAGGACCATTAGTAGGTGGGACCATTAGGTAGGGGTAGTCTGGAACATTAGGTAATAGTCATCTGGAACAGAGTTTAATTATGTTAAAGAACAAGAAAACAAATGGGAACATCGATGAAGGGGGAAAATGAGGAAGTGGTAACAGGTAGTGATGAAATGAGGAGATGGCATAAGTATTTTGATGGACAGTTAAATGTCTAGGTACAGGGTGGAAGATGTAGTGCGTTTGGGCTTAGGAGTATTCGAAGTGAGAGTCATGGAAAGTGGTTTGGTGAAGAAAGAAAAGGTGATGAAAGCCTTGCATAAGATTAAACATGGCAAGATGGCTTAATAGAATGTGTGAGAATTACTTCGCTCTGTTCCCCTTCTCCAATCAACGGCAACCATTTACTAACACCATCACTGAAACTTTCACAAAGCTTTGTTCAAAATTTCCTTTACCTTACCAGAATTCAAAATTCCAGTTTTACGATATCAAAGTTGTTTACAGCTTTCGTCAGTATACCTTCCTTTGGCACTACGTTTGGAAGTTGGTATTTTCGCTAACAAAATATGGCGCAAGTTTTTGATTTAGATATCAATTCTCAATTTTTTATCTTTTAATTTACAAAGACTATAAGCCTTTTAAGTGCAGGGCAGCATCATTCACCCACTGACCAACAGTCCAAATTCGTAGCAGCGTTAACGTTTCAAAATAAAAAAAATTAAAGTGAAGCCCACACAAATAGGTATCTTAATAGCATTTCTAGCATATACATGAAACAGAATTGACATTGAAATCTTTATCCACAAACATGATAAAAGGAATGGGAATTGATTAACATGAGTACGAATGAAAACGATACAACACAACGCTTCGTGTTAACATGAAACTACGACTGAAAAGTGTGTAGCACAGTACATTATACTAATGCACACACAGGACTAAGAGGAAAGGAGACAAATAGGAAAAACAAGCTACAGCAGGAGTGGGATTCTATTGAATGGTACCGACAAAACTTTTATTTCATTTCCATAATGAGAGAATCTGTAGAGGTGATGGTGAAAAAAATTATAATTCTACGATAACAACACTCTATGATCATTTATGGATTCGAACCTGCTTTGTAATGTACACGGCCGCAATGTAGTGTACTAGATGGTCACTCAAATGCCAATTACTCATTTAATGAATCATACATTTATGATTCCAATTATTTATCCAATGAACCTAATGTTCCATGAGGCAGAATGGGGATGGTAGTGTAAACATTTAACTCAGGTATCAAAGAAATAAGAAGTTACTTCCGTACTGAACTTTCGCATGAATTCAAGATGTGCAGACAAAATGCGTCACCATGTTCGTCACTACGATTACCACTGCAGTCCTGCTCCAAGACCTCATATTCTACTTAAATCATAGTATTTCAACAGGAGAACAATTTCCCCTTTTGTCAGTCTCCAATTTCGTGAGTAAGAACTGTAATCTTAAACCACTGGTAGCCTGCATCACCCCAATAAACTTTTGTTTAGTAGTGATAGTTGTATATTGCGTGCGAGTCAATTCGGTGCCTCGCCGAGAACAAATCCATTGTCCTTGTCACATGATATATGCAAAATGCAATACAATAATTCTCTTGGGACTTTCACTACGCCTACCCGTCGCTTGTCACCTTCACACCTAAATTCGCGATGGAGTCAGTAAAAAAACGGAGAAAACGGAAAAAAAGATTCGTTAATATTCATGTTATGATATTCACTATTGGCAGTATATATATACATATATATATATATATATATATATATATATATATATATATATATATATATATATATATTATTTTGCCATTGATAAATCATTCAGGTCATAGTGTTTATAACTCTGAACCCAACATTATTCACTGAGAATAAATACTGCATAAACAATGATCTAGTACGCAGACATTTATGTGACTCGAATTAAGATATTTCTTTGAATAACTACATTACCACATATGACTGCCTACAAATACCTATACTTTCATCTATTGCCCTCGAAGGTAGGCCATATATACAGCAAGCGGTCTTATAATAACATCTTATACCCTGAGAATGTGTTATGCATTTTTCCACTAACGGCAGTTGATATACGTAAAGCCCAACCAACTGACCATGTTCTGGCAATTCAGCTTTGAATATCATAAAACGAAAAAATATACGTCATCTTAAGATAATTCAGTTCTGTTCTCACTTCAATGAAATCTATCATAACGATTTTGAACTGTAATTCGAGGATCCTTTTTCGTTATGTAAATAAGAGAAATTTACCTGTTCATACTGATTGCCGTTTCCCCCGTTTGCAAGATAGCGCAGGAACAGACGAAGAAAGGTCGCATTCTCTGACATCCATTTTCTATATAGCTGTCATCTGTAATGCACTGAAACCACATCTTCCTCTCCTCAACCAGGCCCCACAGACCTTTCTGCCGCTTTCTAAAAATAATTCTTTTAGATTTCAGTTTCTAAATGAAATTTATTTACAATATATATATATATATATATATATATATATATATATATATATATATATAAATATATATATATATATATATATATATATATATATATATATATTTTTTTTTTTTTTTTGTCGTTGTCTCCCGCGTTTGCGAGGTAGCGCAAGGAAACAGACGAAAGAAATGGCCCAACCCACCCCATACACATGTATATACATACGTCCACACACGCAAATATACATACCTACACAGCTTTCCACGGTTTACCCCAGACGCTTCACATGCCTTGATTCAATCCACTGACAGCACGTCAACCCCGGTATACCACATCGCTCCAATTCACTCTATTCCTTGCCCTCCTTTCACCCTCCTGCATGTTCAGGCCCCGATCACACAAAATCTTTTTTCACTCCATCTTTCCACCTCCAATTTGGTCTCCCTCTTCTCCTCGTTCCCTCCACCTCCGACACATATATTCTCTTGGTCAATCTTTCCTCACTCATTCTCTCCATGTGCCCGAACCATTTCAAAACACCCTCTTCTGCTCTCTCAACCACGCTCTTTTTATTTCCACACATCTCTCTTACCCTTACGTTACTTACTCGATCAAACCACCTCACACCACACATTGTCCTCAAACATCTCATTTCCAGCACATCCATCCTCCTGCGCACAACTCTATCCATAGCCCACGCCTCGCAACCATACAACATTGTTGGAACCACTATTCCTTCAAACATACCCATTTTTGCTTTCCGAGATAATGTTCTCGACTTCCACACATTCTTCAAGGCTCCCAGAATTTTCGCCCCCTCCCCCACCCTATGATCCACTTCCGCTTCCATGGTTCCATCCGCTGCCAGATCCACTCCCAGATATCTAAAACACTTCACTTCCTCCAGTTTTTCTCCATTCAAACTCACCTCCTAATTGACTTGACCCTCAACCCTACTGTACCTAATAACCTTGCTCTTATTCACATTTACTCTTAACTTTCTTCTTTCACACACTTTACCAAACTCAGTCACCAGCTTCTGCAGTTTCTCACATGAATCAGCCACCAGCGCTGTATCATCAGCGAACAACAACTGACTCACTTCCCAAGCTCTCTCATCCCCAACAGACTTCATACTTGCCCCTCTTTCCAAAACTCTTGCATTCACCTCCCTAACAACCCCATCCTATAACAAATTAAACATATATATATATATATATATATATATATATATATATATATATATATATATATATATATATTCCACGTGTGGCGAGGTGGCGATGGAAATGAATAAAGGCAGACAGTGTGAATTGTGTGCATGGGTATATATGTATGTGTCTGTGTGTGTATATATATGTGTACATTGAGATGTATACGTATGTATATTTGCGTGTGTGGACGTGTATGTATATACATGTGTACGGGGGTGGGTTGGGCCATTTCTTTCGTCTGTTTCCTTGCGCTACCTCGCAAACGGGGAGACAGCGACAAAGCAAAATAAAAAAAAAAAAAAAAAAATATATATATATATATATATATATATATATATATATATATATATATATATATATATATATATCGATTCATGTTTATCAGCGCTTCTGGAAAATCTGAATATCTCAAAAGAATCTAAACAGTGTTTTAACGCCGTAACTTAAAAAAAGAAATTGAAAATATTAGAGAGCTTCCTTTGAAAATGAAGTTGCCCGAAGTTTCTTATAATCTATCACATTTTTACAGACACGCAAATTAAGATAGCTGAGTTACTGAGAAAGGCTGAAGGCCTTGCTCAGCATGGATGAGAGAGGGGTGAGGGCTTGTGACCAGATGGGTGACGCTAATAGTAAACAGTTCTTTGAAAGATGCAGGGACAGAACAGCCAGAGACCATCACATGAAACCAAAGGAGAAACTCGTTGAAAAGGATGCACACTAGTCCTTGTGTAGCAGAAGCGCAGTACAAGATCATGAATGCAGACAGTATACAAAAGTTTAAACAGATGTAGTATGGTAGAGACGGTTCAAGATATGGGGGCCACAATGAGTGTATGACTCCCTCTCTTAAAGGTATCAGTAGGTACCTACATATACCCTATTCCATTGTCGCTGGGTACCTGACATAACCTGGTGTTTGTGTATGTGATTACTATTTATATGTTATGGAGAGAGAGAGTTTTACACTCGTGTTGCCCAGTCTTTTAACACTGTCTATATGTATTAAGTCTTTACTCCTATTTGTATACATAAATACACACACATCTCAACCTTAGCTTGGTACCCGAGGGGAAGATGAACCCCTGGGTTGGGTGTGGGCCGACCCGAGCCCAGAACTCGTCTGCATAAACCATGTCCTCATTCATGTTGTTCCTCTCATCCATTAATCTCATACTATACAAGTACTTCCATACATTTCTTTTTGTAACAAGTTTCTTGCTTGATTTCATGCTATATCCTCTGGCTGTCCAGTTTCTACATCTTGCGAAGAACCGCCCAGTCTGCAATCTTCACACACACACACACACACACACACACACACACACACACATATATATATATATATATATATATATATATATATATATATATATATATATATATAGGAACTTGTGTTTCATTTTCCCAGTGGACTCACAGGAATGTACTTGATCACGCGTAAAATTGTGATCCTTTCCAATATATATATATATATATATATATATATAAAGTTGCCATGAGCGATTGTAGGAGCTACAATTATGGCTATAACGATACATCGGCCGCTAGCGTTCTACGTTGGTCACATTAAAAGAAAACGAACAGGGAGGCTTCGAACTGAGTGGCGGGGAACCAATCACCTGTGAGAGGTGATCACACGCAACTTGTGTCCAGAGGCTCTTGACAACAGATGGCGCACGTCAGGAGACACCTGGCTTCAAAAAAAAAAAAAAAAAGTGCCTTTCTTCCACGTACCGTTCAGGAACTTCACTCTACTGTCGATTTAAAGGCGAACTCTGACGCAGTGCTCTTCGTTGGCACTAGAACTGAAAGAGGTGAGTTTACAAGGAATGGCTTAGCGGCCTCTTACATTTGCTCACCATGGAAGAGATAAAAGCAAGGGGTGACCCAATCACCTTTTTGTTTTCCAACCGGACTGATGACGTGGACAGTGAATAGTTCTTCGAAAGATGTAGGTATAGAACAACCAGAGGACATAACACGAAATTATGAGGGAGTTTGTAATAGAAAGGATGTAGTGAAGTACTTTTACAGCATCAGAGTGGTGGATGAATGGAACAGAATGACTGACGACACGGTTACTGCCGCCAGCACACATGAATTTACGTAGTATGACAGTAGAAAATGTTCAAAAGATTGGTCCCCTTCCTGTGCAGTACAAAAAGGTATTAATACAAACGCGCGCGCGCGAGCTCTCATCCACACACAGATGGCGGTCCTACGATTAGGGAAATCCCTATCAGCGTGGTATAGCTAATTACTAAATAACATAAGCAGTCAAACACATGCGATCTGCGTCTGTTTTTCTCTCATCCGTAAACAACGCGATGTATTAACCTTGCAGTCTTATACGCTGTCACTCACTGTCCTAAATCCATCATCTCATGCTATTTAGGTCTGACATGTCATCTAGTGTGCTCACGAGACTGCTAGTGTGTAGTGTCGTGTCGTGTCAACTGACTGTGGAAGGCGTTCCCTATAAGTATAGAGTGTGTTAGCTTTGATGGGCACGAAAGAAAAATGGATGCGTCTCGGGTTCAGCCTTCTTCATGGGCTAAGGACAAATAATTCACAACATACATACATAAATGTTGAAGAACACGCGTATAGTTAGAAGAGGTTGGAGGCGAGTGAGGTTAGGGTTAGGTCTGTTCTATCTCTGGGCTGCTGTGGCCCGCCCCTCCCTCCCATACCACTTCTCATGTGCCTACCGCACCATCGTAATGCTTACACATCGGCCCCTCCCTGTAGTGTGTGTGTATATATATATATATATATATATATATATATATATATATATATATATATATATATATATATATATAGAGAGAGAGAGAGAGAGAGAGAGAGAGAGAGAGAGAGAGAGAGAGAGAGAGATAAGAGATTGACAGTACTGTTCTCCCAACACAGATCATGTTGACGAATGTTTCATTCTAGCCATTGAGAAAAGTTCAACGGATTCTACGTCGGGCACGTCATCTTTTCGCATACGTGGAGCACACCTGCCGTGGGATTCCGTTCAGATGGTCAAGCAGACTGTGTATGTGCCTGTGTGTGTGTTAAGTCCAGCATTGCGTCATCGCTTATGCGACTAGGTTTCTCAAGTCTTACCCAGTTTTCAAGGAACTCGCGCCTTTTTCCAATCGTTTTCGTTTACGAGTCTCATTTATGCAATTCTCTACCTGCAACAACAACACGAGGCCGTGTGATTGACGATGTCTTTTCCTGGTGAAAGGTTTACTCTTTTTTTTTACGAGCTTGGATCTAAATGCTGGCAAAACTGTTTAAAGACACAACGTTCGTAGTACAATTATGATTGAAAGGGAAAGCAGATGTATCCGCTGCCAGACGTACGAAAACTCGAGTCATCAACTACTATCGGGATCTTATATTCAAAAGTGTACATACATCTTTATATGATATATAGCTAGATATTCTATGAGTAACTTAATATATTTCTAAACTCATGTTTAGGTAGATATATATGTCTGTTGTCACTGTACGACTGACTCAGACAGGCGAGTTGAAGTTCTTTGGGATGGGTGGACGTGTGTTTAACTTTTAAGTGCATCTTTTTACCCGGATTTTAGTACTTTCGGCCACTAATATGTAGGATTCAGCACGGGTGGATTATACAACAAGATACACTCTCAAGGTGAGTCAATTACGAATTCCCTAAAAGCAGAAACAACGTAGTGATAAGGGCATTCCTGACGAATTCTCCATCTGGCACTGTTGTTCAATTGGGCTGGACTTCGTGTCTGAGAGGGAACGGGTGCACTACGCATAGGGCCTGAACCTTAACAAATATGGTGCGTGAGTTTTATTTGTCAGTACACATTAGACATTAGGCCCCCCCAAGTTAGGTCAGTTGACGACGAGCTGTGTCGTTAACTGATTCACCATGACCATATGGGGGTTAATGGACGGTTACCAAGCAGTCGTAGGGTGCGTTATTTTCACCGCAGTCTCTACCCGTCATTTAGAAGTATACCTCGTTACTAGTTTCATACTATTTGCCCTAGTGGATAACAGCAGTGCTAGCGACTTTATAGTAGGCATGATTTCACTGCTAGTGATAGTGAACGCAGAAGGTTACAGCCTGTGGCACGGGCGGGGCGGGTCCCTGTGAGTCTTTGCTATTGTGTAATTCGGCGCTACTGATGAGATTAATTACACCCTCATTCTTTATAAGTACAACAGGCATACGCACGCACACGGAAGCATGCTAGCAGAGGCCTTAGCAGGCAAGCACGCACGGCTGTACACACACACACACACACACACACACACGTTCATGTACTTAAACTTTCACACACACACACGCACCCATGCGCATACAATATTCACACGTAGGTACCTTAATCCTAAGAGGAGATAAAACGGAGGTAACGTAGCTGAGGTGAATAGATGATTTATTATTATTATTATTATTATTATTATTATTATTATTATTATTATTAATCACAACCCCTTTTTATGTTGCTCCTGCTGCTTCAAAGCTGCTCTTCAATCAGGAGTAGGGAATGAAGTAGGAAATGGGATTCCGTAATTAAGGCATAGTATATCACAGGGGACTGTAGGAGGAAATGATGATAAAGAGATGAAAAAGTGAACCAGACGACAGAAGAGAAGAATCAATTTAAGGGAAAAGAAAAATATACGAAGCCAAAAAGAGAATTGTAAATTGTTTCATATATATAGCTTCTATAGTGAAGGATCAAAGCAGAATGTAGACCGAATAGGGCCTAAAACGCCCTATTGCTCAACACCAGCGTCGAGCGAGAACAATGCAGACAGGTTATTTACTTATTTTCCCTAAAGTACGAAGGTTATACTATGCAAACAAATACCATACTATGAAATGTGAGGGGCCTCCCCTGAGTAACCCTTCACAAAATCTCGAGCGCTCTAGGGTGTGTTGTGTGTGCCAACGCAGAAGTCACCAGAATAATATGTGACCCAGTTTTAGCCTTCCACACGCACCACTCCCTACCTCCCTCGCCTCTCGTGTGAGCGGAGTTGATTACAAACCGCCGTAAGAGTAATAACCTCCAATATTGATAAGGAGGAACAGTGAAGGGATCATAGAAAAGGGTATTGCATAAATATATATGAAGAGGTGTCGATAAGTGTATTATAAACAATCTTAGATCCAAGCAAAGGTACTAGATTAAAACGGATAAATACTAGGCTAAAACGCTATTTCGTTCCACTGGGCTAAGACGGTATTTCGTTCCAGACGGTATTTCGTTCCAGTGTCCCAGTTAGTCTTAAGACGTAAACAATAGGTAAAGACAGTATTTCATTCCAATATTCCAACTAGACAGCCATAAACGATAAGCTAAGACGGTATTTCGTTCCAGTGTCTCAACTAGCTTTAAGACGTAAACAAGAGGCAAAGACGGTATTTCGTTCGTGTCCCAAACAGCAAGCAGTGTGACACACCTTTCAAGGCGTTTAAGGTGTTTTTTTGCCTGAGGGTTGGGATCAGTATCAAGTGTGTGTGTGTGTGTGTGTGTCGAAGGGAGCCTCTGTAATGACAATTCTAAAAGCCAAGAAAGAAACAATTCAAAGACGTTTCATTGTGCTTAGCGGTCGTATATCGTCGTGCTCGAGGGGTCGTACATCATCGTGCTGAAAGGTCGTATATCGTCGTGCTCAATGGTCACATATCACGTGCTCAAGGGACGTATATCGTCGTGATCAGCGGTCGTATGTCGTCGTGCTCAAGGGTCGCATATCACGTGCTCAAGGGTCACATCACGTGCTCAAGAGTCACATATCACGTGCTCAAGGGTCGTATATCGTCGTGATCAGCGGTCGTATATCGTCGTGAATAAGGGTCGAATATCGGTGTGCTCTCAGGAGTCTTGCATCGTCGTGCTCAAGGGTCGTACTTCGTTGTGCTCATGAGTCGTATAACAAGTGCTCAGGGGTCGTATATCGTCGTGGTCAAGGGTCGTGCACATAACCCCGGGCCAGTCTAACAGACACCAGCCATGTCCGTAATCTGCTAGAAAAGACAAGTAATGATACAGGAGTAACACTTTACGTGGCACACTTATAACGAATCCGGCAGACTTTTATGATGTATCATTTATGACACGATTCACTGAGGTTTACGTTGGATGACGATTTAGATCATTGTAATTAACGCACATGGTACACTGTTCCGTGTGCCAGTGCTCTGTGATGTTACGTAGCGAGAGAGACGAGGACAAAAGAATTGGAATTTCAGAGTAAGACAAGGGAACGAAAATTAGCGTGTCAGAAAATCGCAGATAACTGAAGGAATGTAAAATTTGTAGAAACATTCCACATAGACATTAGAACTGTTATATATATATATATATATATATATATATATATATATATATATATATATATATATATATATATACACATTTTGTCGTCGGGTCAGTGACCTGAAGCGGGTACAAATTGATGATTGGCTAGAGTTGTAAATAATCTTATCGCCTGTTAATTAAATAGACGTGTTCATAGATAGAGCTACTTCGTAGATACTTGTCTGGTAAGTGTTGCTGAAATGGTTTAACGGTCCGCACGCTCCGAGGTGGGCTGGCAACGCTCCAAGGTGGGTTGGCAACGCTTCAAGGTGGGTTGGCAACGCTCCAAGGTGGAATGGCAACGCTCCGAGGTGGGTTATTGATGAAGGTGGGGGGCACAATAAATCTGCCGGAGATACCGGCACAAATTAAATCGAGGAAGGTTGACCAGATCCCTTGTAAAAGTCTAAAGACTGATTGACGCAAAGTTGTTCGCTACGTTGAAAATTACCCAAAATCTTGTTCGCTACGTTAAAGATTACCCATTAATTTTGTTTGCTACGTTGAAAATGACCCATTAATTTTGTTCGCTAGGTTGAAAATGACCCAAAACCTTAGTCGCTACGTTGAAAATGACCCGATGTCTTATTGCTACGTTGAGAATAACCCGTTAATTTTGTTCGCTACGTTGAAATTGACCCAAAATCTTAGTCGCTACGTTGTAAATGTTGCTACGTTGAGAATGACCCAAAATCGTGTTCGCTTCGTAAAAAAGACCCAAAAATCTTGGGCACTCCGTTGAAATTGACCCACAGTCTTGTACGCTACGTCGAAATTTATTACAGGAAGATAAATGCTGATGAACTTCGGTAAAACAATCAATGATGTAAGGCTTTTGCATACATATGACAGCGAAGACTTCAAAAGATAGCGAAAGATAAGTTTGCAGAGCTATATTTCAGTTCATAACTTCCTTTTTTCAGTATTTATTGCAAGTCTTGAAATGATGTTGAGTCATAATGATCACAATGACATATATTGTGTAATTTTTCAAAGGATTTCGCAAGCCCTGTTGCTCACAGGATTGGTATAATGGATTTCAAGCTGAAATTTTCACCTTACGAGGTGACGCAATAGTATAAATGAGTTTGTGTATTCATGATGTTTTGCAAGTGGTCAACACATGGAAACCAAGACAAGGATGAGCAACTGGTTAAAGGTGGTTTACAACGTGAGGTAATGAGCTGGTTGGAGAGGTTACTATATCAGTGATGTCTTTTAAAAGTGGTATACACGAGCCCAAGTACACCTCACAGTTAGTTAGAGAGAGAGAGAGAGAGAGAGAGAGAGAGAGAGAGAGAGAGAGAGAGAGAGAGAGAGAGAGAGTTTGGTTACTGCTTGAGTTATCTAGTAGACGACTGACCATTATTTGGACTGAAAAGTTCACAGGCTTTTTGCCTTTGAAAAAAAAAAAAAAATGTGATGTCTTTCTATTCCTACGACACGAATCCATGAGTCTCTGTTCTGTTCTGCTATCACAAACAGCCACGTTGGGACCCAGCGGTCTGTGTCTGTTCGAATTTCTTTGTATATATATATATATATATATATATATATATATATATATATATATATATAAACTTTATATACGGGAGACCCTTGGTTCCACTATGACCACAGTGTCCCAAAAGCGTGGTTGTGATTCAATGGGTGGAAAGCTTTGGAGAAACCCGGGAAAGGCGGAGTGAATATGTCTGTCGATTTATGAGAACGGTGGCAGCGTAAACCAATATAACTTTGCGAGAAAGAAGTTTTTTTTTTTTTTTCCATAGTTCCTAAGGAATGTACATGCTTCTTTTGAGAGGCCTCGCTCGTTTCATTTCCTCGTTTCCTAAAGTCGCTACAAGCCTCCACACTCGCCTCCACCTAGAATTGATCAGACTTCCCACAAGCTGTTCCTCTCAACACCTTCACATCCAACGGTCTCTTCCTCTGCATGCCTGGCATTTACCACATAATCCAGTAATGCCCTTTGGCCCTAATCCCAACTCACCCATGGATATTCATGTGTATATTTTTGATCTTTATAAATCGAGTATTCACAATCACATAGCCTTATTAAGCACACGGCTCGACAAACTGTTCGCCATTTTCATTTATACTTTAGTATCACGTTGTGCCCAATTATACCTTTAACTGCCTCATCATCCTCTCTTACCTTCAGATCCACCACCAGTAATACTCAATCGCTTCCCTTAAAATTGCTGACGCACTCTTTTGTCTTCTCCCAAAACACTTTCCTCTCTTCCTCACTCCTTTCGATATCGGTTGCATAACTACTGGCAATCACCCACCGCGTAATCTACTTTCCATTCTTATTCACGTCACTCTTTTACATATTCCCATAATTTACTCCTCACGCACAGGTGCCATTCCCGACCTCTGCTTTCGCCTTCACACTAGCCTTAGAATTAACCCCCTCAAGGCCTTTCCCCTCCTTTGGCTTAGTTTCACTCAGAGCTAGAACAGTCCAGGTTCCTTTTCTCAAACATACATCCTAATTGGCCCTTCTTCTTCTTCTTCTTCTTCTCCTGGTTACATCCACACACATTTAAACGCCCCAGCCAGAGCCTTCAAGAGAATGAGCCCACCCAGTATGACTCGCTGTGTTCCCAGTTGTATAGAATACGAGGAAATGGGAGGGTTTCCAGGCCCCCCTATCCCAGGCATCCCAAAGAAGAGAGGGATCCAGTGGTGTATGTTACAGGGGTTTCTGAACCCCGAGAGTTACGTGTGCGGGAAGGGACGTCTGGTAACACTGACGTGTACGTGAAGGGATGTCAATGTAATGGGGAGTGTTCCTTAACACCCATGGCTGAAGCATGGAATGAATCCCCAGCAGCACCGGAGAACAAGCGATCCAGGATATGGTGTGGCTTTGACTAGATCTTTAACTTTCCTCTGTTTCAAAATCATTAATAAAATGATTCGCCAGGTCATCGCCAAGCATGGGGGCTTTAGCTACGTGAGAATTTATGGCTTTTAACTATCCAGTGGTCATCTAGTCAGAAGTCTTAACTGTTAATTATACATAAATATAAAGTCTTAACTGTTAATCATACATAAATATAAACATTGTGTTTAATGGTTTCCCTTAGAGGGGGTTTACAGGGTCCAGGTGGCTTGATTTTGATATCAACACGACTGAAAGGAAGGGAGTTAGGAGGTGAAGGATTAGGGAGGAGGAGGAGGTTGGTGGATGGTTCTTCGATGTGCAGTAAGAAAGCAAAGATGTAAGTAGAAGGAGATGGACGTGAATTGGAAAATGGATCAAGGGGACTGAATCCCGGTTGTATGTTGTCTGTGCGACATTTTTTTTTAGATTTTAATGACAGTCAACCTAATTATTGGTCATAAGTGATTTCGTGTAATTTAATGGAATTGTGGGGGGGGGGGGGGGAGAAGTGGGTTGGCTGGTTGCTTGGGTTTCAGGTCTATCAACTGCCAGGGGTCATTAAAGGCCGTCAACTTAACGTTAACTTACGACATATCCACCCAACCGAATCACCTTTTTAACACCTTCCCCAGGTGTTCAAGATAATTCTAAGACCACGTCATAACACCATGTGTCTGTTATCCATAGGGGAGGGGGGAAGTGTTTTCATGATTTAATAGCTATCGACACAGCTGACTCGCTATGTACCTAAGAAGCCATGCACATTAATAGGTGTGATGTAGGGGAGTGGGTCTAATGTAATATGTTTAAAGTACTGTACTCACTGAAATCGTGTGTGCAACTGACTGCCTCAAATCAGCCAGGCTGTGACATTATATAAGGTTGAAGATCTGAATAACGCGAGGAACAATTGTCTTCCTAAGTCGGTTATGTGTGTTTCACGTAGGAGTGGGTGACAGACGATACAGATCGGCATGACGTATCGTTTCGCCAGGAGAAATTGTGAAAGATGAAAGAAAATGTGGCCTCGCTCGTCACGACAGTTTATTTATGGATTTGTATTCGAGTCACGTAATATCTATCTATTTATCTATCTATCAATCTATCTATCTATCTATCTATCTATCTATCTATCTATCTATCTATCTATCTATCTATATATATATATATATATATATATATATATATATATATATATACTCGAAGTGCTCCAGGCTTACGAAAATATTTCTTTTTTTTACCAACAAACCTGCGAAGCATTTAATACCTCTTCCGTCCCTTGAATTTCAGAAAGGCAATAGGTAATTAATGATAATAATAATAATGATCATAATTATAGTAGTCATAATGGTAAGTGATGATAAATTAATGCTGTGAAACCACCCAACAAAGAATTCTGGAAAGGCAGAAGAAATTTGCAATCTTGTAAGCCAAAGAATTGGAGATGACAGGTCACGACCGATGAAATATAATCGGCCTTGATGTCAGATTATAAGCTAAGCTGCTTTCCCCACGGGCCTCTTCCCACACATCTAAGTAATTGTTCTCATATATATATATATATATATATATATATATATATATATATATATATATATATACACACACACACGTATATATGCTTGAGGATATGGAAGACAACATAACTCAAACTTTTCCCCTACAATGTGCTGGCTCCGTAAAAGCAGACAAGCGCTCAGTGCGAACCACTCTCCCTCAACAAAGACCATGGAGTAAATCCTTCCTCTGAGCACCACCATCACCAACAAAGTCACGGGGAAGGTAAACATCAAACTGGCACTCCGTCCTTAGGACGACGACCCACAGAACCAACAGCACACAACTCAGGCGAACCATGAAGACATTTGGTACCACCCTCCAACTTTTCTGACCCCCCCCCAACCCAGCCACATTCATTCATCCCCCCCTTACCCCCCGAAAGAACACACAGACGTACTCCACACTATTCAAGAATTAGTCACAAACTCTCCACAACCCCTGGAAAATGACAGCCGCGAAAAACAACCAGAACAACAGCTTAACCACCCTTCATACCAATAGACGTATACAACTCAATGAAAACATTACAAAACTACCCTTCCAATCGGCCCTGGCAACGTCTCAAACTTGCCCAGAAAACGTATCGGCCCAACAGCGGACCAAGCAAGCAAGCAAGCACTTACAGACACCCTCAACCACTCCTGATTACAACACAAAATCTCAGATTTCTGGAAACTTGCCAGCATAGTACTCATCCTACAACCTTTCCAAGTTACGCAACCCCACCTCTATCGCTTTACATCATTGTTATCATCAATATCCAAACTATTACAATAACTGATCCAATACACAGTCAGCCAAAATATTCTACTCTCACCCACGGAACACTTAGCTCTGACTACCACACTTGACATGGACCCCACCCGACATATCGTTCCATCCAACTCTCGTACTATTATCCCCCTCCTACAATATTAGTGGCATAAGATGTCAATAAAACATTCGAGTTAATCCCAGACGCCTCCTCATACAGAAGACACGTGACATCAACCTCCACGGCAATGACATGAAAAGCTAAGCCAACATCATAGGTGATTGCCGTGCCAGAGTCGTTCACAAAGGCCTCACCTCTGAGAATCCTCAAGCTCTCCAATGGAATTCCCAAAGGAGTTCTTTCTCCAACCCTCTTTAGTCTTTTTCTACCCGACTTCCCATCATCTGCTGACCACAGTGTGATAGTCCTTTATGCAGATAACCCTCAAAGTGAAAGAGGATGTATACGTCAGAAGTGGAGGGAACAAGGAGAACGGGGAGACCAAATTGGAGATGGTATGATGGTGTGTGAAAAAGATTTTGGGCGATCGGGGCCTGAAGATGCACATGGGTGAAAGGCTTGCAAGGGAGAGAGTGAATTGGAATGATGTGGTATACTGGGGGCGACGTCCCTTCAGTGGAATGAACCTGGGCAGGTGAGGCGTCCACGGTAAGCCATGGAACGTTCTGTGGGGCCTGGTTGTGGACAGGGGGGAGCCGTGATTTCGGTACTTTACGCATAACAGCAAGAGAATGGATGTGAGCGGACGCGGCTTTTTTTTCCCATCTGTTTCTGGCGCTACCTCGATAACGCAGGAAATGGCGATCAGGTATAATATATATATATACATACTGTGACAACAGTTGTTATTTACATTTCAGGAGATGGTGGAGCGGCAGTATGTCGGACCCTGCCTCTCCCCCAGCCCCGCTAACACCACCAGCCTCCCCAGCCTCGGCCTCACCCTCCTCGTCAGATGATGCGCCTCGTTTCTCCCCGCACCCAGCCCCCACTACCTCCGCCGTCTCACCCTCACCGGCGTCGTCGTCTTCTCGGTCTAAGGCATCGGCGTCATCGACCTCCGCGGCCTTTGCTTCCTCCGAACCGACGTCTTCGACTAACCTCAGCCTCTCGCCCGTTGCTGCCGAATCCAGTGATGTAGGCTTGGCTGTCGCAGCAGCGTCAGCGGCGGCAGTAGTCAGCAGCCGCGGCGGGAGCGAAGTGTCGCCCGGGGCAGCCACGCTGGAGGGAGGAGTTTCCTCAAGGCACAGACAAGAGGTGCTCGCCGCCTCCCTGGACGCGTCGTCCTCGTCAGTCCAGTTCTCGTCAGAGGTCTCCAGCTCCAATATAGACGTGGACGAATCCTCCCTCACCTGCGACGGAACCCAAGGCTTCGTCGCGGGACCCAGCGGTCCCTCCTCCCCGGGCTCACCCGACTCCTCCGAGGCCGCCAACGGATCGCCCCACTTCCGATCTCCCTGGCAGCCCGGTGGGAGCCCCTGCCCGTGCGCGGCGGCACCGTCTTCCTCCGGGTGGCAGCCGGAGTGCCACAGACCCGCGGGCGAGAGCTCGGTCTCCCGCTCCATCTGCCTCCCGACGTCGCCTTGCTCAGCCGCCGCCGGCACCGCAGGGACCTCCTCGGCCTGGCACTCCGACTCCTTCTGGGGTAATCTGGAGGCGACTGACGTCACGTCCACGGGACCCCCGGACTCGACGAAGACCGCAGCGGGCACCTCCCACCCGAGCTGGAGGCCGGACTACAACTGCACGGCATCGGACGAGCTAACCTCAACGACGACGTGGCCCCAGGAGGCCGTAAACTCCACCCTCGACGGCGGAGCTTCGTCCTCATCCTGGTGTGGGGAGGCCGAGGCTGCCGCCGCCGCCGCCGCCGCCGCCGTGGCCGCCTCGTCGTGGGAGTGTGACTCTCCCGACTCTAACTTCGGCGCCGCCTCCTCCTCCCCTCACTCCTCCCCTCCGAACTCCTCCACGTCCCACGTCAACATGAAGGTCACGTCGTCCACACACACTGGCGTGCCCAACCCTACTGTCAACTCTACCTCCCAGTACCTATCAGAAGGTAGCCTCCAGCTCCCCACATGGCGGTCTCGGGCGTCGTCGGCCCCTCTGTCTCTAACCCGTGTACTGCCCACCACCCCTCCGCCAAGACCTCCCACCCCACCACGCCAGCCAACGCCTCCGTCCAGCCGCCGCCGCGCCCACGTCCAGCCCCTGACGTCCCTCAGGCGTTCGGTGTCCCCGCCGGCCCGCAGCCACGCCAGCATCCACTCTCCCTCGTCCGTGAGACGGTCCCTCTCTCCTCCCCGTCCCCACGCCCATCACAACGTCCCTGTCCGCAGGTCCGTGTCGCCGCCTCACCCCCACCACCACCACCACCACGCCAACGTCCAGCCGCCCACGCCGCCCTCGCCTACTGTCAGACGCCGGCCGAGCCCCAGAGCCAGGTACTGTGACCCTACGTCTCGTCTTTTAAGACGTGCACATGTTTGATGGTGTGCCCTCAGTAGATGTTTTGGTTGGAACAGTTTGTGTTGTTCAGAATGATGGGGGGCAGATGACATGCCTGTGTAGCCAAATTCTTGATTATATTAACAGAGTTCTGGATTACATTTACCAAATGCTTGATTATATTAACAGAGTTATGGATTACATTTACCAAATTCTTGATTATATTGAGTTATGGATAACATTTACCAAATTCTTGACTAGATTTTGATCACATTGACTATATGGTTGATTTAAAGATTTTTTTTTGGTTTACAATGAATTATCTATTACATGAATGAAGTTCTTGATTACACCACTAATTAGGTGACCTGGACTATAATATATAAGAATATATGTATGCATTATGTGGGTGAAGTACGTGTATTCTGGTACATTACCTTTTTATTGAGTAAGTGAACAAAATTTGATGTATTTTCCTTATACATGGATTTTATTAAATAAATTTCTTTGTTGATATTGTCCATGTGTTGTTATATATGTATATATATATATATATATATATATATATATATATATATATATATATATATATATATATATATATATATTGCACATAACGACTGACTGCCAGATTTGCCGTGCCAGAGATCTTTCGACTAGATTTTTTTTTTTTACACTTACGTTAGTACATATCACAACATGTTATGTTTACATGTAAGGGATTGTTGTTATGCTTAAGGCAAACCAGAAGCTTTAGTAACACGAGTTAATGAACTCCTCAGAACCTCCAGTGTTGTGAACGTAGGACACAATAATATTACTTGCGACTTTGGCCATCGAACAGATCAACAAGTACAGAGTTTTGATTACATCCGATTCCCTTTATATCGATTATACCCGATTCTCTTTAAATCGGTTACATCCGATTCCCTTTATATTTATATCGATTACACCCGATTCTTTTTATATCGATTACATCCGATTCCTCTTTATATATTTCAATCCTCACCTTTCAAGATAATTTGTTGCAGAGGCAAGATCTCTTATGATAACTGATAACATTAGGCCACTCTGTCTTGCAGGCTTCCTATGATAACTGATAACATTAGGCCACTCTGTCTTACAGGCTTCCTGTGATAACTGATAACATTAGGCCACTCTGTCTTGCAGGCTTCCTGTGATAACTGATAACATTAGGCCACTCTGTCTTACAGGCTTCCTGTGATAACTGATAACATTAGGCCACTCTGTCTTACAGGCTAGAGAGGATTACTTACTGGTAATCCCCAGGTCAGTCGACCAAGTTCGACCAGGATGACTGTCCCTCCCCCAGGTTAGTTCTGGCCATTATCTTATCAGTCAGTGACGTCAGTCAAGATATTTGAATTTGCTTGAGGTCGATAGATGGGGGTCAGACGGGCGGGAGATACCGCTGGTGACGTCATCAGGGGTCACGCTTTCTTACAGGTCAACCAGGGATTGCAGGTCAGCCAACGTGGGTTGTTTGGTATCACCGGGTCTTTGACCAGGTCACCTTTTATATGGGTTGTGGATATTACCAGGTCATTTCCTTACAGGTTAACCAGGTTAGCTAACTGATATCACCAGGTCACTTACAGGTCAACCAAGATAGCATACTGATATCACCAGGTCACTTACAGGTCAACCAGGATAGGTTATTGATATCACCAGGTCACTTCTTTACAGGTCAACCTGGATAGCTTATTGATATCACCAGGTCACTTCCTTACAGGTCAACCAGGATAGTTCACTGATATCATCAGGTCACACTCTTACAGGTCAACCAGGGTAGTTTATTGTAACACCAGGTCACTCCCTTACAGGTCATTATCTTTCAGATCTGCCAGTATAGCTCACTGATAACACCAGGTCACTCTTTTACAGGTCAACCAGGATAGCTTACTGTTAACACCAGGTCACTCTCTTGCAGGTCAACCAGGATCGTTCCTGGTAAAACCAGGCCACTTTCAGGTCAGCCAGGATTACTTCTGATAACACCAGGTCACTTCCAGGTCAGCCAGGATTACTTCTGATAGCACCAGGTCACTCACAGGCCAGACAGGATATCTTACTATTTATCATCAGTTCCAAGTTAGCCAGGACAATTTACTAATAACACCAGGTCACCCTATTTCCAGGTCAGCCAGGGTAACACAGTTAGTACCAGGTCACGGCTTTTCAGGTCAGTGTGAGGATGACATGATAATACCATATTGGGTCTTTCAGGTCAGCCAAGATCACTTATCTTCATCATAACGCCAGGTCATTTCAGGTGTGGTAGGATAGATTTTGTGCATGATAACCGATCATTTCAGGTCAGCCAAAGATAACTGATAAAACCAGGTCTCCCTTTCTCTACCAGATCAGCCAGGACGCCCAGCCCAAGACCCCCTAGACCCCCGAACTCGACCCCTGAACCGAGCCCCTCCCCCTCCCAGCAGTCACCACGCCCTCACTATGCCAAGATGAGGGGGCGGTGAGCCACCGACCACGCCCACACCGTGTGAAGATAGCAGGGTGGGGATGGGGGGTCGTCACTGGCCACGCCCACACCGTGTGAAGATATCAGGATGGGGAGGGTCACTGGCCACGCCCACACCGTGTGAAGACAGCAGGGTGGGGAGGGTCACTGGCCACGCCCACACCGTGTGAAGATAATAGGGTGGGGTTTACTGGCCACTCCCACACCGTGTGAAGATAACAGGGTGGGGGTCAACACTGACCACGCCCACACCTTGTGAAGATAGTAGGGTGGGGGGTCAACACTGGACACGCCCACACCATGTGAAGATAGCAGGGTGACAAGTGAGGACCAGGTGAAGATGGTGTCGGGCAGACTTGCCAGGTTGATGTCGGCCGACCCAGCTGCAACCATGCCCAGAGGGACCCTCTAAAGGAAGCCTTTGTGTGAGGACAGACCACTGCACTGTTCTATGCTGGACACTTCACACACACACACACACACACACACACACACACACAAGTAACTCTATCACCCCATCCTTAGCCAGGTGGTTGTACCGACCACATCCTCCCGTAAGTGTCCAATCTCCTCTCCTCGCCACCACCATCACTTCCATTCAAGACTTGTGTGGAGATCCTTGGTGCTACTCGTCTCGTTTTTAGTGTTAGCTCGCCTCTCTGCTGCAGCCATTTGTGTGTCACCTTTTCAACTTCATCTTGACTGTCGTTTAAAACTGCCTGTCTTTAAGGACCTTTCTCTACGAAGGAGGAAAAAGAGATGATCTCTTTGTATTGGAGCCTGATGCCATGGTTAGTAAGAACGCCTTCCTCTTTGTCCAGTTAATGCCAGCCTTATGTATCGGAATATCTGACTCACGGAGACGCTTAGATAACCTTTAAAGGTGGATTTTTCTCCTCGGTGTTCTCAGAGAGCGAGTAGCCAGACGCCGCCGCTCGAACCAGGGCGTGGCCTCCACCAGCAGGGGAGGGATCGTCACCCAAAACACACATGCCAGACCATCCTCCTCTCCTGCTCGGCGACGGCCCCTCGCACTCTATATCCCCTCCGTCTCTCTCAGCGGGGCTGTCCCTACTCTATCTAGAGGTCGTTTTTCCTTACGTGTAATGATCTTTTTAAGAGGTGTAGGGGTGGGGGCAGGCAGAGGTCAAGGTCGCGACTGTGTGGGTCACCGGTATGTATCACCGGGGTTTACTGTATTGCTAGTCTGAGAGTCTCCCACAGCTAATGATTCCATTTATTAATTTTTGTTGAGAATATGTATGGGTGCGTGTGTGAATACTTGCAGTGTGTTATGGGGGGAGAGTTTTGCACTCGTGTTGCCCCGGCTCTTAACTCTCATGTGCACCAGGTCTCTTCTTATATATATATATATATATATATATATATATATATATATATATATATATATATATATATATATATATATATATATATAAATATATATATATATATTTATATATATATATATATATATATATATATATATATATATATGTATATAAATATATATATATATATATATATATATATATATATATATATATATATATATATATATATATATATATATATATACAAAGAGAGGATGAACAGCTGGGATTGGCTGTGGGCCGCCTGCTGCCTCCAGGATTCGAACCCAAGCGGGAAGGGGACACTTGCTAATTCACGGTCATTAAAGCTACCCGTTTGTATGTGGGACGACGAACAGATGTGGTCCGGGTGTATAAGCCGGACGAGTTGGCCAAAACACGAAGACGGGCCCTCGAGATTTGTGGGTCGCATATCCAACCGGTGTACCACGGACGCTCATGAATACCGTTAATATACATGTTTAGAGTGTATGAGGGCATGTGTGTGTGTGTGTGTTGTGCTGTATGTATATCCGTTTATGTATGCTTAAATTATGAATTTTTCAAGGCTCTCAAGATGGTGCGAATGCCTTCTACAATATCTTCCAGTATCTGAGAGCTTGATCATCCTCCCCCTCCTCCCGCCGCTCCAGATTATTCTCCCCTCCTCCTCCCGCCGCTCCAGATTATTCTCCCCTCCTCCTCCCGCCGCTTCAGATTATTCTCCTCTCCTCCCGCCTCCATATCAGCGTGACCCTTTCGTCATCAGGAGGTGGCTGTGGCCTCTGGTTGTTGAACGGTGACAGACCAGGAAGTGTGTGTGTGTGTGTGTGTGTGTGCGTGGATCTATATGTGCGTGTGTGTGTATGTATGTAGCTACTTTATGCTTCTGGTTCCCCTCCGCTCACTTTAAGGGGGGCAACACGACCACCACGCCATGTTTCATGCTTGTGGACCCACTTTCACATGCCAAGCTGCCTGCCTGCACATCTCTGTCACCCACCATCACCATCACCCTGTGTTAACGTGGGATGAGGAGGCGTCCCCGTCCCCCCCCCTTGCGACACTGCTCTGCTGACATTACCAGTCGTTCCACTGCTACCTTCCCTCCTCCTCCTCTTCCTCCTCCTGTTCTTCCTCTTCCTCTTCTTTCCTTTCCTGCCTACGGAAGCGCGACACAAACACAGACGAAAAGGCGTTTCTACACTGGGTTCAGCGAGCACAGGAGGAACGCTATAGATTCACATCCCAAGTACACTTCGACACTATACCCCTCACACTTGACACCACACCTTACCCTTGAAGGTACACCACACACTTGACACTACACCCTTCCCCTTACCCCACATCATACCCCACACCCTACCTCCCTGCCCCACACTTTACAAGCAGCAGCAGTTCACTTACAAATACCCGTCCACGTTGTCCTCAGACTTAGAAATTATATATATATATATATATATATATATATATATATATATATATATATATATATATATATATATATATATAATGATTTTATATTTATATTAATTATATGCAAGATGTTGATGAATTATATACTGAAGTGTCATCATTTGCTCACATATCTTCACTTTAGCCAGTAATGTGTGGTGGGAATAATTTAAAAGGAAAAAAAAAAAGATATTGTCGTACCACACAATACTCAAAGTCATATTGGTCTCCATCAAGGTGGTACGGTACTAGAGAGTGTCAAGAACCATATAGGGAAAATCCAGTATTGTTCATTGTGCGTGTGTGTACATAAATATATATGTATAGCTATAAAAAAAAAAGAAATACGATAATGTGTAAGTGATGTCTGAGAATCTCATTATCCATAATTATAGTTTTTATATCGGTACATATCAAATCTGCATTTGTAAACGGAGCTCAAGTGATATGCATTTTTTTTTTTGTGTTGAATTTGGTTACTACGATTTATATAGGCGCATTCGAGACCTAATAGTAATGGAGATGTATGGATATGGTCCTTGCAGTTTAGCTTTTGGTAACTGGCTACTGGGGCTTGCTATTATATAAATACATATATGTATATCTGTTGAGATTATATACACCAGTGTTGTATCAATAATATTTCTGTATTAAAACTGCTTGATAAGGGATCATATTTGTCATTTAATTTAATTTCACCTGCTGTCCAGAATATATATATATATATATATATATATATATATATATATATATTATTTGTCGCTGCCTCCCGCGTTAGCGAGGTAGCGCAGGGAAACAGACGAAAGAATGGTCCAACCCACCCACATACTGATGTATATACATAATCGCCCATACACGCATATATACATACCTATACATTTCATTGTATACATACATATACATACACAGACAAATACATATACACACATGTACATATTCATACATGCTGCCCACAGCCATTCCCGTCGACACACCGCCACACATGAAATGGCACCCCTTCCACCCGCACGCGCGCTAGCGAACGCTAGGAAAATACAACAAAGACCACATTCGTTCACACTCAGTCTCTAACTGTCGTGTTTAATGCACCGAAACCATAGCTTCCTTTCCACATCTAGGCCCCACAAAACTTTCCATGGTTTACCCCAGACACTTCATATGCCCTGGTTCAATCCATTGACAGCACGTCGATCCCAGTATAACACATAGTTCCAATTCACGCTATTCGTTGCACGCCGTTCACCCGCCTGTATGTTCAGGCCCCGATCGCTCAAAATCTTTTTCACTCCCATCCTTCCACCTCCAATCTGGTCTCCCACTTCTCGTTCCCTCCACCTCTGACACATATATCCTCTTTGTCGATCGTTCCTCACTCATTCTCTCCATGTGACCAAACCATTTCAATACATCCTCTTCTGCTCTCTCAACCACTCTTCATTACCACACATCTCTCTTACTTTTTCATTACTTACTCGATCAAATAACCTCACACCACATATTGTCCTCAAACATCTCATTTCCAACACATCCACCCTCCCCGCACAACCCTATCTATAGCCCACGCCTCGCATCCATTTAACATTGTTGGAACCACTATTCCTTCAAACATACCCAATTTTGCTTTCCGAGATAATGTTCTCGCCGTCCACACATTTTTCAACGCTCCCAAAATCTTCGCCCCCTCCCTCACCCTGTGACTCACCTCCGCTTCCATGGTTCCATCCGCTGTTAAATTCACTCCCAGATATCTAAAACACTTCACCTCCTCAAGTTTTACTCCATTCAAACTTACCTCCCAATTGACTTGTCTCTCAACCCTACTGTACCTAATACCTTGCTCTTATTCACATTTACTCTCAGCTTTCTTTTTTCACACACTTTACCAAACTCAGTCACCAGCTTCTGCAGTTTCTCACCCAAATCAGCCACGAGCGATGTATCATCAGCGAACAACTGACTCACTTCCCAAGCTCTCTCATCCACAACATACTGCATACTTGCCCCTCTTTCCAAAACTCTTGCATTCACCTCCCTAACAACCCCCATATATATATATATATATATATATATATATATATATATATTTTATCGCCGTTTCCCCCGTTAGCGCCAGAAACAGACGAAGAAAGGCAGCATCTGCTGCTCACATCCATAATCTGGTTATCATGTCTAGTGTACTGAAACCACAGCTTTCTATCCACAACCAGACCCCACAGACCCTTCCATGGTTTACCCAGGTCGTTTTCACCTGCCCTGGTTCAGTCCCCTGACAGCACGTCGACCCCTGTGTACCGCATCGTTCAAATTCACTCTATCCCGTGCACGCCTTTCCCCTTCCTGCACATTCAGGCTCCAAACGCTCAAAAACGTTTTCGTTCTATCCTTCCTTCTCGAATTGGGACTCCCCGTTCTCCTTGTCCCCTCCACATCTGACACATATCCTCTTTGTCTACCTTTTTCTCACTCATTTTCTCCACACGACCAAATCGTTTGAGCACATCCTCTTCAGCCCTCAACCACATTCTCTTTATTACCACACATCTCTCTTACCCTTTCATTATATATATATATATATATATATATATATATATATATATATATACAATCGCTATTTCCCGCGTCAGCAAGGTAACGCCGGGAAACAGACGAAGAATAAATGCCCACATACACACAAATACATACATATACATATCAACATATACATACACATACACATACATTACATACATACGCATATACATATTGATACTTGCCTTCATCCATTCCTGTCGATGCCCCGCCCCACAGGAAAACATCACTATCCCCTGCTTCATCTAGGTAGCGCCAAGAACACAGACGAAAAGGCCCCATTCGTTCACATTCAGTCTCCAGCTGCCATGTGTAATGCACCGAAACCACAGCTCCCTATCTACATCCAGGCCCCACAGACCTTTTCATGGTTTACCCAGGACGCTTCACGTTCCCTAGTTCAGTCCATTGACAGCACGTCAACCCCTATGTACCACATCGCTCCACTTCACTCTGTCCCTTGCACGCTTTTCGCCCTCCTGCATATTCAAGCTCCGATCGCTTAAAATCTTATTCACTCAATCCTTCCTTCTCCAATTTGATCTCCCCGTTCTCCTTGTTCCCTCCACATCTGACACATATATCCTTTGTGTCAACCTTTCCTCATTCATTTTCTCAACACGTCCAAATCGTTTGAGCATATCCTCTTCAGCCCTCAACCACACTGTCTTTATTATCACACATCTCTCTTACTCCTTCATTATATACATATATATATATATATATATATATATATATATATATATATATATATATATATATATATATAATATATATATATATATATATATATATATATATATATATATATATTTTTTTTTTTTTTTGCTTTGTCGCTGTCTCCCGCGTTTGCGAGGTAGCGCAAGGAAACAGACGAAAGAAATGGCCCAACCCACCCCCATACACATGTATATACATACGTCCACCCACGCAAATATACATACCTACACAGCTTTCCATGGTTTACCCTAGACGCTTCACATGCCCTGATTCAATCCACTGACAGCACGTCAACCCCGGTATACCACATCGCTCCAATTCACTCTATTCCTTGCCCTCCTTTCACCCTCCTGTATGTTCAGGCCCCGATCACACAAAATCTTTTTCACTCCATCTTTCCACCTCCAATTTGGTCTCCCTCTTCTCCTCGTTCCCCCCACCTCCGACACATATATCCTCTTGGTCAATCTTTCCTCACTCATTCTCTCCATGTGCCCAAACCATTTCAAAACACCCTCTTCTGCTCTCTCAACCACGCTCTTTTTATTTCCACACATCTCTCTTACCCTTACGTTACTTACTCGATCAAACCACCTCACACCACACATTGTCCTCAAACATCTCATTTCCAGCACATCCATCCTCCTGCGCACCACTCTATCCATAGCCCACGCCTCGCAACCATACAACATTGTTGGAACCACTATTCCTTCAAAGATACCCATTTTTGCTTTCCGAGATAATGTTCTCGACTTCCACACATTCTTCAAGGCTCCCAGAATTTTCGCCCCCTCCCCCACCCTATGATCCACTTCCGCTTCCATGGTTCCATCCGCTGCCAGATCCACTCCCAGATATCTAAAACACTTCACTTCCTCCAGTTTTTCTCCATTCAAACTCACCTCCCAATTGACTTGACCCTCAACCCTACTGTACCTAATAACCTTGCTCTTATTCACATTTACTCTTAACTTTCTTCTTTCACACACTTTACCAAACTCAGTCACCAGCTTCTGCAGTTTCTCACATGAATCAGCCACCAGCGCTGTATCATCAGCGAACAACAACTGACTCACTTCCCAAGCTCTCTCATCCCCAACAGACTTCATACTTGCCCCTCTTTCCAAAACTCTTGCATTCACCTCCCTAACAACCCCATCCATAAACATATATATCCATATATATATATATATATATATATATATATATATATATATATATATATATATATATATATATATTTGCTAGACACAAGGAACTAGATATATTATTATCATTTTTTATTTAATGATATACTGTACTTTAAAACAGTGTTTTACGAGATGTTACTAAAACCCCGTGATAATAGGTTAAACATTAACACGCAAGTTTACGATCAAAGTGTTGGTAGATTACAATCTCCCGACATGGGTTCCGAAGAAGGAAAACGGGAATTTTTTTCCCCGCTTCGTCTTGCCGTTCAAAATCTCTCGTCACTTATATAATTAGCGTCTTGCCACGCTAAACCTTAAGTCATGCGTTTATTACCACCTCTCTCTCTCTCTCTCTCTCTTTCATCCGCGTACAAAAGTCGCTGCCTCGCTTTCCCCTTCACTTGCCAATTTAATCTTGGAAAATATTCTCACTAGTTAAGGCACCCAGCACGAGGAAAAAAAAAAAAATAACTAAGGTTTTGAATCAAACTGAAAAATACAGATTTCGTTTGTTTAAACACACGATCATTGAATGAACACTTTATAAACGACAATGTTACATTTCCTAACCGCTGTCGCTGGGGTACCCGACGTTGCACAGGAAAATGAACGGCATATAAATTTTCTTTTTTAAACATTCATTGAAAGAACATTTGATTGATGCTTACGATACGTTTCTTGATATTATAACTTGTGATGTATGCGTCTATAACAAGGGTTTTGAAAAGGGGTCTTCGGTGGCCTTTAAAACGGCCTTTAAATTGCCCTTCCAAGCCCAATGTGCGACAGCTCGAAGCCTTTCCCAGATTCTGACGGGCCCGCGAGAGGAGCTACGTGTCGGCCGTGAAAGAGTAACAGACAAACGGACGTACAAACGCTTGAAAATATGTGGATATACCTGTAGTGCTACACCCCTCCACCCCCCCCCCCCCCTCATTCTGCAAAACCATCTGCTGGCTTCCCCAAGAACACCACCCGCTAGCTCCCCTCAGAACAACACCAGCTGGCTCTTCAGAACACAATTTTTTATCTTTGCTCTCCAGAACATCACCTCCTGGCTTTCCCACCAGAACACCCTCTTCAAGGTCCACCCCCCCCCCCCACACACACAAATGTCACCCCACTAAAAGACCAGCTGCTGGCTTTTCCCACAACACCAGCTGCAGACTGCCACGGAACACTTGTTGGCTCCTCCCAGAGCACCCCCTGCTTCCTTCCCCAGAACATCACCAACCCTCCTCTTCCCTTAGTACCCCAGAGCACCAGCACCGGGTTCGCTCTCCTTCCCTGCAGTAGAACACCACCACCTGCTACTTCCTCCTGCTCCTCCGCAAAACATCGGCCGCTACGTATCTCTTATCACATTAGACTTTCACTACTGGTCTTGGCCTCGGGCACTCAGGAGCTGGTTGAACTGCACCTCTGCAAATCGAGCGCTCAAGTCGTGCGCTGTGGACGATGCCTTCAATTCATTCATCAACTTCTGGGGTCCATAAGGCGTCGAGGTCCTCAACAGCAAACTCTTGTTGCAGATGGAGATCCTTCGCCATGCAATTACTCGGCTGTCAATCGATCTGACACGCTTTCCCACTTATCTATTATCCCCTTTGAGCATAAAATCCCCTTAAGGCTCAGGCTAAAGGGTCGTATTGTCGTGCTTAAGGGTCCTACGCACAGTTAGGTCTCTCAAGGGTCGTACCGTCGCTGGGCAAGCCAACGCATTGGAGGGTCGTACCGCCGCACGTATGATGTAAACACACCTGAAAAATATGTCACTACGGGATTTTCTAAGTCAAACTCCGCCGCGCCAGGATCACAAATATCTCCACCACCTAACCGACAAAAGACGATGATAATTCAGTCAAGGAAATTATACATATTCCTCCCCAGTTCAGCAACCATAATTGCTTTGGATAATGAATAGCTTCATGCGCAAAAGAGAGACAAAGACTCGCCAATCTTAAAGGATATCATATATCTGGGTTTAATCGCATTCTTATGACACATGATTCGCACACAAGGTCCGTTTTAAGGTTCCTTCCTTCCTTCCTTTACTGAGTACTCCACATACTTAAAACGATACACAAAAGTTGACAGGTAAGCCAAATGTAACGGCAAAGTGATGCAACTCCATGTATTTGACCAGGTCTCTCCATATCACCATATTTGTCTAAACGTATTGACCAGGTCTCTCCATATCACCATATTTGTCTATACGTACTGACCAGGTCTATCCATATCATCATATTTGTCTGTACTCCATATCATCATATCTGTCTATACGTACTGACTAGATCTCTCTATATCATCATATTTGTCTATACGTATTGACTAGATCTCTCTGTATCATCATATTTGTCTAGACGTACTGACCAAGTCTATCCATATCACCATATTTGTCTAAACGTATTGACCAGGTCTCTCCATATCACCATATTTGTCTAAACGTATTGACCAGGTCTCTCCATATCACCATATTTGTCTAAACGTATTGACCAGGTCTCTCCATATCACCATATTTGTCTAAACGTATTGACCAGGTCTCTCCATATCACCATATTTGTCTAAACGTATTGACCAGGTCTCTCCATATCACCATATTTGTCTAAACGTATTGACCAGGTCTCTCCATATCACCATATTTGTCTAAACGTATTGACCAGGTCTCTCCATATCACCATATTTGTCTAAACGTATTGACCAGGTCTCTCCATATCACCATATTTGTCTAAACGTATTGACCAGGTCTCTCCATATCACCATATTTGTCTAAACGTATTGACCAGGTCTCTCCATATCACCATATTTGTCTAAACGTATTGACCAGGTCTCTCCATATCACCATATTTGTCTAAACGTATTGACCAGGTCTCTCCATATCACCATATTTGTCTAAACGTATTGACCAGGTCTCTCCATATCACCATATTTGTCTAAACGTATTGACCAGGTCTCTCCATATCACCATATTTGTCTAAACGTATTGACCAGGTCTCTCCATATCACCATATTTGTCTAAACGTATTGACCAGGTCTCTCCATATCACCATATTTGTCTAAACGTATTGACCAGGTCTCTCCATATCACCATA